>NC_050580.1:54405979-54726812 GCF_011100635.1 Trichosurus vulpecula
GTGGCAGGCAATGCTTTAGCCTCACTCTCATCAGAACTGGTTCAAAGAAATCTAACTTAACTAACAGGGAAACATGAGGGGAAGGGGATAAGAGAAAGGAGGAGAGGGGTTATTAAAGGGGAAATGGATTAATGGAAGCAATGGTTAGAAGCAAAATAGATGTTTGGACAGGGACGTGGTAAAAAGAGATTCAAAGAAACAGAAGAAAGTAAGTTGGAGGAAAATACACAGTAATCATAACTGCGAATGTGAATGGAATGAGCTCACCCATAAAACAAAAGCAGAGAGCAGAATGGATTAGAAACCAGCATCCAACAACATAGTATTTACAAGATACACTTGAAATAGAAAGACACACACTGAGGTCAAATAAAAGGCTGGAGCAGAATCTAATAGGCTTCAACTAAGGCAATTGTGATCTCAGAAAAGCAAAAGCAAAAACAGATCTAACTAAAAAAGATAATCAGGGAAATTGTATTTTAAAAGGTACCATAGACAATGTAGCAATATCAAAATTTTTTGTAGCAAGTTTCTCTGATAAAGGCCTCATTTCTCAAAAATATACCGAGTATAGAACTGAGTCAAATTCATAAAAATAAGAGCCACTTTCCCAGTTGGCAAACGGTCAAAGGATATAAAGAGGCAGTTTTCAGAAGACATTAAAGCTATCTATAGTTATAAAGCACTATCAATTAGAAAAATGCAAATTAAAACAACTCTGGGCTACCAGCTCACACCAATCAGAAATGATAAATGCTAGAGGGGAGGAGGGAAAACAGGTACACTAATGAACTGTTGGTAGAGTTATGAACTGATTCAACCATTCTAGAGAACAATTTGGAACTATGTCCAAAGGGCTATAAAACTGTGCATACCCTCTGACCCTACAGTACTAGGTCTGTATCCCAGAGAGATCAAAGCAAAACGAAAAGGACCTTTATGTACAAAAACATTTATAGCAGCTCTTCTCATGGCAGCAAAGAATCAGAAATCGAGGAGATGCTCATCAATTGGGGAATGGATAAACAAGTTGTGGCACATGATTGTAATAGAGTACTATTGTGTTCTGGGAAATGACTATGGGGGATGGTTTCAGAAACACATGGCAAAACCAATATGAACTGATGCAAAGTGAAGTGACAAGAACCAGATCATTGTGCACAGTAACGTTTGTAATAATGATCAACTATGAAAGACTCGGCTACTCTGATCAATACAATGATTCAAGACAGTTCCAAAGGCCTCACGATGAAAAAAATGCTATCCACCTCCAGAGAGAGAAATGATGAACTCTGAGTGCAAACTGAAGTATAATTTTCTCACTTTATTTTTCCTGATTTTTTTGAAATATGGCTAATATGGAAATGTTTTGCATATTTCACATATATAATTGTTATCCTATTGCTTGCCTTCTTAGTGGGTAGGGAAGGGTTCGGAGGACGAAAATTTCAAACTGAAAATTTAAAAAGAAAAGAATGCTAAAAATTGTAATAATTTTTAAAAAATAACAAATTTTTTAAAAAGGAAAAAAAGTCCAAAAATATTAATATACCATGCCTGTGGACCTCCCACCTCTGCAAGGGAGTAGGTTGGGGGTGTCTTCTCACATCTCTTCTTTGGAACTAGGCTTGTTCTTTGTGATTTTCCAACATTCACTTTTGATTGTTTTGTGGATGTTCCTTCCCACTTACACTGGTACAGTCATTTGTATATATTGGGTTTTTTTTAAACTCTGCTTACTTTACAATGCTTCAGCTCATAAAAATCTCTCCATGCTTCTCTGTATTCATCATAGATATTCTTTGTTTCTTACAGAACAGAAATATTCCATTACATTCATGTACCACAATTTGTTAGCTAGTCTCCAGTAGATGGGTATTTGTGTAATTTTGAAAAGAATATGGCAATATCCTCAAATTTTAGTGGTGTTGTTTAGTTATTTCAGTTGTGTCCAACTCTTCATGACCTCTTTAGGAGTTTTTTTTGGCAAAGATACTGGATTGGTTTGCCATTTCCTTCCCTAGCTTATTTTACAGATGAGAAAACTAAGGCAAACAGGATTAAGTAACTTGCCCAGGGTCACACAGGTACTAAGTGTTTGAGGCCACATTCAAAATCAGGTCTTCCTTATTCCAGGCCCAGCGCTCTATACACTGTGCCACCTAGCTGCCCTCAATGAACCCAGAGAGTCATCTAATAAAATCCAGTACTAGGTAAGAATGGCAATTATACATGCAATGATACAAAAGACCTTTCTGTTCATTTTCATCCATGTGGCAATTAAAAAGCAGGGGAAATTTTTAGAATCTTAAATAATAATTCTCCTTTACTAGGATGTCCAAAATAGTATATGTGACCCCAGGATGTGATCCTAATGAAAAGCAAATATGACAATTTCTGATAATATTGTTTCTCTTTCTATGTACTTTTCTTCCTTCTTTTCTCTCAAGATTTCTCTCTTCCTATTCTTCTATTTTATTTTCATTTCCATATCTTTTTTCTCAGGTCAGCTGGGTGCCCCTAGTTACTAATCTCTACCCTCACTCCCCTCCCCTCAGTGCTCTGCACCTAGAAAACAAGTACTTTTATTTATCAGCCATGCCCTCCACACCCAGCCCCCAAGCCTAATGGAAGCTCCTTGAGTACTGTAATGGTTTGTTTTGAGTGTAGCTTTGTATCCATAGTGCCTAGCACAGTGCTTGAAAACATAGTAGACATTCAAAAAAGGTTGACTGAAATTGGTATGATTAGCACCTAGAGTGGCATCAACAGCTGAAAAGGTTGCTCACATGGGATGTAAGGGAACAGCTGGCCTAGGTGTAGAATGACTGCTCTGTATTCTGTTAGACTGGCATCCCTCCAACTCTAAGTCTCTCGGTGAAAAAGGTACCCACTAGGGATATATTTAGGGCATTAAAGTTCACTAACCACGGTGAATAATTCATCTGGAATCTATACAGCTACATGACCCCTCAGAGCAAGAGCTAAAATACAAGGTCAAGCTTCCAACCTAATATCAGCCTTTAAACATATTCCCAAGTCTAAAACAAATACTCAAACCTGTACAAAAGACCTTTTCTTCAAATATCCATACTCTAACACTGATTGACCTATTTAAGAGCAAATACAGCCACACTTTTCAAAATCCTAATATCAGAAAAGTATCAAATAAAACAAAGTATACTAATAAGTTATTTATGCTTAATACTTTTATTTTTACTCTTGAAGTTGGGATCTTAATACTATTTAACTACTAAATATCATTACTTTTTGCTAACTACCTTAGCTCTTAATGTTTAGGTGAGGCTTTTACTCAGAATAGACTTCACAAGATGAAGAAATAACTTTCTTTCATCTAAACAAACACTTCATCTGGGGAAACAAGGTACATTTAGCCAGCTCAATAATCAATCTTTATACTTCACATGCTCCCAAAACCACTCCCCGCAAAAAGCAAACTAATTTGACAGTAAATAATCAAACTGTTTACTTATAGTTGATTGGACTCAAATGACATTCTAGAAAAGGTGGCTTGAGTTTTTCCCATGTGCTAAAGAATATTTGCAGGGCAATTCTGTCTTATTTCAGAAGCACCACCAACTCTTAAAAGTTGCAATTGCTTTTTTTATCTTATGTTAAAAATTCTTAGTAACAATTAAATTTGTGTCTTATTCTTTTTTTTTGTCTTATTCTTAATGCACACAATTCTCGATGTTTTTAGAGTTCTCAGATTTGGCATTCAGTAGCACAAAGAATACCCAAGAGGCATCAAAGAGAGCTTTTACAGCAAAATTCTCATGTGGTTCAGGATAAAACACAGGTGACAAAAATCAGTGGCCTGAATTTGATAAGATTAAGAGAACTAATGATTTCCTAAATAATACATCTTATCTTCTTTTAAATCTTTCTGAGCAGTATTATCCCTTTCACTGTGAAAGAGATTGTGGAATAAACAAACCTGTGACCAGAAATTTATGTTACTGGATTTTATTTGTTTGGGTTAAGGTTAGTTGTTCTAGGTACAAATTAAAGAGTAAAAAATGATCTTTTAGTTGATTAAACCTATCTTATTCTTTATAGCAAAAGCATATATAAGAACTAGGAGTTTGCAAATACTGAATTGAGAATATCAAGCTATTATGAATTCTAGGTAAAGAGCTCAAAAAAGGCAGTTTTACCCAGTCTTAACTGAAGCACAACATACAGGGTCTATTTTGTCACTGAAGACTACAAACGAAAGGCAAAATGCAAACCAAATCAGCTTGCCATTATTTTTAAGAAAGCTGTCTTGATATGGAAAACTAAAAAAGGGGGAAAAACTAGACATGGCCCCAAAACAACAATCACTGCATTACAGAGTTTGGCATTTTATGTAACCAAATTTTAAACTTTCACCTTCTTCAACTCAATACCAAAGTCCATTTCTATAAAAACAAGACATGAGGGTGGGGGAAAAGGGAAAATGAAATTATAAAGGAATAATGAAACTATTTGGAGTCTATTTTCAAATCCCTCTTTACCCACCACTGGATGGGGTGGAGGTAAGGGGAGGGTGGGAGAAGGAGGGGAGGGGAGGGAGGAGATGAGAGTTACTCAAATGGGAAAACTATTATGCTACATTTACATCTGAACTGGAACACCAATAAAAAGACAGTACAGAAATGAAGGCATCAGTGTCATCCCAACCTCCTTAGACAAATCTAATTGTCTGGATGGTTCTCCAAGTCCCTAGTGTCTTACCTAGTATCTCAGACATGGCTACCTGTATTGAGACACCTCTGAGTCTTTTGAGGAAGAAAAAGAGGTTTTACTGGGCAAGTTATATTTGATTCCACTAGAATAGATTGAATTCTAACTGTGAAAGGTAATGGAAAGATTTCTAGATAAAATAAGAGACAAGTTATAGCGGACACAAGAAAATCACTTTGGAGAAAGTACTTTGCACCATCTGAACTAAATTTCTCAACCTTAAAACACTGCTCATACTCCTGACATAACCAAAATATTTAATAATATTTCTATATTTAAAATTTACTTCATTAGTTAATTAGTGAATCACTGTTTAGTTATTCAAAGTTCAAGCTCTACAGATGAATGAATCAATTAATATTGTTCTCCCTTATAATATGGCTCTCTGAAAAGGTATTGCAGCATACTCGGAAGATAATCCTTTCCCCACACGTTTAGATTACTTACTTGATAAAATCTTCTTTACACCGCTGCAGTAGTTCACATGCCCACTGGATCTCTTGATCATTCAGAAGCACCAGAGTTCCAATAGTTAGATGAAGTTTTGCTGGATTTTGGAAAAGGCAACTGCTGACCCCACGATCCTGTTGCCAAAGGAAGGAAAGGAAAAAGCCTTATCAATATGGAAACTGAATGATATTGTGAGAAAATGTGTTGCACTCAAGAAATTTACCAAATGACACTTCAGCTAAAAGGAAAATATATCATACCAATTTTCCATCACCTTTCTTTTATTAACTATGAATAATAAGACTACTAGTCTCAGTTAGAATCACCAAAAGAGCAAAGAACAATGAGTGTAAGCAGTCTATAATACAGGACAAACCAGAAACTATGAAGAAGGACTGGAGTAAAGGACATTATAAAAAAATACAAAACTGAAAAAAGAAAATGGACCAGTCATGTGACAAGAACAGGGATAAGCTCATGTATTTCACTGGTATGCCCATGATGTCAGGAGAAAAGTGAAGGTCACTAACACATTAGGTGGATTCCCTGTGTTGAACCTATATGGGAAGACAGGAAGGAAGACAGGAAGGGAGGGAGGAAAGGAGGGAGGGAGGAAGGAAGGAATCATGCTTCAATTTGTATTCTGAGTCCATCAGCTCTCTATCTGAAGTGGATAATATACCAAGCGTAGTTTCTAAAAATATCTTTTGCTCTTAACCAATTTTGGTGATCCAGGAACACCTTTAATACCAATTAGTTGAATTATCCATTGTACCTAACAAAGAAAAGAATCATTTATACTCACTGCTACCACTCTCCTGATACCTATTAAGGACTCCTTGCCATGGAATGTCAGACTTACTACTAAATTTGATTGCCTTTTCTGTCTTCATCCTTCTTCTCTTCTATTGGATAACCCCATTTTTCCTGGAAACTCTCTAATCCCTTGGCTTCTTGTTCTCCTCTGACTCTCCTCCTACACTCTTCCCCAGGCTCTTTTACTACATCATCATTCATCTTCTGCTCCCTTAGGGTAAGTGTCTACTAAGACTCTGTCCTGGGCCTTCTTTTCTCTAAGCTCCATATTCCCTCCCTTGTGTCCCCATATGTACAAACATCATCTCTATACAAATCTCTGTCTAGCCCTAATCTCTCTTATAAATTGTGATCCCACAATGTCAACTGGTGGATATCTCCTGAATATGCTGTATCTCAAATTCACCATCTTGCCACCAAAATTTACAGTTCTTCCAAGCTTCCCTACTTCTGTTCAGAGTAGCAGCATCTTCCCAGTCTTCCAAGTTTGTAACCTTGGGATCACCCTTGACTCTCTTCTCTATCTCATTCCCTATATCCAGTAGGTGCCACAGTATCTCTTACATCTTACATCTGTCCTCTTCTCTACAGTCACTCAGAGCCATTACACTCCCTCAAGCCTTCATTACCTCTTGTCTGGACTACTGTAATAATGGCCTCTTAAATGGTCTCCCTGCTTTCAGTCTCTCTTTCTCTCTCTCTCTCTTCTACAATCTATTCTCCATAAAGCTGTCAAAATAGTCTTCCTAAATAACAGATCTGACAATGTCACTCTCTGTTCAAAAACTTTCAGTAGCTACCCCTCATAGGATAAAATATAAACTATTGAAGTCTGGTTTTTAAGACCCTCTACAATTTAGCTCCCACCTACCTTTTCAGCTTTATTTTATGCATTTCATATTGCCCAAATTGTCAGCCATTCACAAAGCTCAGCACTCTAATCTCCCACTTCTTTGCATTCACATAAATTGCTCCCATTTCTAGAATGCACTCCTTCAGATTAGAAATGTAAGAAGGAGCTAAGTTGTGAAGAGCTTTAAATGTTAAACAGAAGATTTGATCAGGAGGTAATAAGGAGTCATTGGAGTTTACTGTGAGTTGAGGAGGAGTAGGGGTTGAGGGGCTGGAACTGACAAGGTCAAACTTATGCTTTAGGAAAATCACTGTGGCAGCTGAGTGGAATGGAATGAGATAGGGAGAAACTTTAGACCAATTAGAAGGCAACTGAAATAAAAAAATCCAGGTGAGAAGTGATGAGGTACTGCTCTTCACCTCTAGTCCTATCATGAGTCTCATCTTACCAAACTCCAGTTCTGGGATATTCTTACTCACATGCTGCTGAAAAATCCTGGAGAAAGTCACCATTCTGTTGTATGGATTTGCTACAAATTTTTTTATCTAAATTGAACCTTCACTGATGCATGGCAAATATTTTATTCTTCCTGAATGACTATCACATCCTCTTCAACAGCTATAACCAAACTTCTCTCTTTAGATCTCCTAGACAACTCCCTTATCCCCTCCCACTCATTAGAAGACCTTATTTCATACTTTACTGAGGAAGGAGAAAAGAGAGGCCATCTGTTTCAAGTTTCCTTTTCTCCCTTTACTCTACACCTCAAAAATCTGTCCTATTTATTCTCCATTCTCTCCTCCTTTGTATTATTCTCTGATGAAGAAAGAGACTTCCTCCTTACCAAAGCTAACCTTACCATTTGTGCTCTCGATCCCAACCCTTCCCATCTTCCATCTGTCTCTTCTATTATTCCTTCTTTCAACTTTAACGTCTCCTTATCCACTGGCTGCTTTCTACTCCATCACCCTTGCCTATAAACATGCACAAGTCTTCACTTGACATTGTCATTCTCTCAAGCTATAATTCTATATCTCTTTTTCCTTTCATAGCCAAACTCCTAGAAAGGATTGCCTGTGTTCACTGTCTCTACTTCATTTCTCATTCACTTCCCAAACCCTTGCATCTAGCTTTCACACCACTGAAACTGCTCTCAAGGTTACTAACAATATCTTAATTGTTTGATCCAATGACCTTTTCTCAGTTCTCATTCTACTTGACTTCTCTGCAGTTTTTCATATTGATGACTACCCCTTTCCTTCTGAATACTATCTATACTCCGTTCACTTTTGTGATACTATTCTCTCATTTTCTCTCTGTCTGGCCACTCATTTCCTTTGCTGAGTTTTCCTCCTCCTACTGCCTACTGAATGGACTCTATTCCTGAAGGATCTGTCCCTTGCCCTCTTCTCTCTATATACCCTCTCCCTTGGTGATGACCTCACTAGTTCCTACTGGTTCAATTATTATCTTTATGCTGATGATTCGCCAATCTATGATTATCAATTGCCTGCTGCTTTCCATCTCTATCTGGATGTCCCACAGGCATTTCAAACTTAGTATGTCCAAATCAGAACTCATATTTCCCTCCAAACCTATCTAAATTTTCCTTATTTGCACCACCATCATTTCAGTTACCCAGGTATACAACTTTGAAGCAATCTTTGACTTCTGCCTGTCCTTCAACCATCATTCGCAAAATCTTGTCAATTCCACTTTCACAAGTATCTCACCTCTCTCCGCTGACACAGATTATACCTTAGTTCAAGTCCTCATTATCTCCCAGACTACACTAATAGCCTCTAGCTCTGGCATCCCTATCTTCAGTCTTTCCCTTTGCAAAACTATCTTCTACATAAGTGCTAAATTGATATTTCTGAAACACAAATCTGAATACATCACTTCTCTACTCAAAACTCTTTAGTGGCTCCCTTCTGCCCCTGAATTAAATGTAAATTCCTTGGCCTGCCCCTCTTATTTCTCTCTATCTTTCTAGTCTAACTTCATAATATTACCTTTCACACATCTTCCATTCTATTCAAACTGGCCTGCTAGCTATTTGCAATTTGTGACATTCCATGCATCCATAACTTTAAATAATTGTCCCTCTCATATCTTTAATGAAATCCCTCATCTCTACCACACAGAGTTCTCAGTTCCTTTGAAGTATCTAACAAAGACTTAACATGGAAGGTGAAAGTCAATGCAAGAATCCAGGAGACCCAGGGTGAGACCAAGTACACACTCAAAAGTGAAGCAGGAGGGTCAAAGAGGACCCTGGCACAAAGACCCAATTTAGGAACTAAAGCTGGAAACAGTAGTAAATCAGAGAAACCACCAGCAAGTATCAAAAATTACTGAAAATCAATTTGGAACTATGTCCAAAGGGCTATGAAACTGTGCATAGCCTTTGATCCAGCAATACCACTACTAGATACGTATCCCAAAAAGATCATAAGAAAAAAGGACCTACATGTGCAAAAATATTTACAGCAGCTTTTTTTTTTTGTAGTGGCAAAGAACTGGAAATTGAGGTGATGCCCATCAACTGGAGAATGGCTGAGCAAGTTGTGATATATGAATGTAACCCAATACTATTTTTCTACAAGAGATGATGAGGAGGTAGATTTCCGAAAAACCTGGAAAGACCTACATGAACTGATGCTGAGTGAAGTAAGCAGAACCAGGAGAACATCATGCAAAGAAACAGCAACATTATGCAATGATCAACTAGACTTAGCTCTTCTCAACAATACAATGATCCAAGATAATTCCAAAAGACTCATAATGGAAAATGCTATTTACATCCAGAAAAAGAACTATAGAGTCTGAATGTAGATCAAAGCATATTATTTTCACTTTTTTGGTTTGTTTTTTATTGTTTTTCTCATGGTTTTTCCCTTTTGTTCTGATTCTTCTTTCAAAACATGACTAATGTGGAAATATGTTTAATATGACTGTATATGTATAGACTATATCAGATTGCATGCCGTCTTGGGGAGGGGTGAGGGCAAGGAAGGGGAAGAAATCTGGAACTCAAAATCTTCCAAAAGTGAAAACCAAAAATAAATAAATGAATGAATGAAAAAAAAAACCTTTTTAAGTACATGGAGAGAAAGACTGGATCAAGCCAAGATGTGAAAAACTACGAATGCCAAAGGATTTTATATTTTCTATCTAAAATAAAAGGAAGCCACTGAAATTTATTAAATGGGAATGTAACATGGTTAGACTTATACTTTAGGGGAAATGATTCTTCCCCAAGAAAGGAGAGAAAGACCACTGATTTACTCCAAATTCCTGATAATACATTTTCATAGATTTTCCCTATATCAACATAAGCACACCAGTCTTGGAGATAAATAAAAATGACTAAATAGTAATCCAGAAAAACAAAAAAGAAACCATCATGGCCAGTTTATTATTTCAGTCATTTTCGTATTGCTTTCTTTTTTCCACCTCTTCCTCTTTTCCTTCCCTGTTCACTCTACTCAGACTGTCTTAAACTAGAACAAAAAATGGTCAACTCTGAAACAATGACCTTCTGGGGCTCTGGAAATCTAGACATCTAGTCGGTTTCAGTTCATTGCCAAGAACACTCAGAGAAAGATCAACAAAAAGACAAGTGAGAAACAATACAAAAGAGTGGGAAAAAATGGAATACTCAAAGACGAAGCAAAATGGAGAGGCCACACAAACTGAAGCCTTTCAGAGAATTCTTGAGTTCTAAGAAGTCAAAGTATTCTTCAACTTTTAGCTCTTGGTTATGAAATCCCAATAAGTAACATAAGTTACAGAACATTCATATAACACCCTAATTTTTATCCTGCTTGCCATAGCCATTCACCAAAAACTTACCTCTGACTGAATTCTCCAGATATACAGGAGATTCAAACATTAACTTGTGAGGAAATGGCTCATAAGTAATTTCTTCATGTATAAATCTCTGGAGTCACTATTTTTCTTTGCTAGGAATATATAATATTTATACTGGTAAACCTATTTGCTGCAATGAGTAAGGACCAATTTCAAATTCTTTACTCTGGAGATTTAATTACACTGAGACCTACGTTCCAAGTTCGCTATTACTAGCAGCTGGAATCATTTTATTCCATAACAGTACACAAAACCAAGATGGCAGAGAAGGAAACAGTATAGCTCAGCTTCATCCCAACATTAAACTAAACAATTCACACCTTATACAAGCTGTAAATATGATCCAGATCCCCTGAGGGATATGGAAGACTAAAGGAAGAACTTCCCTGAGAGACTGAAATAAAACTGAAAGATTTACATAATACATTAAAAAAAACAAAACCTCATATATGCTCTAAGGGAGAAAAAATCTCAATCTGAAGAAAAAAAGCCTACAACTCAAGGTGATAGTAGACTGGAAAAGGACCTTAATGTAGGGAGGTAAATAAAAATAAGAAGTTCCTTTTTCCTCTTCTTCCCCTCACCTCTCCTAAGGAAAAGAACTCAGCTACCACCAGGTAGCTACCACCAGAATCAAAAAAGGATTAAAGAAAAGTCCTCTAACTCCTTTCTTACCTCATCCAAAGAAAAGGGCTTCAACTCGGGCCAATCATGGGAGAAGAGAGCTTACTGTCCATGGTGAAGAAAAAGGCATAGATTGAAACTATGCCTAACCCAACTAAAGGAAGACTGTGACCTAAAGAAAGAATATTGAGGCAAAGGAAAGGTCTTCTACTTGATCCCCAGAGTAAGGAAGACCTTGAACTCAATTCCTAAGGCCTCAGCAACAAAAATGAGCAACCAAATGAATGAATAAATGGTCTTTTATGAAGCCAGGAATGATCAAGACACACATCTAGAAGGGGAGAGTTACTCAAAAACACTATCAATCAAAGCTTCACAAGAACTATTAGAATTCTTCAAAGAAATTATGCAAGAGTTTTAAAAGGGCATTATAAAAGAAATAAGTACAATAGAAAAGAACTAGGAAAAGAATTAACAGTTTAACAAAAAGGTATAAAACCTTACCCTATTAACAAACTTCTTAAAAATCAGAATGGACCAAAAAGAAATTAACTCCAAGAGACAAGAATTCCTAAATACAAAGCCAAAAGAATGAGAAAATAAAGGAATATGTACTCACCTGGAAAACAGATTCAAGAAGAGATAAATTAAGAATCATAGGATTACCTGAAATCTATGACAAGGGGAAAAAAGACTGGATGTTGTATTTCAAAAAAATCATTAAGGAAAATATTCCATAAATATTAAGATAAGAGAAAAAGGTGAAAATAGAAAGAAACCAGTGATCACCTCCTGAAAGAAACCAAAAAATTAAAACTTCCAGGAATTTTATTGCCAAAATCCAGAGCTTCCAAAAAGAAGAAAAAATACTAATAAGCAGTTCAAACGAAGGAATTCAAATAGTAAGTAAATCCAATCATGATTACACAAGATTTACCACCTATCACTAGGAAAAAAAAAAGCAGGGAACATGGAATGAGATATTCCAGAAGACAAAAGAGAAAGGTCGACAACCAAGAATACCTTAATCAGCAAAACTGAGTATAATCCTAAAAGGGAAAAAAAATGTATCTTTAATGAAATAAAGAATTTTCTAATATTTCAGATGAAAACAATCAGAGTTGAAAAGGAATTCTGAGATAGAAATATAGGAGACAAGAAAAAAAAAGTAACTTTACATGAACAATCAGAAGGGCCTTTTTACAGATAACGTTAGGGTTAACCTAATCCTTTCAGAGGTAGTCAATTTAGACAGAAGACCTATAAATAGTTTTGTTATGTTTTGAAGATATAAGAAATAAGGACAGGGAGGGGATGTTACATTCGGGGCAAAAAGAGAGAAAAGATGGGGGAATTTGTTAACATAATTGGGTTGCCAAGGAGAAATAGATACAAATATAGAAGAAATGGGAGAGGGGGATTGTCAACTTCAATTTCACTTAAACTGGTCAAAAGGGGGCAGTACACACACACACACACACACACACACACACACACACACACACACACACAGAGTTTGGTGTAGAAGCATATTCAACCCCAAAGGGATACAGACAGGAACAGGAAGAGTGGAAAGGGGAATATAAGAGGAAGGATAGATTCAAGGAAGAATTAGCCATAAGCAAAAGCAAAACAAGCTATAAGTTTAAAGACAGAATAGTAAAGAGAAGGTCAGAGGGAGAAGGGGGAAGGAGGGCAATAACTTGAAATCAAAAGAGCGAAAGGAGTATAAAATATGAGAAAGTAGATTGGACAGAAATAAACAACTGACTATCATAACTATAAATGTAAATTAGATAAACTCATCCATAAAAGAGGTTGGTAAAATGCACTAGAAAGAAAAATCTAACAACATATTGTTTACAGAAAACATACTTGAAATATAAAAATTCACAGTTAAAATAAGAAATCAACACAAAATCAATTATGCCACAACTAAACATACACACAAAAAAAAACAAAGAGGGGTAGCAATTGTGACTTCGAACAAATCAACAGCGAAAATAAACTTTATTAAAAGAGATAAAAAAAGGGAAACTATGTTTTGCTTAAAGTAATAGTGAGTTGATTTTAATACATATACATACATTTTAATATATATATGCATTCAAGGGCATAATTTCTAAACATTTAAAGGAAAAACTAAATTATAAGAAGAAGTAAAAAAATGAAACTATAATAGCAGGATTCTAAATTTACCCCCATCAGCTGCAGATGAATCTGACAAAATAGATAAATAAAGATGTTAGGGATCTGAATAGAATTTTAGGAAAACTAGATATAATAGACCTCTGGTGATTAATGAATAGAACTAGAAAAGGATATAGATATTTCTCAGCTACATATAGCACTTTTACAAAAATTGATCATATCTTACTTAGGACATAACTTCACAATCAAATTCAGAAAAGCAGAAATATTATATACATCCTTTACTTATCATAATGCAAAAGTTATATTAAAGGGCTATTTCAAAACATATTAAAAGCCAGTTGGAGACTAAATAACTTAATCCTAAAGACTGGTACATCAAAGAACAAATCACAGAGGATAATTTCATTACTGATAATGACAGCAATAAGACAACATTCCACAATTTGAAGGATGATGCCAAAGCAGTCCTTAAAAGAAAAATTATGTCTCTAAATCCTTTGATTAACAAAAAAGAGAAAGAAAAAAAAATCAATGAATTGAGAATACAACAAAAAATACTAGAAAATCAACAAATTTTAAAATCCCAATTAAATACTAAAATAGGAATCTTGAAAATTAAGGAAATTAACAAAATTAAAAACAAAAAAACACCAAATTAATAAATAAAAATAGGAGCTAGTTTTTTGAAAAACAAAACAGATAAGCCATTAGCTAATTTGACAAAAAAGCAGAAAATCACAATACCACCAGTATAAAATTAACAACAAATGAAAATACAAAGGATATTGTTAGAAACAATCTTGCCCAACTACATGCCAATTAAAAATAACAATTTAAATACTATTTGTAAATTTGTACAATTTGTAAATGAATATTTACAAAAATCTGAAATACTTAACAAAACAAGAAATAAAGAATTTAAACAATATAATTTCAGAGGAATAAAGTGAACAAGCCATAAATGAATTTCCAAAGGAAAAAAGCTCCAAGATCAGTTGTATTCACTACTGAATTCTATCATTCAAGCAATGATTAATTCTAATTTTACATAAATTGTTGCAAAAATAGCAAAAGAAAGGATAATACCAAATTCCTTCTATGATACAATATGTTCTTAATACATAAATCAGAAAGAACAAAGCAGAAAAGGAAAATGATAGACCAGTATCCCTAATGAACATAGATACAAAATGTAAAAAAAAAATGACAGCAAAAAAAAAGATTGAAATAACATATCACAAAGTTATATACTATGACCAGGTTGGATTTATACCAGGAATGTAGTATTAATTTAATATCAGGAAAACTATAAACTTAACCATACCAATAAAAAAATCAACCAATATCATATGGTTACATCAATAGATACAGAAAAAGATTTTGACAAATGCAACATTCATTTTTGTTAAAAACACAAGAAAATAAAGGAGTAAATGGACCTTTCATTAAAATGATAAATAGTATACATCAATATATGTAGATATATGTAGAGATAAACTAGAATCTTCTCCAATAAATCCAAGGGTGAAAAAAAGGATGTCTATTGTTCCCACTTCACTTGTGCTAGAAATTCTGACAACAGCAATAAGAGAAGAAAAAGAAACTGAGAGAAAAACCATAGTAAAGGAGAAACAAAATTATCACTTTTAATAGAAGATATCATTGTGCACTTAGAGACTCCTAAAAAGTCAATTTCTCAGCAGGAAGAGAGAGAAAAAGAAATTCCACTTAAAATTACTACAGAATGCATAAAATACCTGAAAGGTGGTTTTCTAAGATACCTACAAGAACTATATAAATACAAGTATAAACTGTTTACAAAAATAAAGACCTAAATAATTGGAAAAGTTTTAACTGAATTACAGACACACTGTATCTGTGATGACTAACTTTGATAGACTTGGCTCTTCTCAGCAATTCAAGGTTCAAAGACAGCTCCAAAAGACTTATGATGGAAAAAGCTATTCACACCCAGAGAAAGAATTACGGAGTCTGAATGCAGATCGAGGCAAACTATTTGCTCTCTCTTTTTTTCTTTTCTTCTTTTTTGGTTTTGTTTCTTCTTTCTCATGATTCATTCCATTGGTTATAATTCTTCTTTACAACTTGACCATTGTGTAAATAAATATAACGTGAAGGTATATGAAGAACCTATATCCGATTACATACCATCTTGAGTGGGAAGGGAATAGGAGAAGGAAGAGGAGAGAATTTGGAACTCAAAAACTTGTGGAATTGAGTGTTGTAAACTAAAAATAAAAAATAAATTTTAAAAAAGTATTAATTGCTCATGAGTAGAATGAGTCACTATAGTAAAAAACACATTAATTTATTCAATGCTATATCAAACTACCAAAATATTACATTTTAGAAATAGAAAAAATAACAATGAAATTCATAAGGAGGTTAAAAGGGGTCAAGAAACTGAAGAAAAATAATTAGAGGGAATGGAAATGAAGGGAATCTAACAGTACCAGATCTCAAATTATACTGCAAAGAGTAATAATTATTAAAATTAGTATTGGTTAAAAAAACAGAAAGACTAATCAGTGGAACATATTAGGTTATACAATATACAGAAAAAATGTATTTTGTACCCCAGTATTAGATAAAAGACTCATGCTAATGGGAAATAAGGACTATTTGACAAAAATTTCTGGGAAAAGAGAATATGGAAGAAAGATTTAGACTAATACCTCACATCTTGTCATATATAAGCTCTAAATGAGTATATAACCTAGGTATAAAAGGTCATATCATAAACAAATTAGGAAAACATGGAAAAAAAATTATCAGATCTGTGAATAGGAGAAAATTTCATAACCAAAATAAGGGATAAAGATGATTACAGAAGATAAAATGAATAATCTTGATTACATAAAATTTAAAAGTTTTCACTCAAACAAATCCCAAGATTTTACTAAGATTAAAAAAGAAACAGCTGACTAGGGAAAAATCTTTGCAAGTTTGTCTTATAAAGGTCTCATTTCCAATACATATAAGGAACTGATTCAAATTTATGAGAAAAAGAGCCATAATTGACAAGTGGTCTAAGGACACGAACAGGCAATTCTCTTTTTCGTTTTATTTTTTAATAATATTTTATTTTTTTCCACAATTACATGTAAAAACCATCTTTAACATTCATTTTTTGAAATTTTAAGCTCTAAATTCTCTCTCCCTCTCTCCCTGAAATGGTAAGCAATTTGATATGTTAATACATGTACAACCATGCAAAATATATTTCCATATTAATCATGTGAAAGAAAACACAGACCAAAATCCCACAAAAAAATGAAAAATAATATGCTTTGATCTGCATTCAGACCTCATCAGCTTTTTCTGTGGAGGTGGAAGGAATTTTTCATCATGAGTCCTTTCGAATTGTCTTAGAATCTAATTAATACCCTTAACACAAGGATTTGTTCTGTAAAATTTGGACTCAGTCAAACGGCTGCAACCAAGGACCTAGAAGGCCATATGTGGCCTCCAGGCCGCAGGTTCCCCACCCCATCTTAGATCATTATACTGCTGAGAATAGCTAAGTCATTCACAGTTGATCATCATTACATTACAACATTACAATGCCAAGCATTCAAACTCTACTCTGGAGAGCGCAACCCCGATGGGCTAGCCACATTGTTCAAATGCAAAACATACACTTGCCAAAAAGACTAGTTCATGTAGAACTCACACAGGGCAAGCATTCACATGGTGGTCAGAAGAAATGATACAAGGATACTCTCAAGGTCTCTTACTTAAGAACCTTGGAACTGATTGTGTGACATGGGAGACACTGGCACAGGACTGGTCAGCATGGCAGGCCCTCATCAGAAAAGGTGCTGTGCTCTATGAGCAAAGCAGAATTGAAGCAGCTCAAAAGAAACACAAGATGAACAAATTTAGAGAATCCACCCCAAATATTCACATAGACTATTTGTGCCCAACCTGTGGTAGAACATTCTGAGCTCATGTTGGTCTGATCAGCCATGGTCAGACACACTGTAACTTGATTCTAGATGTCATTTTCTTTGAGAATGAAGGACAACAATCAGTACAATGCCCTCCTGGTTCTGCATCAGTTCATGCAGCTCTTCCCAGGTTTTTTCTGAAATCATCCTGCTCATCATATCTTATAGCATAATAGTATTCCATCACAATCATATACCACAACTTGTTCAGCCATCCCCAATTAATGGGCAGTCTCTCATTTTCCTATTTTTTGTCATCATAAAAAGAGTTGCTATAAATATTTTTGTACAAATAGGCACAGAATGAGACATATATATATACACACACACATGCACATATGTATGTGTGTATGTATATATATATATGTGTGTGTGTGTGTATGTATAGGTATAGGTATATACAGATGTGTATATGTCTACGTGTATATACGTGTGTATGTATATACATATATATAGTATACAACAATTGAGGGAATTTGTCTTGCTTGACTATATGTATTTGTTACAAAAAATCTGTCTTTTCTTTTCTTTTTCCCAACAGGGTAGAAGTTAAGAGAGAAAAATAGATTTGTTAATTTTTAAAAATAGAGACGGGTGCTACAGATGTGTAAAGTTGCATGCACTTTCAGGTATGTTATTAGTTTTAATTAATTGCTTTACTTTGTTTCAAGAGACTTCTCACTGAGGAAAGGTAATCTATAAATGTAATTTTAAAATATAGCATATCGATAAGACAAAAAAAGAAGAGAACTACTGGCATAAAGATAATAATAGAATTCTTAGGAGCTAATAAGATCACTAAGTGAAATAGTATAAAGAAAGGAGAAGAGAGACGAGCACAGGCCAGAACCAGGAGAGGGTGCAGAGGTAAAGCAGACAATAATGGATCTTTTAAAATATCTCTTCCATTGATAAAAATCAAATCAGTTTCTTGTGTTGAACCATTTCATGGTTGGAAGGACTTTGATAGGTAAGCACTTTCTTTTCCAGGTCTTTAGTAATTAGGGCTACTGAGGGACTGGCATCTGCAGCAACCTGAGGATATTGTCTACCAAGGCACACACCTGAAGATCTTACTGAGTTTCTATCAGATAAGTAGTGAGGTAACATATGGCTACCCAAATGGATCACCAAGAAAGTTTTGCCTAAGTAAAGGAAGTAATGAGCAACCTCTTAGTATTTCAGTTTGCTCAATCTGTTAATTAAGGCCTCCATCAACCAAGAAAAAGCAAATGCTGATCATAGATTTCTAAAAGGCAGAAGCCATTTTTATAAGTTTTCCTGGAAATGTAAAATACAGCTGTAAGTTAATGGTCATTTCCTGATTTTGAAGCCCTCACTCTAGTGCAACACCACTACCTCAACCTTCTTGCTGAAATCCTCAGTTCTGTGATATACCATTAGCAATCACCATGTTATCACAGACCCTTGATTGATTTCTATTTTAATCCAGTACTCCACTCCACTGGGGGTAGAACTGCTGGCACTGCTATCAGCATGAACAATTAACAGAAACTAAAGCTCAGCAGAAACTGAAAATGTCAAACTTGAAACAGGGATTGTGAAAGGTGTTATAGATCATTCCCACTCTACATTTCAATCACAGCTGCTATAAAATTCAAGTTGGAAATCAGCTGCCTGTTGACCACAGACAAGAACTAACCCAGATAGCTCAGCCAATGCTGACACCTAGCAAAAGAAATATCTATTGATATTCTTCCAATCCAGAAGGCTAGCAATATCACAAAAACAGGGAAAATGAACAATTTCTAAAACATAGCTTACAATCGTACATTTCAGTCTGATGACAAAGGACTCTTCTGATTAATGTGAACATCAACCACTAGCCAGCTGTTACCAATAAACAAGCCCAGGAGCTCTAGGAAGAGCTCTCCTACCCCACCCCAACCTAGTCTGTTTCCAACCTGGCAGCCATCAACCAGGGGAACGATCATGGTGAAAACAATCTGGCAACTGCCATGTCAGTTACTGCAAACATCAGTCCCCTCAGTAGCCACAACAACTGAAGACCTGGAAAAGAAAATTCTTGACAACAAAAGTCCTTGCAACCATGAAATGGTTAAACACAAAAAACAGATTTGGATTTATCAACTGAAAAGACATTTTAAAAGATCCATTACTATCTGCTTTGCCACTACACCCTATGGAACACGAGATCAATAGGTCATGTCTTGACATATTAGAACATGGCACTTTGAAAGCAAAGATCATTTTTGCTTTTCTATTTGAGTCTCAAGTGCTTAGCAATCAATCAACCAATCAACAAGCATTTATTTAGCAAACATGCGCCAGGGATACAGATATAAGGAATGAAACAATCTCTATTTAGAATGAGCTTACATTCTAATGAAGGAGAAAGCAAATACATATAAAAATACATACAGAATAAATGTATAGCTATTAAGTACAAATATATATTAAGTAGTTAAATCTAAGATAGTTTGAGATGGAGGGTGTGAGCAGTTAAAGGATCAGGAAAAGCACATTGCTTTGCACATAGTAAGTACTTAGTAAATACTTGAGAATGCTTAATAAATGCTAAATTCATTTAGTTAGATAGTTTTTCAAGCCCTGGTATCCATTACCCAAGAGTAGGACTCCAAAGGACAAAGATCACAATTTACAAAGCTTAAAAGGTCAGTAATTCAGAAGACTGGGTGATGGAGGTATATACCCTAAGAGCCAGAGACAAAAAATGAACTTACAAAATATGACTACCATTTGTCACCCCTTAGGCATTCCAGGTGTAACCAGAGCTTTGAGAGTATTAAACAATGTGGTAGAATAGAAAGAACATCTTACTAGAAGGAAACCATAGCTATATGATGATCTGGAACTAAACTTGTGTAAAATAAAGGAACCAGCTAATCTCTTATCCCTTTTTGCTCTAAAAATGTTATGTAGTTAAATAATTTTTTTCCTCCCTTTTAAATATCCCTAGGAAATATATAAGTAAATCAATTTTAATCATTCCTACTTTTAAAGAAACTCACCATCCCTTTTTTAAGAGAGAACTGTGTAAGAGAAAAATGTAGTATGTCTTCTCTTCCTCCAACTAGATTTAAATTCCATTTTTTTTTAATCTCAAAGGCCTCATATAACTACTTCTAGGCATATGACATAATCCTCATTCACATGAAACAGTCCTTTTCTTGCTGCTGACAAAGGTATACAAACTACTAAATGAGCCACCTATTATTCTGTAGCATAATACAAAACTACAAAGGAGGACTGCCATATCATTTCCCATTACTCTCAAATGAGTGGAAACATGCAGATAAAACCTCTTTGGAAATGGCCCTAGACTTCACCTATAAACCCAAGTCTGCTGACCATTACTAGAGGTCTGGAAGAAGCAAAGTGACTTGAGTTTTCTTACATACCTAGTCTGCTTCACCACTGATAAGCAAGTCCACTCAGGCCCCTCCTTTCCATTCTAACAAAGCTATCTAGAGCTAGAGGACAGATTCTTCAAATGTAAATTAAATCTTTATCCCAAGTCCAATCTGTGGCCAGATATTTAAGATACCACACTACCTTTTCAGCTGTTTCTCCAGTCCTAGTTTCTCTTTGATTTCTGGCCCTACACTGTTGTCATCATTCAGTCATTTCAGTTGTATCTAACTCCCCATGAACCCTTTTGGGGCTTTCTTGGCAAAGAAAGGGGTTTGACATTTCCTTCTTCAGTTCATATTACAGATGAGGAACTGAGACAAACACGGTTCAGTGATTTGCTCAAGGTCACACAGCTAGTGAGTGTCTGAGGCCAGATTTGAACTCAGGAAGATGAGTCTTCCAGACTTCAGGCCCAGCACTCTATCCATTGCACCACCTAGGTGCCCTACATTATCAAATGTCTACTAAACATTTACAACCAGATGTCCTGAAGGCATCTCAAACTCATCATGTACAAAATAGAATTAATTTCCCCCCAAAACCCACCCCTCTTCCAAACATCATTATTTCTACTAAAGGCACTACCATCCTTCAGTCTTCCAGGTTGAAAAACTCAGTATGATACTTGACTCCCTTACCTTCTCCACAAATATCCCATCAGTTGTCAAATCTTATAGACTGTACCTCTACAACACCTGTCTCCATCTCTCTACAATGTTAATTCAGGTACTCTTCACCTTTCACCCTGACTAGTGCAAACAGCTTCATAATGGGGCTCCGTCCTCTGTACAACTGGCAAAGTGATATTCCTAAAGCACAATTATCACTATTCCATTCCCCTGCTCAATAAACTCCAAAACGACTCTAAGATCAACTACAAATTCCTGTTTGCCGTTGGAAGCCCTTTAAAACATAGCTCAAATTTACCTTTCCAGGTTTATCATATATTACTCACCTTCATGCATTCAGTGATCCAGTCAAAAGCATCTTGGTGGTCTTCACACAAAAAATTCCATCTCTTATTTGCATGGCTTTGTATAGGCCATCCCCATGTCTGGAATTTACTCCCTCACAGAATCTGAGAATTTAAGATCTGTAAGGAACCCCAGAAGCCACCCAGTCTAAGGCTCACATAAAAGTAATTCTCATTATAATGTAACTGACAAACGATCATGGAAGCTCTGATTGAAAACCTCTAAGGAGAGAAAGAATTACCACTGCTCTAATTGTGAGGAGATTTTTCCTGACATCTACCCTCAATCAGTCTATTGCTATTCATTCTGTCCCCTGGGGCCAAAAAGAAAAGCCTGTCTACATAATAACCCATCAAATACTTGACCCAGCTGCCAAGTGGGCACAGGGACTGTTTTGTCTTTGTCCTCACCTCCATAGCTTTAAAGCTCAACCAAGTTCCATCTTCTACATCAACTAATTAACAAGCACTTAAGTGGCTGCTATGTGTCAAAAGAAATGCTAAAAAAGAATAAAATAAGGACCTAGCTACATATACACATAATGAATATAAAGAGGGTAAGTATAAATAACAAAGTAATTAAAAGGTCATTTGAGAAAGAGGGCACTAGCAGTTGAAGAGATTTTAAAAGGCTTCGCAAAAAGATGATGCCCAAGCTTGGTCTTGAGGGAAGAGGGATTCTATGAGGCAGAAGAGAGAAGAGAGCTCATTCCAGACCTGAGGTACAGCAAATGCAAAGGAACGCAGACTGGAGATAGAGATTATATGTGAGGAACAGAGAGAAAACCTGTTTGGATCACAGAGCGCAGAATGGGGAAGAACGTACAATGAAGCTATAAAGATAGGTTGGAGCAGTTGTAAAGGTCTTTAAAAATTAAACAGAGTTTATATCTGATCCTAGAAACAGCAGGAAGCCTACAGAGTCACAGAGTAGGAAGTGGCTTAATCAGACCTGTACCTTAGGAAAAAAACATTTCAGTAGCAATGTGTGACATGGATTGGAGAAGGGAGATACTCGAAGAAGAGAGAACAGTTAGGAGGCATTATTTCACACAAGAGCTGATAAGGATCTTAACTAAGGTGGTAGCAATATGAAAGAATTGGAAGCCAGATCTGTGTGGGGAGAAATACTTTGAGGTAGGGGAGAAGGAAGTCAGGATGAAGACAAGATTGCAAACCTGAAAGGATGGTAGTACCTGATCCCACAAGCTGACAGTGCCTCTCTCGCCCAAAGTGATCTTGTATTTATTTTGTATCTATTTATACAAAGTTATGTTGTATCCCCAGAGAAAATTTATAAGCTCTTTGAGAGTGGAGACTGTTTGACTTTGCCTATGTATACTAGCACTTAGGAAAATGCCAGACACATAGTGTTAAATAAATACTTGTCAATTGATTAATTCTCAAATTATTACCCTCCTATACAAACCCTATACTTCAGCCAGATTAGACTACTCATTGTCCTCCCTATACACACCCAGTACTTTCATGCCTCCACATCTTTGCTCACAATATCCCCTATGACCTGAATGATTTTTGCTTCTCTTCAGATCTCCTGGGGAATTACTATTCACTCTTTGAACAGACTAACTCAGCAAAAAACGGAAAATTACAACTGGTAGAGGGCATGGCTTGAGGAAAAAAAGGCACACTAATTCACTGACAGTGGAGCTGTGAATTGCTCCAACAGTTCTGGAAAGCAATTTAGAAGTTTGCCCAAAAAGTCATTAAACTATGCCTATTCTTTGAACCCATGATACCACAAATAGGATTATACCCCAAAGAGATCAAAGAAAGAGAAAAAGAATTCATATAAGCAAAAATATTTATAGCAGTTCTGCAAGCTAAGGAAGTGTTCATCAACTGGAAATGGCTAAACAAATAAAGGTATATGAATGTAAATGGAATATCATTGCACCATAAGAAATGGCAAAAGGAATGGTGTAGCGCAGGGCTGTCCAAAATACGGCCCACAGGCCTCAATTTTATGTGGCCTGCCTGTGAGTTTTAATTTTCACAAATGAAAAAATAAAATAATAATTTGCATGGAATGCGTATTAGATTTTTTAATTCCATCATTAATAAATAATCTCGCTGATGTTAATTTTCTTTGGTGTTTTTAAGCAGTATTAGGGACAGAACAAGGGGATGCTAGGAGCATTTGAAAGCCATCATTGCAACATGTACATTCCCCTCCATAACTGATCCTATGTTTTCCCAAAGACAGCATTGCTTGATGAATGATGATTTCCTCTAACCAGTCTGAGACCCTGGGCAGAAGTGAAATACATACTTTCTAAAAGACTTCTTCTGCTTATGCTTTCCTAGCTAATGCCACATACAGCTTAGATGATTACAGGTCTATATAGACCAAAGACAGCTAGATGGCTCAGTGGATAAAGTGCTGGGCCTGGAGTCAGGAAGATCTAAGTTCAAATCCAACCTCAGACATTATTAGCCCTGTGAACCTGGGCAAGTCACTTAATTCTCTTTGCCTTAATCCTCTGAAGAAAATGGCAAACCACTCCATTATCTTTACCAAGAAAACCACATGATGCAAGAACCTAAAACAATTCCAAAAGATTCATGATGGAAAATGCCATCCACATCCAAAGAAAGAACTATGGTGTCTGAATGCAGAGCAAAGCAGACTTTTGTTTTGTTTTGTTTTGTTTTTCTCATGTTTCTTCCCATTCATTCTAATTTTTCTATACAACATGACTAATGTGAAAATATGTTTGATAGGAAAGTATGTGTAAAGCTTATATCAGATTGCATGCCATCTTAGAGAGAGAGGAGGAAAGAAAGGAGGAGAAAATTTAAAACTTATGAAGTAAATGTTGAAAACTAAAAATAAATCTTAAAAAATAAAAAAGAAAACCCCATGGACTGTATGATCTATAGGGTCATGAAGAGTCAGACACAACTCAACAACAACAAGAACAAATATGGACCAAACTAAACTCTTCTTTTAGTTAACTAAAATTACCCAATGTTATACCGAAATCCAAATATCTAAAATATTCAAATTCTCAAGATACCCACTGAAATAAAAACAAGTCCTAAAACTTCACCTACTCAAGAAAAATCCTAAACAGTACACCAAGGCTTTCTGCTATAAATTTTTTCCTTTTCAGTGAAAAACTCTTTCTTCTGTATTCCAGAGCTGTATGCTACAATAGGGGCAGAGACATACAGCTCTGCTCACTATAACCACTCAGATTCTCTAAGATACCTAAGAAATCCCCTCTTCCTTCACAAATCTTTAAGCTTTCTCAATGTTCCACCAAACATAGTTTTGAATTACTATTTTTCATTACTGATATGCTTCTACTGGACCCTGCTGTGAGACAAAGTGAAAATAAAGTGGCATTTTCGCAGCTATGAATGATTGAGAGACATACTGGGCTGCAATACACCTCTGGAGCTAACCGCCAATGAAACACCTTTGAATTCTAATGTTAGAGAAGAGGGAGGAAATATGGTACACTACATGTCCAGATCACACATAGGTGAAAAACATCCCATAAATATGTGAGATCATCTGAATTCTGCATTAAACAGTAACCCTACATTAAACAGGGAAGCTTAGTGGGATGAAGCATGATAATGAAGAGAAACAAATAACATGTAACATCACTGATAGGTATGAAAAGAAATTATTTCAAGGAAAGAAATACAGAAAAGAAATCATCTGCTGGTATGGGAGTGGTGAAAAAAAGGACAAGGACAAGGGAGATACTAAAGAGGGGGAAAAAGTCAACAAACATTTATTAAGTGCCTTTCTATGGGCCAGGCTCTACGCTAAGACATGGGGATAAAGAAAAAAAATGAAACCATCCCTGCTCTCAAAAAATTACACTTTAGTTGGACAGCCAACATGTGAACACTTAGGTAGCTACAAAATACATACAAATACATAGGTAATTTTGGAGGAGGGAAAGATACTAACAGATGGGAAGTGACCAAAAAAAATGTCATATATAAGAAGATGAAGCTTAAAGTGAAGGAAACTAGAGATTCTAAGAGGTAGAGGAGAGATAAGAGTACATTTCAGGCATGGAAGGAGTCTGTGCAAAAGAACAAAAACAGAAGATGGAATGTTTTAAGTGGGGAAGCAGGGTAAGGTAATTTTAGCTGAATATCAATATATTCTATATATATTGATATTCATATATATATATTCTATATATAATATATATCTATAAGATTCCTCAATTCAGAAATGGTCAAAGCATATGAACAGACATTTTTCAAAGAAAGAAATTCAAGCTATCAATAGCTATATAAAAAATATTCCCAACCACTAAAGAGAAAAACACATATTAAAGCAACTCTGAGCTTCTAAACCATTAGATTGGCAGTGGACAAAAAAAGAAAACGAAAAATGTTGGAAAGGCTGTGGGAAAACAGGCACATTAATGCAATGTTAGTAGAGCTGTGAAGTAGTATAGCTACTGTGGAAAGCAATTCAGAACTATGTCCAAAAAGTTACAAAATTGTAGCTACCCTTTGACCCAGTAATACTACTACTACTAGGTCTGTACTACAATGAGATCAAAGAAATAGAAAAAGGGCCCACGTATATATAAATATTTATAGCATCTCTTTTTGCAATGGCAAAAAAAAAGGAAATAATGAGTACCCATCAACTGGAGAATGGCCGAACAAATTATATGAATGTAATGGCATGCTATTATGCTACAAGAACTGATGTTTTCGGACAGCTTCAGAGAAACCTGAGAAGACATTAATGAAGTGATACAAAGTACAATAAGGAGAAACAGGAGAACAATTTATACAATAACAACAATGTTCACCATGAAGTTTAACAACTTTGAAAATAACACTAATAGCTTGCATTTACATAGCAATTTAAGGCTTGCAAAATGCTATATATGTTTTTATTTGTTCTTCACAACAACCATGTAAAGTGCTATTATTATCTTCATTTTACAGATGAATTAACTGAGGCTGAGAAAGGTTAAGTGACTTGCCCAGAGTCACATAGCTAGAAGACTTAAGAACTCTAATCAATGCCTTGAATAGCTATGAATTTAGAGGACCCAGGATAAAACAGACTACCCACCTCCTGACAAAGCCATGTAGACTGAGATATATATTTTTTGGAAACAAAACCAATGAAGGAATTTGGTTTACTTGACTATGCTCTATTTTTACAAGGGTTTTGTTTTCCCTTTCTCTTTTTTTCCCCCAATGAGAAGGGAAAGAAGGGAAAGAAAATAGATTTCTAATTGAAAATAACTGAATTTTAAAAAAAAAAGAATATAGCCACATTCAAGATATATCTTTTGACATGACCAATGGAAAAATTTGTTTTTGACTACTCACATTTATAACAAGCATTTTGTTTTTTCCTTTTTTTTTCCCAGTGGGAGGAGGGAAGTGAGAGGGGGAAAAGTGTTTTATAAATGAAAAAAATGAAATTAATTTTAAAAAATAAAGTGGAAGTAATAGATAATAAGTCTAAACTTAGAAAGGTAGGTTGGAATCGGGTCATGAAGGATTTTTAAATGCTGAACACAAGAGTTTTATAAATTGATCCTAGAATAAATCAGGAGCCAATGGAGTCACAGAATCATAGCTATTTCTACTTTGCCCTCTGTTTCTAAGAAATCTGGGCAGTTTTCTTTTTAAGTTTTCTTGAAATATGATATCTAGGCTCTTTTTCTGGTCACAGTTTTCAGGAAGTCCAGTGACTCTAAAATGTTTTCCCTTTGATCTGTTTTCCAGGTCAGCTGAAAGGGACCTTACAATCCATCTAGCCCAATCTCCCCATTTAAAAGATAGGGAAACTCCCTATTTAAAAGATAAGGAAACTGAGTTACAAAAAGGTCAAGTGACTTGTCCACTGGGGTCATACTGTCTCCTCCTTCACTGATCCTGAATTAAGAAGTGGCCCTTCTTGCTAAGGCAAACTCCTTTTTCGTGCATGTTCCCTGGATCCTTTCCTACTTCTCCAGTAAATATCATACCCACTGTCTCTTAACTTCAATCTCTATCTCCCATCTTCTTCCCTAGTGAGAACAAATATACCTATGTCTCCTCCACAACCTTAAAAGAAAAAACTTCATTTGATTTGACCATTGCCCCTAGCTACTGTGATTAAATGCCTAGACAAAGCCATTTACACTTAGGGCTTCAACTCCCTCTCCTCTCATTTAGTCACTCCTAAAACCCTTTGCAATATGGCTTGCAATTTTGTCATTCAACTGAAATTCCTCTCTAAAGTTACCAATAATCTCCTAATTGATAATTCTAATGGCCTTTTCTGAACCCTGATCCTTTTTGAACTTTAGAGAGTATGAAACTGTTGGTCACCAAATCTCTCCTCTCTTGATTTTTATGACAGTGATAGCTCCTGGCTCATCCTCTACCTATCCAACTACTCCTTGGTTTTCTTCCCTGGTTCTAAAGCCAGGTCACACCATAACCATAAGCATATCCCTTCTTTTTCCCCTAGGCACTGTCCCAGGTCCCCTCTCATTTCACTCTGTACCACCTCACTTGGTGATCTCATCACAATTATCATCTCTATGCAGATGATTCCCAGGTCCATAGACTAAATGTTTCTGCTGAGCTAGTCTTGAGTCTCCAACTGCCTTTTGGACATCTCAAATCGGCGATCCCATGGCCACCTTAAACTCAACGTGTCCAAAACTGAACCCCCTAATTTCCCTAATGCTGCTCCCTGCTCCGCCCCCCAATCAACCAATCTTAAAACCTCAACATTATCTTCTACTTTTGAGGGCACTGATATTCCCCCAGCAGCCAGTCTCACAACCTCAATATCATCTTTAACTCCTTACCTTCACTCATACTACAAATCCAATCTGTTGCCAAATCTTGTATAATTTCTACCTTCATATTTCTCCTACACACCCCCTTTTCTCCTTTAAAATGGCCAGAGCACTAGTTCAGGCCCTGATCACCTAATACCTGGAATACTGAAATAGACATGGTTGGTCTTCCTATCTCAAGTCTTTCTCTCCACTCCTCTACTCAACTGCCAACTTAATCTTTCTAAAGTGTAGGTTAGACAATGTCACATAACTCACCCCTCACCCCCACTCAGTGAGTACCAAAGGCCCCAAATAACCTCCAGAACAAAAAATTAAAATTCTCTATTTACCATCTAAAGTTTTACTTTCCTCCCCTCCATGCCTTCTAGTTACACTGACCCACTTGAGGTTCCTCAAACACAGTACTCCATCTTCCAATTCTTGTGTCTTTGCACAATGTCTAGAATGCTCTCCTTCCTCACTTCCACTTCTGTTGCCCTGGCTGCCTTCAAGGCTCAACTCAAATCTCACTTTCTAAAGAAAGCCTTTTGGGGCCCCAGGCCTCTCAGCCCAGGAATGGAGTCTGTCTGAACACAGGCCCTGCAGCCATGGGAGCAGCTAACCCTGGAGACCTCCAACACACAGTCTAAAGGTTTGAAACGCGCCTTCTTGAACTTCCGGGAGCCATGATGGCCAGGCAAAATGGTTTTTATCCCTCCCTTGAATAAAACCTCAGGAGAAACAGAGGAGCCAGAAGGGGGACTTCAGTAGCGAGGGAAGTGGGGGAGAGGCCCTTCCTGTGGTGGCAGAAGGAAACTAGTGCAGGAAAAGAGGTGTCCCAGCAGCCCTCACCTCAGCACAACAACAAGAGTAACTTAGCCCCAGGGTGGAGCTAATTAACATCAACGCCAGGACCCCAGACTTGGCTTTGCACAGCCAGGGGGAAGGGGTAGACACCAACACAGACACTCGCTGAGACCACCCCTGCTGTAGAGCAGTCCTGGGAAAGAGGAGACTCCCAGCAGCCAGAGCACCCCTACCCCACACCTCACAAAACCAGAGGCCATAGCACATAAAGCTAGATCCCAACACAAGAAACTTGGGACAGAGCCCCCTGAGCCCCAGAAGCAGAGATCCATTTCTGAAACCAGGAGGAAAAAAAAAACACTATGAAAAAGAATATCAAGAAGCCTTCAAAGACGATGATTCATATTATGGAGACAGGGAAGATCAAAATACCAATTCAGAAGAAAACAGCACGGACACTACACCCACATCTGAAACCTCAAAAGGGAGTGAATTGGTCTCCAGACCAAAAAGCATTCCTGGAAGAACTCAAGGAGGACTTTAAAAACCAAATTAGGGAGTAAAAGAAAAAATGGAAAAAAATTCAGTGAGGAAAACAAATGTTTAAAAGGTAAAATTGGGGAATTGGTTAAGGAAAATCAGAATATAATTGGAGAAAATATCTCATTGAAAAATAAAATCAACCAAATGGAAAAGGAGATAGAGAAGATAAAGGAAGAAAACAAAACATTAAAAATTAGAATTGGGCAAGTAGAAGCTAATGACTCTATGAGACATCAAGAATCAGTCAAACAAAATATAAAAAAGGAAAAAACAGAAGAAAACGTGAAATATCTGATTGGAAAAATAACCGACCTGGAAAATAGATCCAGGAGAGACAATCTAAGAATTATTGGTCTACCTGAAAGCTATGAGGAGAAAAAGAGCCTGGGCAGTATCTTCCATAAAATTCTTAAGGAAAAGGGCCCAGAGGTCCCAGAACCAGAGGGTAAAATAGTCATCGCAAAGAATCCATCAATCACCCCCTGAAAAAGATCCCAAATTGAAAACTCCAAGAAATATTATAGCCAAATTCCAGAACTACCAGGTCAAAGAGAAAAACCTGCAAGCAGCTAGAAAGAAACAATTCAAATATCACAGAACTACAGTCAGGATCATGCAGGATCTTTCAGCTTCTACATTAAATGACAGGAGAAATTGAAATACAATAATCCAAAAGGCAAAGGAGCTTGGACTACAACCAAGGATCAACTACCCAGCAAAATTGAGCATAATTTTCCAGGCAAGGAGATGGACATTCAATGAAATAAGGGAATTCCAGACCTTCCTGATGAAAAGGCCAGAGCTCAATGGAAAATCTGATCTCCAAATACAAAACTCAAGAGAGACATAAAAAGGTAAATGGGGAGGAAACCCCCAGTTAAGCAATAAGGCTAATTAATTACATCCTTATATAGCATTATTTTGTTTTATATATGTTATATATATATATATATATATATATATGTCAATCTGGAGAATAGTATACTCATGACAATTGAAAGGGATATTCATAGACTGTGGATATCAGTATAAAATAACCACTATAATGATAAAAAATATATAATTAAGAGATATAAAGGGATGGTTCTGGGAGAAAACGTAAGGAGGTAGTAGAAAAGGATAAATTACATCACATGAAGAGGCACAAAAACATATTATAGTAGAGGGAAAGAAGAGAGGGAGAAGAGCAGTATTTGAACTTTACTCTCATCAGATTTGGTTCAAGAAAGGAATAACATACCCTGAGAAGTATAGAAATCTAACTTGTCCTACAGGCAGTAGGAAGAGAGAGGGAAAAAAAAAGGAAGAGAGGTGGTCAGAAGGGAGGGAAGAAGTAGCAAGTAGAAAACAGCAAGATAAGGGAGGGGAATCAAGAGGGAGGGTAAACTGAGGAAGGCGGCAGTCAAAAGCAAAACTCTGTTGAGGAGTGGAAGGGGAAAGGGAGAAATAAAAGCATAAATGGGGGAAATAGGATGGAGAAAAAGACACAGGTAGTAATCATAACTGTGAATGTGAATGGGAAGAACTCTCCCATAAAACAGAAATGGATAGCAGAATGGATTAAAAACCATAATCTTACAATATGTTGTTTACAAGAAACACATATGAAACAGGGGGATACACACAGGGTAAAGGTAAAAGGCTGGAGTAGAATATATTGTGCTTCAGCTAAAGTAAAAAAAAAAAGCAGGGGTAGCAATCCTAATCTCAGACAAAGCAAAAGTAAAGACAGATCTAATTAAAAGAGACAAGGAAGGACATTACATCCTGCTATAAATAATAAATAAAAAATGAAGCAATATCATTGTTTAACATATATGCACCAAGTGGTATGGCATGCAAATTCTTAGAGGAGAGGTTAAGGGAGTTACAGGAAGAAACAGACAGCAAAACTATAATAATGGAAGACCTCAACCTCCCTCTCTCTGAACTTGGTAAATCTAACCTCAAAATAAACAAGAAAGAAGTTAAGGAAGTGAACAGAATTCTAGAAAAGGCAGATATGACAGACCTCCGGAGAAAACTGAATGGGGATAAAAAGGAATATACTTTCTTCTCAGCGGTACATGGCACATCCTCAAAAACTGACCATGTACTAGGGCATAAAAACCTCACAATCCAGTGCAGAAAGGCAGAAGTAGTCAAAGCACCCTTTTCAAATCACAATGCAATAAAAATTATTTGTAACAAAGAACCATGGAAAAATAAGCTAAAAATTAATTGGAAACTAAATAATCTAATTCTAAAGAATGAGTAGGCCAAAGAACAAATCAGAGAAACAATTAATAACTTCATACAAGAGAATGACAATGAGACAACATACCAAAACCTATGGGATGCAGCAAAAGCAGTTCTTAGGGGAAGTTTTATATCTCTAAAGGCTTACATAAATAAAATAGAGAAAAAGAAGATCAATGAATTGGGCATGCAACTGAAAAAGCTAGAAAAAGAACAAATTGAATATCCCCAATTAAATACCAAATTAGAAATACTGAAAATCAAAAGAGAGATTAATAAAATTGAAATCAAGAAAACTATTGAATTAATAAAGAAAACCAAGAGCTGATTTTATGAAAAAACCAATAAAATTGATAAACCTTTGGGCAATTTGATTAAAAAAAAGAAGAAAATCAAAGTACCACTATCAAAAATGAAAAGGATGAATTCACCTCCAATGAAGAGGAAATTAAAACAATAATTAGGAATTATTTTGCCCAATTGTATGCCCATAAATTTGACAACCTTAGGGATATGGACGAATATCTACAAAAATATAAATTGCCCAAGTTAACAGAAGAGGAAGTAAAATTCCTAAATAACCCCATCTCAGAAAAAGAAATTGAGCAAGCCATCAATGAACTCCCTAGGAAAAAATCTCCAGGGCCAGATGGTTTTACATGTGAATTTTATCAAACATTTATAGGCTATCTGGGAAAATAGGTGAAGAAGGAGTCCTACCAAATTCTTTTTATGACACAAATATAGTACTAATACCCAAACCAGGAAGAGTCAAAACAGAGAAAGAAAATTATAATCCAATTTCCCTAATGAATATTTATGCAAAAATGTTAAATAAAATATTAGCAAAAAGACTGCAGCAACTTATCACAAGAATAATACACTATGACCAGGTAGGATTTATTCCAGGAATGCAAGGCTGGTTCAATGCTAGGAAAACTATCAGCATAATTGATCATATCAAGAACAAAACTAACTGAAACCATATGATTATCTCAATAGATGCAGAAAAAGCCTTCGACAAAATACAACATCCATTCCTATTAAAAACACTAGAATGCACAGGAATAAACGGAGCCTTCCTTAAAATTATAAATAGCATCTCCCTAAAAACATCAACAAGCATTATTTGTAATGGGAATAAGCTAGACGCATTCCCAATAAGATCAGGGGTGAAACAAGGAGGTCCATCATCACCCCTACTATTCAATTTGGTACTGGAAATGTTAGCTGTAGCAATAAGAGAAGAAAAAGAAATTGGAGGAACTAGAATAGGCAAAGAAGAAACTAAATTATCACTTTTTGTGATTGATATGATGATTTACTTAGAGAATTGTAGAGAATTAAGTAAAAAACTACTTGAAATAATAAACAACTTTGGCAAAGTTGCGGGATCTAAAATAAACCCACATAAATCCTTAGCATTCCTATACATTAACTAACAAAGCCCAACAGCAAGAGACAGAAAGAGAAATTCCATTCAAAGTTACTGTAGACACTATAAAATATTTGGGAGTCTATCTGCCAAGACAAACCCAGGGCCTATATGAACATAATTATGAAGCTCTTTTCACGCAAATAAAGTCAGACCTAAATAAATGGAAAAATATCAGTTGCTCATGGTTAGGCCCAGCTAATATAATAAAAATGACAATTTTACCTAAATTATTTTATCTATTCAGTGCCATACCAATCGAACTACCAAAAAATTATTTTACAGAGCTGGATAAAAGAATAACAAAATTCATCTGGAAAAACAAGAGGTGTAGAATATCTAGGGAATTAATGAAAAGAAATGTTAGGAAAGGTGGCCTAGCCATACCAGATATTAAACTGTACTATAAAGCAGCAGTCATCAAAACTACCTGCTACTGGCTAAGAAACAGAGTCGTGGATCAGTGGAATAGGATCGGTATACAAGACACAGTAGTCAACGACTATATCAATCTACTCTTTGATAAACCCAAAGAATCCAGCTTCTGGGCTAAGAATTCACTATTTCACAAAAACTGCTGGGAAAATTGGAAAATGGTAGGGCAGAAACTGGGCATAGACCAATATCTTACACCGTATACCAAAGTAAAGTCAAAATGGGTTCATGATTTAGGAATTAAGGCTGATACTATAAGCAATTTGGGAAAGCAAGGAATAGTTTACCTATCAGACTTATGGAAAAGCAAAGAATTCATGATACAAGAGACAGAGAGCATTACAAAATGCAAATTGGATAATTTTGATTATGATAAATTGAAATGTTTTTGTATAAAAAAAAGCCAATGCAGCAAAGATTAGGGGGGGAAGCAGAAAATTGGGAGAAAATCTTTACAACCAGTATCTCTGATAAAGGCCTCATCTCTAAAATATATTTTTATATAAATTTATAGGAATATAAGTCATTCCCCAATTGAGAAATGGTCAAAGGATATGAACAGGCAATTTTCAGAGGAAGAAATTAAAGATATCTATAGGCATATGAAAAGATGCTCAAAATCACTACTGACTAGAGAAATGCAAATCAAAACAACTCTTAGGTACCACATCTCTCCTTTCAGATTGGCTAACATGACAAAACAGAAAAATGATAAATGCTGGAGAGGATGTGCGAAAATTAGAACATTGATACATTGCTAGTGGAGTTGTGAAGAGATCCAGCCATTCTGGAGAGCAATTTGGAACTATATCCAAAGGGCTATAAAAATGTTCATACCCTTTGACCCAGCAATAACACTTCTAGGGTTGTATCCCAAAGAGATCACACAAGTGGGAAAAGGACCCATATGTACAAAAATATTTATAGCGGCTCTTTTTGTAGTAGCAAAGAATTGGAAATCAAGGGGATGCCCATCAATTGCGGAATGGCTGAACAAGTTGTGGTATATGAAGGTAATGGAATACTATTGTGCTATAAGAAATGGGGAAGAAAAGGACTTCATAATAACTTGGAAAAACCTACACGATACAATGCTGAGTAAGTGGAGCAGAACCAGGAGAACATTATACACAACCACAGATATATGGATTCTGTGGTGACTAACCCTGATAGACTTTGCTCTTCTTGGCAATACAAGGTGCAAAGACAACTCCAAAGGACTCATGATGGAGCTGTCTACATCCAGGGAAAGAACTATGGAGTCTGAATGCAGATTGAGGCACACTGTATGCTCTTTTTTTCCCTTTGTTTTTTTTTCTCTTTTGTTTTTGTTTTCATTTTATTTTTTGCTTCTGTTTCTTCTTTCTCATGATTCATTCCATTGGTCATAATTCTTCTTTACATCTTGACTACTGTGTAAGTAAGTTCAACGTGAAATTATATGTAGAAGATATATCGGATTCCATGCCATTTTGGGGTGGGAGATGGGGAGGGGGAAAGAAAATCTGGAACTCAAAATTATGTGGAACTGAGTGTTGTAAACTAAAAATAAAAAATCTTAATTATAAAAAAAGAGAAAGCCTTTCCCATTCCCCAAAGATTCCAATGCCTTTCCCTTTCAATTACCTTCATCTATTCAACAAACATATTCTAAATTACTAATTACTTACATGTTATCTCGTCCTCTAGAATCGACTCTCCTTGAGGGCAGGAATTGGTTCTTGCCTTTCTTTGTATCCTCATGGCTTTGTACGGTGTCTGACACATAGTAAGGACTTAATAAATGTTTGTTGGCTGGAATATCAGGAGGGTGAAATCCAAAGAGATTAAAGTCCCAAAAATCTTGAAAGGAGAAAGTAACCAGGAAAAGTGATCAATAGTGTCAACTGCTACAGTGGTTAAGAAAAATGAGGACTGAGTAAAGGCCATCAGATTTTTCAATGAAAAGTTCACTGGAATGATGGAAATAATCAAAGTCAGAGAGGTTGTAAGAAGATAGGCACACCAGTACATTGTTGGTGGAGCTATGATTTGGTACAACCATATAAGAAAGAAATTTGGAATTATGGAAATATGACTAAATATGACTAAATAAATATGACTAAAATATCCATACCCTTTGACTCAAGAGATTCTGCTACTAGGCATGTACCCCCAGGATGCCATTGATAAGAAGAAAGCCTCCATGTATGCCAAAATATTTATAGAAGCACTTTTTGCAGTAGCAAATAATCGTAAATGAAATAGATGCCCATCAAATTGGAAAAAGTTAAACAAATTGTCATGCATGAATGTAATAAAATATTACTATAAGAAACAATATAAAGAATACAGTAAAGCATGAAAAAATATGTAAACTGATATATAGAGTGAATTAAGCAGAACCAAGAAAACAACATACGCAATAACTAAAACAATGTAAATGTAAAGACCAACAACCACAAAGCAATCAAAAGCAAATGATGCAAAACTACAGAGAACCATATGGCAACCAAAGAGAGATATCAGAAGACACATTTCTTTGCAGAGGTAGGAGGACCATGGAGATGGAACATCGCATGTATTTTCAGAGTTTATCAATGGTTTACCAGGTTTGACTGATTTTTTTTCCCCTCTTCTTCCTCTTTTCCTTTTTTTTTCTTCAAAAAAATATTGTTATATGGTATGACTCTCTGGGAGAAGGTAGAAAAAAGATCAGGGAGAAAATCAGGGCATGTTTAAACAAAAGATATCAAGAAAAATTTATTTTAAAAAAATTTCATAGCTAACTGCAAAGACAGAAGTTTTGGCTGAATAATGAAATTGGTCATCAAATTGAAAAGAGTTGGGAAGAGGAGAGGAAGCAGAAGTAATAAGAGTAGATTTAATTTTTCTAGAAGTTTACAATGAAAATGGAAAAAGTTATAATCTTAAAACATAAACAGTTTAAGAGAAGGTAGTGTGAAATGAGGAGTTCTGTTGTTGTTTTTCTTTTTTAAGGACAGAGAAAACCTGCAAACACCTGAAGGCAGCAATAAATAAATAAATAAATAAACCCAGCAGACTGAAGATTAGAAAGAAAGAGGTGAAATGGAGGGATGATATCAAGGGGTTTTGAAACACAAAGAAGGGGAAAAGAGGGAACTCATGGTAAATGGCCTCTATTTTCTCAGTAAAATATTAGGTAAGGGCCTCTGTTAATAGAGTGTGGAGAGAGGTGATATGAGACACTAGGGAAGAGAAGTTTTTGAAGCAACTGCAGCAAGAAGTATAATAGAAACCTATCATTTCAAAGAGAGATGGGGAAGGTGACTAATATTAAATAATTACAGCCCAAATTCAAGGATTTTCAAAGTATATACAATTAGACATACAATGTTAGAAGATGCAGACTGTGATGTAAAGTGATAATTCCTATTTTTATGGTATATATAGTGTTCATTTATTGTTAAATAAATGCAATGATGATAATCTCACATTTATGTGTATTTCTCAGTTATAGTTTCTTATATGCATTATCTTATTTGCTCCTTACAACCCTGTGAGGTAGCACTATTATCTTCATTTTACAAATGGGGAACATCCCCAAGGTCACACAGCTAGTAAGTAGCAGACCCTGACCCACTATCTTTCAAATTCCAAATCCAATGCTCTTCCTACTATTTTATACTTCCTTCTGGGAGGAATAAGGTCACCCACTGGGCCAAACCAACTGCTGACTAGCAGGAAAGCTTTGACCTTTGTCTCTGAACTGGGCTCATCTGCTCTTCCTTAGGGATCCTGGTGCCTCCCCTCTAGGGTTAACCATAATTGGCTTGGGACTTAGTACAAACATTGATGAGCTTTAACCCTATTAAAGCTCAGAACACATAAAGGTGAAATGAATTAGTTCACTTCAATAGAAGCCCTAATTTCCAAAGCATTGGAATATACTGTAGAACTATACAAAAAGAGAATTTTTCATGTATTCCTTAAGAACAAATACACAAAAGCAACACTGACAGCATTCTGATAGAAAGCCCAACCCTAAGTTAAACTACAAAGCAAAGCATTAGGCAACAGGAAAGGAAACGCCACCATCACTAGGCATAGGGGAGGACTACTCCTGAGAGCTGCCATCATTGGAGCTAAAACTATACCTTAGGTTGAGCAATGTGAATGGATGCCTTACCCTGGTCCATCCACTAGGACTGTGTTTGAAGACCCTCATCCCCCAATCCTCACTGACTTAAGAGTCTAGAACTATTTTGCCCTGACTTGCTACAATAAGCCCTCCATTACTTCCATGAACTAGGATGAGGGAGAAGTTGCCATTGTTCATTGATCAGACCTCACCAAGGACCAAACCCTAAACACCAAGCCTTCTACCTCCAGGCCTCTCCCTGAGGCTACAGCTCCAGACACCAGTAATCTCACCCTCAGAAAAGGAAATTCAGATTCAGATTTGGCACCGCTTCCAGCAGTACAACTTCTGATACCAGACCTACCCAACATTTAGCCTCATGTACAAGGAATGACCCCTAGACATTAGAATGAAACTAATGCAAGAAATCCCTAGAGTGAACAAAAAGCTAAAAGACTTAAAAGGATTTTGGCTGCTGTGTCACACTGGTGAATCTTATCAAGCCTGCAGTTCATACTAACCCTGAATCACATTTCTCTGTTCCAGTTTCCTCAAGAACCAGGAGGTTTCCAGAAAGAGGCACCACCAATGTGTTCATTTGTTTTGCTTGTTAATTTGCTGCTGCAAAGGAATTCTATAAGGGTGGAAAGGGGTTGGGAATGAGTTAATGGGGGAATAATAGAAATGAGAATAGAGTGTCAAAAATTTTTGAAATACACAGAAGAAAATAAAAAGATATTCAAAAGGGAACACACACAGGACAGCTATGTCAAATTCAGTATACATTTTTTAAAAACCGTACAAACAGAATTTTTTTAAAAAAAGAATTAAAGGAAGGGACACTGAAATATTCAAATGGATTTGTGATCTCATTACTTTAGATGTCACTCACAACAATGAAAATCACAACTCATCTATACACAACACAGTGGAAAGGATACTGGCTCCAGAATCAAATAACTTTTATGACACTACCTGTATATCATAGGAACTCATTTATTAACCTTCTATGGTCTGTTTACTCACATGTTAAATAAGGTAGACCACATGGCCTCTATCTATCTATTCTTTCCTAATCTATAGCTATGACTCATGACACCCAATTCTGTGCAACTGTTTTCCATTCCCTTAAGTTCGCCCCAGTGGTTCCATGAAATACGTTAGAAGCCTTCCTTGATTTTTCCTGACATCACAAGGATACCGGTGAAGTACAAGGATAATCCATCAGCTGTCTTGTATTCTTGCCTAGAACAGCTTGTCCTCTTTTTCAATCATATATTTTCCTGATAATGACTCACATGCCAGTTCTTCTTCAAAAATCCTCACTTTTTATATGCTACATCTTGCTCATTGTATCACTGCTCTCCATAACATTCATTTTTATTACTTCAGAGTGTTGCATGACATAAAACAACAGCAGTAGAATACTGGTATTAAAAAGATGGACCATTGCCTCTGGAAGAGATTTAATGATCATTAAAGGTACTTTGCAATTTCCTGAAGGCAACAGTAACCAGCTCTTGTCCTCTTGCTAAATTCTGGACTCAACTTGTCAATTTTTATTGTCTGTCCCAGACAATGTGTCTGATAAATCATGATAAAAAAGTTCTATAGGGTATTCAACTAATTGCATATTGGGGCAATGGATAGTTTCTATCAACCTTGTTTTTAGCTGTGTAGGATATCAGACCAAAATCAGAGCTCTTAAAGAAAAGCATTTGAAAAGACAAAGAGAAGTAACAATTCAGAAAAATAATGCAGTGGCTACTTTGAAAACAAAATGAGACAGAACATTAAAATGTGGAGATGCACACACACACAAAAAAAAATCAGAACAAAGTCAAAAGACAGCAAAAAATAAAAGACTATTTCGAGGCTGATACAAAACAAAGTGATTGACCTTGACTACAGAACTATATAAATAATCTGAGAATTACTGACTACTCAGAAAAATTGCAATGAAATAAAGAACTTGAATACCATATTTAGGAAAATCATAATAGAAACTGAGAGGCAACATGGCATTGGCAACAAAAAACTGGCCTGAAGCCAGAAAGACCCGAGTTCAAGCTTTGGAGTCAGGAAGACACCTCTCCCTGAGTTCAAATTCGGCCTCAGACACTCACTAGCTGTGTGGCGCCTTTGGCAAGTCACTTAATCCTATTTGCCTCAGTTTCCTCAACTGTAAAATAAGCTGGAGAAAGAAATGTCAAGCCACTCCAGTATCTTTGCCAAGAAAAACCCAAATGAGGTCACAAAGAGTCAGATATGACTGAAATGACTGGATAACAACAATAAAAATGATATATTGCAAAAAAGGTGCTGACCTGATTGGAAGAGGGAATTTTCTTATCTAGGGATATCCTATATCCATGAAATCACAGTTCCAGACCCTATCATTATCCTTATAAAAGAAAACTTTCCAGAAGTAAAAGAATCAGTGGGCAAAGTGAAGATCCAAATAATACACATAACATTATACTAGAAGAATCCCAAATTTAATACATACAGAAATAAAATGGCTAAATTCCAGAAATTTAGCGTCAAATAAAGAGATAGGGAAGAAACAATTCACAAATTTCACTTCAAAAAATTCATGATTAATCAATGATGAAGTAAAATAAAATAAGGGAATATATTATGCAAAAAAGCAAAGGAAAAACAGTTTGCACAAGGAATAACATATCCCACAAGACTGAACATACTGCTAAATGAAAGAAAATAGACCTTTAAAAAGAATAGCAATTTATAACTTTCTTTTGGAAAAAATAAGGATAAACAGGGTCTTTGAGCTTAGCAAAAAATAAGAAACTTAAGAAAGGTATAAAAAAAGAGTAAGTATAGCATGAAATGAATAGGTAATGACAATGACTGCACGTTAAAATGAGGAAACAGTTCTTTCTTAAAAATGTATTTTTTCTAGCACTTTTTTTTTAAATTTTGAATTCCAAATTCTCTCCCACCCACCTGGCCCTCCCCACAACTATTAAGAAGGTAATAAATGTAATTATCAATTACACCTGTTAAGTTATACAAAATATATTTCTATATTAGCAATGTTTAAAAAAAGCAAGCAAAATAAAGAAACAAAAATTATGCTTCAATCTGCACTCAAGAGTTCATCAGTTCTTTTTCTGGCAGTACATACCATTTTTAATCACAGGTTCTTTAGAACTGTCTTGAATCACTTATTGATCAGAACAGCTAAGTCATTTATAGTTGATTATCATTACAACATTGCTGCTACTACGTATAATATTCTCCTGGTTCTGCTCACTTCACTTCACATCAGTTCATGTCAGTCTTTCCTGCTCACCATTTCTTATAGCACAATAGTATTCCATCACAATCACATAGCATAACTTGTTTGGCCATTCCCCAATTGATGGACATCCCCTCAATTCCAATTATTTGCCACCACAAAAAGACGCCATAAATATATTGTGTACATATATGTCCTTTTCCTTTTTCTTTGATCTCTTTGGGATATAGACCTGGTACTGGTATTCCTGGATCAAAGGGTATACACAATTTTATTGCTCTTTGGTTATAGTTACAAATTGTTCTCCAGAATGTTTCATAACTCCACCAACAATGCATTAGTATTCCAATTTTTCCACATCCCCCCTAGCATTTGTTATTTTCCTTTTCTGACATATTAGCCAATCTGATAAGTATGAGGTAGTATCATAGAGTTGCTTTAATTTGCTTTTCTCTAATCAACAATGCTTTAGAGCATTTTTTCATAGGACTATAGTTTTAATTTCTTCTTCTGAAAGCTGCCTGTTCATATCCTTTGACAATTTGATTGGGGAACAACTCATATTTTTATAAATTTGACTCAGTTCCCTATATATTTGAGAAATGAGGCCTTATCAGAGAAACATAATTCTTTCAAAATGCCACTTTAAGGGTCAGAAAGAAACAGAAAGAAACAAAAAGAGGCCAGCTACAAGTTAATGTCATGGAGGGTCAGACAGAAGCATCCTAAAATTAGAATTTCTTGAAATCAGAGCATTACAGGTGTTCAATCAAACAAAGAGCTGCAGAAATTGGGGAGTAAGGCAGTCATAAATAATACCCATATCTGGCCTGTACAAGGGAAGTGCAAAAAAGATATCAAGAAGAAATGCTTACATTCTAATAGGGAAGATGATAAACGTCCCCTGTGAAACCTATCATCATCATCACCATCACCATCACCATCACCATCACCATCACCATCACCATCACCATCACCATCACCATCACCATCACCATCACCATCACCATCAGGGGTTACATAGGGAGTCTAATTAGATAAGGCATGGGAGTGGTTCTGTTATGTCTTAATGATCTTAAGAAATGGATGAAAAGAGAGGAAAGAGGAATATACTAGGGAGGATGAGAAAGGAATTTTAGGGAAAATTATCTTACATATCAGGATGGACAAACAGAGGTCTATTCAAATGGGCGTAGAGAAGGGGAAGGAGTGCCAGACACCTGAACCTCACTCTCATCTGAACTAGTCAAGGGAGGGAAGAATATACACATACACACAGGTAAGTACAGAAATATATTTCACTCAACATAGAAATAAGAGGGAAAGAGGCGAAGGGCAAATTGAAGGAAGGGCAGATTAAAGGAAGGATTAGTGCTAAGCAAAAGATATCCTAAGGATATAGAAAAATACTTACAGCTCTTTCAGAGAAAACAAAGATTGGGAATATGCCCTTCAACTGGAGAATAGCTGAACAGGTTATGGTATATAAATGTAATAAGATAATACTGTTCTGTTAGAAATGATAAAAGGGATGTTTTCAGAGAAACCTGGGAAGACTTAGATGAGCTGATGGAGAGCAAAATGAACAGAACCAGGAGAACAACTTAAACGATGACAACAAAATGGCAATGAAACAATTCTGGAGGGCTTGGGAATTTCAATCAGTATAATGACCAACCTCTATTCCAGAGGACCCAAGATGAAACATGCTACCCACCTCCTGTTAGAAATGGGAAAGAAGGGGCGAAGTCAAGATGGCGGCTGGAAAACAGGGACTCGCTTAAGGTCTCCCCCAACTCCCACCAAACACCTGTAAAAAATGGCTCTGAACAAATGCTAGAGCTGCGGAACCCATGAAATAGCAGAGGGAAGTAGTTCTCCAGCCCACGAGAGCTGGGATGGTCACTGGGAAGGGTTGATTGCACAGTGCTGGAAGCGGAGCACAGCCCAGCATGGGCTGCGCCAGGAAAGACCTGACCAGGAGTGGACTAGAGCAGGCCTGAGGGCCATGAATCATTGAACTGTGGCAGTTACCAGACTTCCCAACCCACAAACACCAAAGACCATGGAGCAGGTAAATGGGAAAACTGCTGTTTCAGGGTGAGAGCAGTCCAGCCACAGCCCTGGTGGCAGAGGTGGTGCAGTGGTGGCAGTAGCAGCAGTAGGAAGCTCCTGAGGCTGCTTCCAGAGTCAGCTGCTTCCCGAGTCCCTGGCTCACATGGTGGGAGGAATCAAGTAACAGACTGGAGTAGCAGGAGTGCAAGGAGTGCTTTGCTGGCACAGAGGAAGCTTTGCCCTGCTTGGATCTGGATTGCAATACTGGTTGGGGGTTCTTAGGAGAGGAGGAGCGCTGGTGTGGCAGAGCTTGCTGTGTAGAAGTAGCTCTGAAAACAGCAGCACAGCCCCTAAAGTTTGGGACAAAGCATTCTCTACAAGCAGTCATACCCTGACAAAAAGCTCAAAGGTCAAGTAGTTGGCTGGGAACATGAACAGGCAGCGAAAACAGACTCAGATTCAGTCTCAGACTTTGGAATCTTTCTTTGGTGACAAAGAAGACCAAAACATACAACCAGAAGAAGTCAACAAAGTCAAAGAGCCTACATCAAAAGCCTCCAAGAAAAAACATGAACTGGTCTCAGGCCATGGAAGAGCTCAAAAAGGATTTGGAAATGCAAGTTAGAGAAGTAGAGGAAAATTGGGAAAAGAAATGAGAGTGATACAAGAAAACCAGGAAAAACAAGTCAATGACTTACTAAAGGAGACCCAAAAAAATACTGAAGAAACTAACACCTTAAAAAATAGACTAACTCAAATGTCAAAAAAGCTCCAAAAAGCCAATGAGGAGAAGAATTTCTTGAAAGGCAGAATTAGTCAAATGGAAAAGGAGGTCCAAAAGACCACTGAAGAAAATACTACCTTAAAAATTAGATTGGAGCAAGTGGAAGCTAGTGACTTGATGAGAAATCAAGATATTATAAAACAGAACCAAAGGAATGAAAAAATGGAAGACAATGTGAAATATCTCATTGGGAAAACCACTGACCTGGAAAATACATCCAGAAGAGATAATTTAAAAATTATTGGACTACCTGAAAGCCATGATCAAAAAAAGATCCTAGACGTCATCTTTCAAGAAATTATCAAGGAGAACTGCCCTGATATTCTAGAGCCACAGGGCAAAATAGAAATTGAAAGAATCCACAGATCGCCTCCTCAAATAGATCCTAAAAAGAAAACTCCTAGGAATATTGTTGCCAAATTCCAGAGCTCCCAGGTCAAGGAGAAAATATTGCAGGCAACCAGAAAAAACAATTTGAGTATTGTGGAAACACAATCAGAATAACCAAAGATCTAGCAGCTTCTACATTAGGGGATCGAAGGGCTTGGAATACGATATTCCGGAGGTCAATGGAGCTAGGATTAAAACCAAGAATCGTCTACCCAGCAAAACTGAGTATCATGCTCCAAGGCAAAATATAGACTTTCAATAAAATAGAGGACTTTCAAGCTTTCTCAGTGAAAAGACCAGAGCTGAATAGAAAATCTGACTTTCAAATACAAGAATTAAGAGGAGCATGAAAAGGTAAACAAGAAAGAGAATTCATAAGGGACTTACTAAAGTTGAACTGTGTTATTTACATTCCTACATGGAAAGATGATGTGTGTAATTCATTAGACCTTTCTCAGTATTAGGATAGTTGAAGGGAATATACATATATATAGACAGAGGGCACAGGGTGAGTTGAATATGAAGGGATGATATCTAAAAAAAAATGAAATAAATTTAAGGGGTGAGAGAGGAATATATTGAGAGAGGGAGAAAGGGAGAGATACAATGGGATAAATTATCTCACATAAAAGTGGCAAGAGAAAGCAGTTCCTGGGAAGGGCAGGTGAGGGGGAATGAGTGAATCTTGCTCTCATCAGATTTGACCTGAGGAGGGAATACACACTCAATTGGGTATCTTACCCCACAGGAAAGAAGGAGGAAGAAGATAAAAAAGGGGGGATGATAGAAGGGAGGGTAGATAAGGGGAGCAGGCATTCAAAAGCAAACACTTTTGAAAAGGGACAGGGTCAAAGCAGAAAACTGAATAAAGGGGGACAGGATAGGATGGAGGGAAACATAGTTAGTCTTTCACAACATGAGTATTGTGGAAGTGTTTACATAATGATACATGTGTGGCCTATGTTGAATTGCTTGCCTTCTTAGAGACAGGAGATGGGAAGGGAAGAGGGGAGAGAATTTGGAACTCAAAGTTTTAAAAGCAGATGCTCAAAAAAAAGTTGGTTTTGCATGCAACTGAGAAATAAGATATATAGGGAACGGAGCATAGAAATCTATCCTGCCCTACAAGAAAGAGGAAAGCGGATGGGAGGGGGAGTGGGGTGACAGAAGGAAAGGCTGCCTGGGGAATGGGGCAATCAGAATATATGCCATTTTGGAGTGGGGGAAGGGTAGAAATGGGGAGAAAATTTGTAACTCAAAATCTTGTGGAAATCAATGTTGAAAAGTAAAATATTAAATAATAAAATAATTGTAGGGAAAAAAAATAAAAGAAAAACAGCATCATAAGAAAAAAAAAGAAATGGGAAAAACTCAGAATGCAGAATTAGACTTTTTTTTTGGACACAGCCAATGTGGAAATCTGTTTTGCTTAACTCTACATGTTTGTAGCACGGATTTTTTCTCTTGTTATCAAATGGGGGACAGGTAGAAGGTAGATTTTTGCTGACTGAAAAAATACATATAATTTTTTTTCTAAGACATACTTAAAACATAAGGATGGGTCTCATGCAACACAGTAACAGTCTTTGTGATTGTTCCTCACTCAGCAGCCTCCTTGATAGTTGGCACTGATCTTGAAAACAGTTATTCCTGTATAGGAGTATGCCAAAACAGGAAAAATGAAGATCACTGTTAATGACCAAGAAAAGGGGACCATGCTGAGCTATATCACTTTCAACATAGATATTTGATCATCAATGCTGCAAAGAATCTAGTGGCAATGAATCATGCCAACAAAGTTTTTAATGCCAAGCATATGTTCACAGATTTGATGATGCAATTGTACAATCAGACATGAAGCACTAGTCCTTTATGGGGGTAAATGACACTCTAAGTGGAATACAAAAAGAAGGCTAAAAGCTTCTGTCTTATGGTCTTAAAAAAGACAATGAAATAAACTGATGAAACACTACAAACTATGAGTCTAAAAGAATGAAGATGAAACACACTATTCACATCCTAACAGATGAATATAAGATACAGAAAAAAACATATATTTTGGGGCATCACTAACACGGGATTTATTTTGCCAGACTATGTATATATGTATTGAGGGACCTGTTTTTTGGATTTCTTTTTTAAAATTTGATCAATGGGAAAAGGGGCACAGGATCACGGAAGAAAACAATTTTTTAAAATATAACTTAAAAAAGAAATTGCTGAAGCTGACCTTGGGAAGACGGCTACACATGCTGTGGTCACAGTATGATTCTACTTCGGTGACTCCTAATATGAGGCCAACAAAGGTGCTGGAACCATCACTAACCTCAATGTGTTCCAAATCCTCAATGAGCCAAGGGCTACTGCTGTTGCTAATAGCTTGAACAAGAAGGTTGGTAATGAGAAATGACATCAGAAGTGGTGAGAATGGCATCTTTGAAGTTAAGTCCAAAGCTGGGGACACCAACTTGAATATGGTAGGACTTTGACAAAAACAAAGTTAATTATGTCATTGCTGAATTCAAGCACAATCAGAAGAAGGAAATCACTAGGAACAAAATAGTTATCTGTTGTCTTTACCACTACGTGTAAAGTGCAACCCTCTGTTCCAGTATCTCAGCCAGTATTGAGAATGACTTCCTCTATGAAAGTACTGACTTGCATACCTCTATCACCCATATCATTTTGAAGAGCTGGACTCTAACTCACATGTAAACTACATTCTGCTGATTGGTCTCCCAGACTCAAGCCTTTCCCTACTCCAGGCCATCCTCCAGCCATCTATCAAAGACAGCTTTCTAAATCATAAGTCTAACCACTCCCAACAATCAAAAAAACTCCAGTGGCTCCCTTTTGCCTCCAAGATAGAATATAAAATCCTTTAGCATTCAAAGCCCTTCATAACCTGCCTCTCCCTGACTCCACCTTTCCAATGTTCTTATACCTTGCAGTACCCCCCCACCCCAATCCCCACTATATATTCTATAATCCAGTGATAATGGCCTCCTTGCTTGTCCTTGAACAAGACACTACATTTTCCAACTCTGGGCATTTTTTCAGGCTGTCCTCCATGTATGGAATGCTTTCCCTCTTCATCTCCACTTCCTGGATTCCTCCAAACCTCAACTAAAATCCCACCTTCAACAGGAAGTCCTTCCTAATCCTTCTTAATTCTAGTGTCCTCCCTTGGCTGATTATAGTTTGTTTGTATATAGCTGTTGGCATGTTGTCTCTCTCATTAGATAGTGAGCTCCTTGAGAACAGCAACTGTCTTTCACCTTTCTTTGTATCCCTAGAACTTAGCATAGTCCCTGGCACATAGTAGGCAATTAATAAATATTTACTGACTCACTGATATATGGATGTAATGCAATATTATTGTGCCATAAGAAATGACGAAAGAAATATTATTACAGAATCTTGGGTATGGAATGAAAATTGAGGAATAGCAAAATGGGCAGAACCAGGAGGACAATTTATACAAAGACAACAACATTGTAAAGAAAAACAACTTTGAAACACTTAAGAGCTCTCATGAATGTAATGCCTAATCATGTTTCCATAGGACTTAGAATGAAGTATGTTACTCATTTCCTGACAGAAACTCAAGTGATAGACTCAAGGTGGACAGGGCCTCTCTGTGGATTTGTTTTGCCTAACTATGCTTATTTTTTACAGGTTTTTTTTTTCTTTATGTTTTTAGGAGAGAGTGGGCTGTGGTAAAGAGGGAAAGTTAACAGGGCCATTAAAAACTCCTGTAATTACCTTCCATTTACACTGGGTATATCTTTTTTTTTTTTTACACTGGGTATATCTTGTACATATTTGCATGTTGTCTCCTTCATTAAAATGTGCATTTCTTGAGGGCAGGGACTGAGTTTTTGCCTTTTTTTGTATCCCCAAGCTTAGCTCAGTGGCCCAAACTACCAGTTACTGTGATTAGGGCTTAATAAATGTTTGTTAACTGACTGACAAAAGTCTGATTGACAACACATATAGAAAACTAACAGACATACGTAAGACCAAAAGTTATTCCCAATAGATAAGTGGCCGGAGAGAACAAACATTTTTCAAAAGAAGACTTGCAAATTATTAACAATCATATAAAAGAATGCCCCAAATCAATATTAATAAAAGAACGCAAATCAAAAGCACCCTGAAGTTTCTCCTCACATTCAGCAAATTGGCAAAATGACAAAAGACAGAAATAGTATTGGAGCAATTTATGGATAGACACACTCACATGAAGCTATGAACTTGTACAACTATCCTGGAAAGGAATGTGGTATTATGTAAAGAAAGTGACTAAAATGTCCACACCCTTTGATTCACAATATCCAATGTTAGACATATACCCCCAAAGAGCTCAATAACATAAAGGTCCTATATAAGTCAATATACATGTTATAGCAGCACTTTTCACGGCAGTAAAGATGCCCACGGATTTGGGAATAGCTAAACAAATTGAGGTAAATGAATGCAATGGAATATTATAGTGTTATAAGGAACAATGAATATGATGAATACAGAGAGACATGGAAAGATTTATGAATGGATACAAAGTGAAGGAGAAAAACCAGGAAGACTATATACAACTGCAAAATATAAATGGAAACAACAAAAGAATCAAAACTGGATATTACGAAATTACAAGGACCAACTCACAGGAAGGAGATTTCAGGAAGCATGCCCCTACCCTCCTTGCAGAGATGAGTGACTACAGATGTATAATACTGTAGACACTGTCAAATTATTTTGATACTTTGGTTAGTTTTGCTATCCTGGGTTTTTTTTTCTCTTTTTTATTCTTTAAGGACAGCTCACTTGGAATGGAAAGAGATAGAATGGAAAATGTAAGTAATATAAAAACAAAAGACACTGATAAATATTTACTTTAAAAATAAAACAAAAAACTATTAAGAGTGTAATAGAAGAGAGAAACAGAGCTCATTCTGCTACCTCATGTCTGCTAGATCTCCAACATATTATGACTTCAGTTTGAAGACCTGTCCATTATTCTTTTAAATCCCTCCATAATCAGAATATGTAATTAACCTCTGTCTGAATTCAGTTACTTTCTGTTTCGTTAATTTCTTCTCTGCATAAATTCAGGAGCCTCTTTGAAGTTTTAACCTGAAAGATATTTATTTTAAATGACCCAGAAGTACTACTGAGGACATTCAGAGTCTATCCAGGTAGGTTTAATAGTTATTTTCTAATGTAGATGAACTAATTTAACATGCCCTAAAGTTACTTCACCATCACACACTTTTTCTCCACCTTTGGAGAAAATGAAAGTCTTGTCATGTGCTGAGCCTTGATCTCCCAGAGACAGAAGCCCAACAATGAACAGCATCCTGCTGCTTACCATTGAGCACTTCTCCAACACTTTCTCCTGGAACTTCAAGAACCCTTCCTGAACATCAGGTTGGTTGAGCGAGAAAGAAAGGAAGTGAGTGAAGGGCTGTTTTCTTCTGAAACTCTCCACAAGGACATCAATTCGAGTTTTCGCTGAGATAACACCACCTCGTTGCTGGCCCGTGATTACTGTGAACAAATAGAAAAACATAAAGTGATGATGATGATGATAATTAGCATTTATATAGTCCTTTAAGGTCTACAAAGTATGTATGTTATCTCATTTGATTCTCAGAACAATACTGTGAGGTAGGTGCTATTATCCCCATTTTACAGATGAGGAAACAGAGGCTAAAGGAATAAATGACTTGCCCAGGGTTACATACTTAGTAAGAGTACAAGGCAGAATTTGAATTCAGGTCTTTTGGACTACATCACAATGCCTGCAATTAGATGTATTTTTAAATGGACCATTCTAGGATGTGTAAAATAGATAATATCTGATTGTGGCAATACAGAGCTAAAACTAATTAACAGGCCTTCCTCTTAATATTATTCATGTGTTCAGAGAATTTAGGATAGCAACAGTGCCATGGATTAGAAGACTTAACAAAATCAATCTAAGAAAAGTGAGACCACAAAGAGAATATCTTTGAGACAAGCTGGTTACATAGAAAAGTGTACAGAAGTCAGAAAACATTGGAACAGTTTTTCTGACGAAGCAAGATGAATAGGTCATAGCCACTATTTAAGCAGATGGTACACAGAACCCTCCTGACTCCACAACTTGCATAGATTGGTAAGGAAGAAAACCTAAAAGGAGAAAGAACTGAGAACAATTAAATCAATGATCCAGCAGACAGATCCTGGATACCACTTCTAAAGGCCTAATGATAATAATACCCTGAATAAAGGACAGGGATAGAAATAAGAATAGGGACTGGAGCTGTGATTTCACTAGTGTAGCACATTCCCTCTACCAACGCAGGTAACTCAGTCTTAGCTGCCTAGAGCATTGAAAGAATAAGTGATACATCCAGGTCACACTGGCAGTATGGGTCAGAAGCAAGCCTTAAACCCACATCTTCTTGTCTCCAAGGCCAGTTCTCTATCCACTATGCTGCTCTCTAAATGAAGATAAGATAAAGAACATTAAGACATGCAGGAAGATGCATGATGAAAACAGATGAAAGGTCAACCAGAAAAGAAGGCCTGTATTCAAACCCTGCCTCAGCCACATACCAGCTGCACGAGCACGGCAAGTGCCTTCACCTCTCTGGGACAGATGCGTGTTTCTTGGGGGATTTTTTGTTGGGTTTTTTTTGTAATTAATTTATTTTTAGTTTTCAACATTCACTTCCGTAAGACTATGAGTTTTAAATTTTCTCTCCTTCCCTCTCCTCCCCCCTCCCCAAGACGGCATACAATCTGATATAGACTCTACTTGTACGTTCATATTAAACATATTTTCACATCAGTCATGATGTAAAAAAGGGTTAGAACTAAAGGGAGGAACCATGAGAAAGAAGAAACAAAACAACAACAAAAAAAGAGAGCAGACAGTATGCTTCCATCTGCATTCAGACTCCAAAGTTCTTTCTCTGGATATGGATGCCATTTTCCCTGAGGTTGTCTCAGGTCAGCTTTGCTGAGACGAGGTAAGTCTATCAAAGTCAGTCATCGCACAATGTGGCTGTTATTGTGTACAGTGTTCTCCTGGTTTTGCTCTTTTCACTCTGCATCGGTTCATATAAGTTTTTCCAGGTTTTTCTGAAGTCTGTCTGCTCATCATTTCTTATAGAACAATAGTATTCCATTACATTCATATACCACAATTTCTTCAGCCATTCCCCAACTGATGGACATCCCCTCAATTTCCAGTTCTTGGCCAACACAAAAAGAGCCGCTATAAATATTTTTGTACACATGGGTCCTTTTCCCATTTTTATGATCTCTTTGAAATACAGCCCTACAAGCCCTACATTGTTAGGTGAAAGGGTATGCACAGTTTTATAGCCTTTGGGCATAGTTCCAAACTGATCTCCAGAATGGCTAGATCAGTTCACAACTCCACAATAATGCATTAGTGTTCCAATTTTCTCACATCTTCTCCAATATTTATCATTTTCCTGTTTTGTCATAGTAGCCAATCTGATAGGTGTGATGTACTACCTCAAAGTTGTTTGGATTTACATTTCTCTAATCAATAGTGATTTAGAGCATTTTTTCATATGACTATAGATAGCTTTAATTTCTTCCTCTGAAAACTGCCTGTTCATATCCTTTGACCATTTATCAATGGGGGAATGGCTTGTACTCTTATAAATTTGACTCAGTTTTCTATTTTAGAAATGAGGTCTTTATATCAGAGACACTGGCTATAAAAATTGTTTCCCAGCAGAAGCATGTTTCTAAGACTCTCAGTTGCAGAAAAGTGGTCAATCAGCATCAGTCAGTAGCTGAAGTTCCAACATACCGATGAAATGAGGGATCTCAATAAAAAGGAAGACTTAAAAGTATTAAATGATTAGGTACTCATATGCTTTACAGAAATATTTTCCTTTCTTTACAGGAATTTATAACATACTCAGTTAAGATATATGAGAAATAATGTAATGTATTTATTATAGCATATTTACCTAGGTCAACTATCCCAGGATACAAAAGTAAAGTTAATGCCCATTTTGTTGTGAAGAAACAAAGTTAAAAAAAATCTTTGCATAAAATATATCTAATAAAAGTCTGATATACAAATCATACAGAAATCTTACACAAGTATGTAAAATCAATAGCTTTTCCCCAACATGGTCAAATGGTCAAAGTATATGAAGTTTTCAAAAGAAGATTTGAAAACTATCACAACTATGTGACAAAATTGCTCCAAATCACTGACAATAAGAAATGCACACAAAAACAACTGTGAGGTTTCACCTCTCACATAGCAAATTACTAAAGACAACAAAGATGGAAACAGTCAATGTTTGAAAGGATAGAAGAAACCTCACTAATACACTTGGTAGAGCTATGAATTGGTCCAACTATTCTGAAAAAAAAATTGGAATTATGTCTCCCCTCTCCCCAAAATGAACTAAAATATTCCTATCCTTTGATCCAGAAATTCCATTGCTAGGCATATACTTCTATGAAGTCAAAGACAGATAAAGAAGCTTCACATAAACTAAAATATTAATTAAGGCACTTTTTGTGGAACAAAATAACTACAAGGAAAGTAGGAACTGACTGGATTATACCTAAGCAAATGGTGATACATTAATATAATGGAAAATTACTGTATAATAGGAAACATTCAACATGAATAATGCAGAGAAATAAAATTGACTGCTACTAAGTCAAATAAGCAGAACTAGAAAAATAATGTCTGTAATTACAAAAATGTAACAGAAATAACAATAAAAAAAACTCTACACAGTGACAAAGTTTGGCAATAGAAAATAGTTGAGAAAATATACCTCCTTCCCCTCATTGCCAAAGTAAAGGACTATGCATGTTGGGTGCTGCATATGCAGTCTGATTTGGTCAATATTTCAGCTAGTTTTGCTGAACTAATTTATTTTCTTTTTTCAATCTTGTTACAAAGGATGGCTTGCTATGAAAGTAAGGGAAAGGAAGGAATTAAATGTAATATGAAAAGCAAAAGCATCAATAAAACAAAAATTAAAATAAACTTCAACCTAGTCCAAGAATTTATACAGCTCAAAGTAGGGGGATAATGATTAGAATTTACCTGGGATAAGACCATTTGGAAAGCACATTTTGAAAGCCTACAGGTCCCTAGCCCAAGCTCTTCCTGATATTGGAATAATACAACACTCAATCTCCTAAGGAAGCAACAACAAATACAACCCAGACATTTCCTACAGAAGTGGCAGAGTCTGTCCCTAACATGAAGTTTTAAGTCAGGAAGCAGGCTGCAAGAATGAGCAAACAAAAACAGAATCTCACCATAAAAAGCTATTATGGTGAAAGGGACACTGAAGACACAAACCCAGAAGAGAATGACTTCAAAACATCTACAAGCAAATCTTCAAAGCAAAACATGGCTCAAGCATAATAAATTCAACTAGAATTCTTGGAAGAAATGAAATAAGAGTTTTAAAATTATTTTATAAGTGATTAAAGGAAAAAACTGGAAAAGAAATGAGGGCTATGAAAGAATTGGCAAGGAACTAGCTTGGCACAAAAGTTACAAAACCTTGTGTGAAAAACAAACTCTTAGAAAATTAGAATGGATCAAAGAGAAGATGATGACTATATGAGACACAAAGTATTAAAACAAGTCAAAAAAATGAAAAAATAGAATAAAATGTAAAGTATCATCTAGCAAAAAACAAAACAGAACAAGGAGAAAACACTTAAAAATCATTGTATTACTTGAAAACCATAACAAGAAAAGAGCCTAGATACCCTGCTTCAAGAAAACTTAAAATAGCCCACATCCCTTAGAAACAGAGGCCAAAGTTGAAATAGAAAGAATCCATCAAATCGCCTCCTGAAAAAAAAAAACCAAACCAAAATGAAAACTTCCAAGAATGTAATAGCTAAAATTCAGAGCTTCTGAGTCAAAGAAAAAAACAATGCAAGCAGTCATAAAGAATTTAAATACTGAGGAGCCACAGTAAGGATCATGCATGATTTAGTAGCCACCACTGGGAAGAAGAGAGCTTAGAATATGGAATTTCAGAAGGCAACCAAAAATAACTTAAACAGCAAAACTACTATTGGGAGAGGAAAAGAATGTGACATTTACACAAATAAAGAAAAAAAATAAAATTTCCAGAGGAAAAGAGAACTAGTGATTGAAAGGATCATGAAAGCCCTTCAGTGCCTTCTTGTCCACTGGTGGCTTACCTACTGCCTACAAGCACACCAGTACCTGCCTCACTTAATCCATCTATCTCTTATAGCTATAATTTCTTGTCTCTCCTCACTGGTTATACTGCTTGAGAAGGCTAGTCTGTAAGTGGTGCCTTTACTTCCATTCCTCTCACTCTTTTCTTTATCTCTGTAGTTTGGCTTCTGATCTCCTCATTCAACTGAAATTACTCTCCAAAGTTACCAGTAATCTTTTAATTGCCTCTCTAATGGCCTTCATCCATCCTTCCTACCTCTCTGCAGTCTTTGATGATGTTGATCCCCTCATCTTCTTGATACTGTCTTTTCTAGGTTTCTGTGATGCTGCCCTCTCCTGGTTCTCCTACCTCTCTGACCACTCCTCAGTCTCCTTTACTGGATTTTCATCCTGGGTAAACCCAGTAGTCTTGGTTGTCCCCAAGGCTCTGTCCTGGGCCTTCTGTTCTCTTTATTCACTATTCAGGTTGGTGATCTCATCAGTTGCTCCTGATAATCCCCAAAGCTACCATCCAGTCCATCTAGTAAACATCTTAAACTCAACATGTCCAAAACTGAACTTACTATCTTTCTTCCTAAGCCCTCCCCTCTTCCTAAGTTTCCTATTACTGTCAAGAACACCATCATCCCAGTTACCCAGGCTTATAACCTAGGGGTCCTCACCCCGAACTTCTTACTACTTCTCTATATCCAACCTGTTGCCAAGGTCTGTAGATTTCACCTTTGCAGCATCTCTCAACTATGCCCTCTTCTCTCTTCTGATACAGCTACCATTCTAGTACAGTTGCTCATCACTTCACATTTGAATTATTACAAAAGCCCACTGGTGGGTCAGTCTGCCTTCAGTCTCTCCCTACTCCAATCAAATGCTCCATTCAGCCACTAAAGTGATTTTCCTAAAGCACAGGTCTAACCATGTCACTGCCCTACTCCATAAACTCCAGTGGCTCCCTACTGCCTCCAAGGACAAATATAAAATGCTCTGTTTGACATTCAAAGCCCAAAATAACCTAACCCCCTCCTACCTTTCCAATCTTCTTATACCTTAGTCCCCAACACATACTTTTCAATCCAGTAACACTGGCCTTCTGGTTGTTCCAAACAAGACACCATCTCTCAGCTCTGGCCATTCTCTCTGTTCCACATAGCTAAAATGCTCTCCCTCCCCAACTCTGCCCACAGACTTCTCTGACTTCCTTTAAGTTCCTCTTTTACAGGAAGCCTTTCCCAATTCCTCTTAATTCTAGGATCTTCCCTCCATTAATTCTCTCCTATTTGTCCCGTATAAAGCTTGCTTTGTATGTATTTGTTTGCATATTGTCTCTCCCATGTGGTAAGCTCCTTGGGGGCAGGGGCTGTCTTTATATCTCTTTATATCTCAAGTGCTTTGTACACTGTCTGGCACATGATTAATAAACGTTTACTGACTGACTAATTGTGAAAGCAAAGAACTGAAAACAAAGTAGATGTCCATCAAATGGGAAATGGCTAAACAAATTACAGTATATGAATATAAAGGAATCTTTCTCTCCTATAAGAAATGATGAATGTGATAAACCTAGAGAAATATGGAAAGATATATATGAACTGTTGTAGAGTACAGTAAGCAGAGCTGAGAAAACAATATACAAAATGATAACAACAATATAAATGGTCAGAACAATCATACATCCCCACAAAACAAATCAAAACTGAATGCTGTAAAATTATAAAAAACAACCATGGCTCAAAAGAAAAGATGAGAGAACACACCCAATCTACTCTTTCTTGGAGATAAGAAGAGGTGCAAAGGTGTTGCACACAGCACATGTTTTCAGACTTTTTCAGTCTATTGATAGGTGGTACTGATTTTTTTCCTCTTCTTTTTCTTTTTTTTTTTTTGTCTTTAAAATATATTATTTGTTAAATAAGATGACTCCTTTGGAGGGAAGAATACCAGGCAATACTATGATAACATAAAAACTACATGAAAACAACCACAGAACACTTCATACAAATAAAAAATGGAAGAAATATTAATTCTTCATAGATAAGCCAAGTAAATACAATAAAAATTAATTCAGTGACACGTCAATCAAACTACCAAAATATTACTTTGTGGAGCTAGGAAAAATAATAACAAAGTTCCTCTGGAAGAACAAAAGATCAAGAACGCAAGGAAAATGACGTAAGAAAAGGGGTTTAGAAGTACCAGATACCAATTACATAGCAGTAATTATTCATATGATTTAGTAGTCTATGAAACAGAGGTTGATCAGTGGACAGAGAAGGTAAACAATATAAAGAAGCAAATGAACACAATAGCCTCCCTCATATATGATCAACCCCAAAACACTAACTCCTGAAGTTAAGACCTACAAGGCAATAAATATTTGATTAAAAATCATAGGGAAACCTAGAAATTAGTCTGCCAAAAACTAGGTATAGATCAATATCTCACACGGTATAAGCTCTAAAAGCATACATGACTTAGACATTAATGGTGACCTCATAAACAAATTAGAGGAGCAAAGAAGAAATTATCCTTCCTTTCTAGGTATAAGAGAAGAGTTCATGGTCAAACAAGGGACAGAGAGAATCACAGAATTGATTACATAAAATTTTAAAGTTTTTACACAAACAAAAACCAATGCAGCTAAAATTAGAAGGGAAACAGATAATTGGGATGGGGGCAGGGAAAGAATCTTTGCAGCAAGTTTTTCTGACAAGAGTTTCATTTTCAAACTATATAAAGAGTTGATTCAAAATTATAAGAATAAGAGCTATTTCCCAATTGATAAATAGTCCAAAAGATACAAATAGGTAGTATTCTAAGGAAGAAATCAAAGCTATCAATAGCTATGTAAAAAAAAAGTAAAAGAAAAGCTCCAAATCAGTAAAAGAGAAATGCAAATTAAAATGACTCCGATGTTCTACCTCATACCCATCAAATTAGCAAAACTGACTAAAAAGGAAAAAAAAATGTTGGAACAGCTATAGAAAAACAGGCACATTAATGCACTATTGGTGGAGCTGTGAATGGCTACAGCCATTCTGGAAAACAATTTTGAACTATGCCCCCAAATTACTAAACTATGCTTATCTTTTGATCCAGCAACACCATTACTAGGCCTAGACCCCAAAAAGATCAAATAAAGAAGAAAAAGATGCATATGTACAAAATTATAGCAGTTTTTTTTCTTGTGGTGAAAAAGAATTGAAAGGAGGAATCAATTGGGGAGTGGCAGGACAAATTAGGACATAATGATGTAATGAAATATTACAGTGCTGTAAAAATTGATGAAAGGGACAATTTCAGAGAAGCCTAGGAAGTCTCCTATGAACTGACAGAATGAAGTAAGTTGACCTAGAAGAACAATTTTATATACAATAACAACAACAGTGTAAAGACAATTTTAAAAGCCTTTAGAACTCTGATCAACACAATGACCAGCCAAGGAATCCAGATGATCCATGACGAAACTCACCTTTTGAAAGAAGGCAACGAACTAAGGATACAGTTTGAAACACATATTTTTTAGACTTGTCCAATGCTTGAATTAGTTTTGTTGGACTATATTTGTTACACATTTATTAACTATTTCTTAGAAGGGTTTGATGTTTCTTGTGTTCCTCTATGAGGGTGGAGGAAAGAAAGAAAACAGGTTTTTGTTACTTTTTAAAATCCTTAGTTTCTAAAAATGACAAAAAAGAATATAGCTACATTCAGCTGGATGTACCTTATTTTCACATATATACAAAAGTAAGAATGACTGTTAACACATGCATGCTAAATCTCACCAATTTCTCCTTCCATTCCAGGTTTAGGAATGTTAATAGAAGTTCGAGTTTCCATTTCTAGTTTCTTTCTGGTCTCACCTTTCTTCCCAATTATATATCTACAACATAAAGAACAATTTAATAGTGATTAGAAACTAATTCAAATGTTTGCAAAATAGGTGGCTAAAATGTTTTAAACCAGAAAAAGTGTCATGAAATCTTGTTTCATTCAACATCCTAAACTCTGTATTAGTAAAGAAAATCAACAAGAGACAAAAGGTCTATAATAGATAAAACAGAATAATCTATACACAGATTTCAGATAAGCCTTAAAAACATGACAAAGCAGGATTATTACCCTGGATCCAATTATTGTCACTCTTGAAGATCTAGCCCCTACCTTACCACCTTCACAGGCCCCTCTGTGTACATACTGAACTATCTTCCTTCTCCATTTGTGCTGTAGGAAGATGAGTAAGTAAGGTATGGCAGGATTTTCCTTTATAACCTCAGGCTCTAACTTATTGAAAGTCAGTACAGATGCCAGATACGAGAAATTGGAAAAATATTAATAACAAAGTTGCATGAAACAGTAGAACAGAAACTCAGAGCATATGAAGGATTATAAAAAAAGAAAATGTCAGTGAAAGAACATAAGGAGCTAGGTGGCACGGTAGATAGAGAGCAGGGCCTGGAGTCAGTAAGACCTTAGTTCAAATCTGGCCTCAGACATGTACCAGCTGTGCGACCCTGGACAAGTCCTTAGCACAGTGCCTGTCACATTGTAAGTACTGCATAAATATCAGCTATTATTACTATGATAAGGCTGAAACAAAACAAAACAATTCTGTGCTACTTCTCTGCCTCCTAGGATAGGCCACCTTGTATTGTTATTTATTAATTATGTATGCCTTCTACCTCCCCGCTCTTGACTATGAGATGTAAGAGGGCGAAGACTGTTAGACTACTTTGTGTCCTCAACACCTACCACAAAGCCCTGAATATGATGAGCATTCTACATATGTTTATTGACCTTGATAATGAAGCTAGTACTGAAATACCAAAGAAGGTCAAAAAAAGAAAATGGTGTTGCCTCAGGGCCCCAGAACCATGACAATACACAATATTCCCAAGAAGATGGCAATAGTTTGGACATTTTGGAATTTACAAAAGAAAGATTTGATAATGTTCTTTTCTCTACAAAGAAGTGTGTGTCTAAAAAAAAAAGAAATATGTGTCTATCTAAAGACTTAAGAGGTAAAGCTGATATAAATAGGCTTTGACCAAGAGAAGGTGTAGTCATTAAACAGATGAAAAAAGAAAGGAACATAGGTCAGAGATTAGCAAACTCATTTAGCCTACCACCCCCTTTTCAAAAAAAAAAAATTACTCAGCACCTCGCCTGGGGGTAGGTTAACTCTTATTTTTATTCAATACCCCCCAAATGCACCCGAGGCAACTATCACTCCCCCATACACACGACACCCCCCCATTTCACCCACTTTGAGAACCTATGCTTCTAGGTTAATAATCATGCAAAGAATAACATCAAAAACCAGAAGAACATTATACTTACAGACACACAGTATCTGCGATAACTAACTTTGATAGACTCAGCACTTCTCAGCAATACAAGGTTCTAAGACAGCACCAAAAGACTCATGATGGAAAAAGCTATCCACATCCAGAGAAAGAATTACTGAGTCTGAACGCAGATTGAGGCAGACTATTTGCTCTTTTTTTTTCTTTTTTGGTTTTGTTTCTTCTTTCTTGTGGTTCATTCCAATGGTTATAATTTTTCTTTATGACTTGACTATTGTGAAAATAAATTTAATGTGAAGGTATATGTAGAACCTATATCAGATTACTTGCCATCTTGGGCAGGGAGAGGAGAGGGAGGGAGGGAAATTTGGAACTTCAAAACTTAGGGAACTGAATGTTGTAAACTAAAAATAAAAAATAAATTAAAAAAAAAAGAATTACATCAGGAAAGAAATTTGTCAAAAGACTTACATGATAGTTTTCCTTTTCTAAAGAAAAGACTTTTATTTCTAAGATATCTAGTTTAGAGGAAGCTCAAAATGAGAAAGATGTTTACCTCACAAAAAAGAAATCTCAAATTATCTGGCATTCTAGAATACTAAATTATATTTATAAAAATAGTAATAGGCAAAGTAAATATTTTAGTGTTTCACAGATAATATACAGGAGGCACTGGAGTTTCTGGACTCCAGCCTCTAACAGGTTCACCCTTGATCTGGTCAGATAGGAAGTCAGCTTTGGAGGGGTTAATAATCTTACTTTATTCTAGTCTAGTCTTCTCAAAAGGATTACTGATAATGGGAGCACTAACTCCTATATCATTCCCTAATCACCCCTCTCACAGGGGCTGGTGAGAAGGGGGGGCAACTACCCCTATGTCTCCTTGAGGTCAATAGAGACAGGCACAGCTCGTGCGCTCCCTTAAATCCCCTCAAGCCTTGATGGGGGCCGGTCAAGGCCCACACAGGTTCCCCTATGGGTTCCCCACGGATTCCCCCCTCACTGACCAGTGCTCACTTGCTTTATAGGGCAACAGACAAAGAAGGCATCTTGCCAACATTAAGCTCAAAGGTTAATTAGCAATACTGTCATTCTGCATAAGTGTACTAAATATCACATTATGTCACCTTTATCTCATAGTCCAGCCTCAGTAAGACTGTCTATCACCATGATTCTAGGAATTTCTATCTAGGATCCTTAGGGCTATTCTGGGAGTTATTATCTAACACCTGGAAACTAGACATTGCCATGGCCACGGATCCTGAGAAATTGAACTCTAAAAAGGATAACAAAATCCTCCTTACATATTAGTATGGCATACTAGATTTATCAGTGTGACTACTATACAAAGATTAGAAGTTATCTACAAAGATGGTTCTGAGAAAAGCATACTACCCAGTGCTCCAGAAGAGATGTTTTGCATAACTATGAAGAAGTCTGCATCAGAAAGAATGGTGGTAATGTAATGCTCACTCCCAGAACAATGAATACAGGTAAACTAAAACATAATTAGCCATTAGGTATCTCAGATGAAATGAAAGTAGTAGGGAAGAATCACAGTTCTACCTTCTGCCATGTTTCCCATGAGCAGCGATTTACACAAATCTAAACAAACTTACTTGAACAGTGGACTAGGGACAGCCACTGCACACTGAAAGCCTCTCTCCGTCTGCTCCACCACACAGGAGTCACTGAGTTCTTCTGAACACTCCATGGGCTCTACATAGAGACAATTAAATCTTTAAGAAACTGCATGGACAACAAACCTTTTCCCCATGTTCACATTTTCTTTGTTTTATTTTTTTAAAGCACAGCACAGCTTATTCCAACTCAGTCTGCTCAAGGCAAAAGTCAATAACATACAAATTGGGGCCATGGGAAAATTCCTACCAAGAAGCAATATTCTCTTTATCATCTACAGGAATTGGTATTTCTGCAAGTGAAGTACAAAAGGACAAAGGGGGTCAGGGGAGCAAGATCTACAAGGCAACTGCTCAGAAGAAGGAATCCAAAAGAGGTACCTCAGAAGCTTTAATGCCAAGAGGGCTATAGATGCTAAAGAAGGACTAAATATGGGCCATGAATCAAAAATTAGAACAGATAGAAAGGGAAGATAAATAATGAAGATATAATAAGGTGATTTTTTTTTAGAAAAAAAGTACAGAAAATGAAATTTTTGAAACTTAAAAAACAAAAACTGAAGGGGAAGAGAGAAAGAAGGATATTATTTGATTATTGAACTGAGATGGGGAAAAGTGAGGAAGTGAATCGATAAAAGCAAAAATGAAAAATGAACTAATAAGCAAAACTGCAAAATTAGGGAAAGGAGCAACAAGGGGGTAGGAGGGTTTGAGGGTAAACAGAAGACAGCCAGTGTGAAAAGTGCAAGAAACAAAAGAAGGAATTCTTTTTCCACAGGATTAAAACTACTCCCAGCTTTGCCAGGATGATAGCAGGGGTGATAATAAGACGTAAGTCAGAGGTAACTGTTTCTAATGGGAGCTGTGGCCTAGCAGAACCAGGCTTTTGATCAAGTAAAAGGTCAGAAGCTTGCACACATGCTTAATAAGCTGTTTAATAATTATCCAACACACCCCCAGGGTGGTGCAAGCCAATTTAAATGCACATGCGATGAATGACAAGGGAGGGGGAACATATCAAGGAAGAGAACATGAAATAGGCAGTTGAGAAAATTACATCTAGCCAATGGGGGAGAAGGGGGAAAATCTGAATCAGGAACAGGAAATAAATAGCCTTGCATTTGTCTGAGCAAGTGTGCTCTTTAGGGAGTTACCCATTCACGATGAATAGTGAGTAAAGAATCCTGAGTCAAGAAGCAATGAGTTCAAGTCCTGCCTCTGACACACTGGCCTCTCAATGTCCCAGGAAGTCTCCTCACCAGGAGTGCACAACAACGATTTCACAGGTCCAAACACACAATTTATACAAAACATTCTCCATACTGAGGAAGCTAAGAGTCTTGAAACCACCTTAGGCAGTAAATTCAATTTCCTCATCAAGTGGAATGCAAGCTAGTTTAAAAGATAAGTTCCTGTGCAAAACATTATGGAGGAGGGTGATGATGACAGAGTGTGGTGGGGAAAAGCCCTGAACTTAAAAGTTATAGAATCTGTGCTTGAATCCTAGCTCTGCTACTGACCACCTGTGAGACCTGAGGCAAATCACTTAATCTCTCTGAGTCTCAAATTTCCTAAATTGTCAAGGAAGTTGGACTGGATGAGCTCTAGAGTCCCCTCCAGCTCTGAATCTATGATACTAACAGAATTATTTCACAAAGCAGTGGAGTGGAAAACCAGCCAGCAGAAAGTGCAGCACTGAAATCCAAATAGCAAAATTATCCTAAGAGCATTTACAGAGGAAAACAGAAGGGGAATAACATAAAAACAGAAAATGGAACACATCTGCTAGCAATTCTATACTCCCATCAAATCCATAACCATTTTTAAGCACCTACTATGTGCCAGTTACCACGCTAAGCACTGGGTATGCCAAAAAAGGACAAAAAGAAAAAAATCATTACAAGTAAAACTGCTGCATTCAGATTCTAATAATTCAGTCCCCAAGTAAAAGTTGCATTTTAAGAAGATGAAATAAGGAAGCATGGCTAGAACTGACAAGAAATCTGTGCAGGAAGCAACATAATCTTAAAAGCACTTAGTCTTCAAAATTTCACAGAAAGGGGAAAATTCCAAAGACTGGAAAAAATCACAGAGAGTATTACTCCTACAAGAGACCTTTCCCAAGCTCATCGATAATCTTCTCTCCCAAAAAAAGTACTTTGTATTTATTTTGTATATATTAATGTGTGTGAATGGCATTTCCCCCCAGTAGAATGTAAACACACTGAGGTCAGGAATTGCTTCCTTTCTGTCTTTGTATCCTCAGCACTTACCAGACCCTCACATACTAAACATCAGCAGCTACTGACCCATAAGCCTGATTTCTTATCTCTCCAAAACGTTTATGGAAATGGGCTATTCAGGCATCAGAGTAATACTAATAAAAATACAAAAAGAAAACTGGCAAACTTTCAGATGATTTTCCACAGGAGACCACATATTTAGAGTTATACAACTGAGAGAGAATGTGAGACCCTGCTGGGTTTGCTAGCTGTTGATTACAAAAAGCATTTGACTTGATAAAGCAAAAAATTATCTTAAAAGCTCTTCTCCAACAAGCTGTCTCCCATGCATTTGTTAAGATCATGTGAGGTTCTGCGTAATGCAATAAGAGATAAGTTGTTCAATGATGCTCTGATCATTATGAGATGGGAAATACAAAGACAAATGCTCAACAAAAGTGTTAGCCACAATCTTGAAGAATTCCCCATGTGATGTACAAATGGAAATGGAATTGGCCTTACTGATGATGACGTCCCTACTGAGACTCTAGGACATAGGAGGAGTTGTGCTAAATGGATTAAGCTCAGAACATCTCAATACTCACCTAAGAGATCAGCCTAACTAGCTATAAAGGAAAAACCAAATGGATGAAGAATCTCTATTATCTAGATTTTGACTTGCAGCTGGAAGAACAGCCCACCAAGTTACTCCCTAAGTGCACATACCTCAAACATACACTAAAAGTGAACAAGTTAGACCCAAAATTAAGGAGGTGAACTGAGATGGATTGCATCTAGCAGATGAAGAGCTTTCAAAGTTTCCAAGCTACTCTCTGCCACAAAAGCCCATCCTTCAACAACACAATGACATCCTAGTGATGTTACATGGCTATAAGTCATCAAACAGAAAACTCAAAATTGCAGCTAAACAAAGTGCATTAGAAAAAGTTATGATGGACGTAAATAGGCTGTAGCATAGTGCTAACAATGACCTGCAGCAAAAAAAAAATGATGTAAAATACATCACATAAGGACATGTATGACAGAAAAGGAGATGATTTAGTCTTGAAGCAGCTGGTTGGAGTAGCATAAAGAATGCTAGACTTGGAGTCAGGAAGACCTGAGTTCAAATCCTACCTCTAACATTTACTAGCTAAGTGACCCTAGGCAAGTCACTCGACTTCTCTCAGCTTCAGTTTCCTTATCTGCAAAATGGGAATAATTGCACCTCCCTCACAGAGATATCAGAGTCAAATGAGACAACGTGTGTAAAGCACTTTACGAAACTTAAAGTATTATATGATTACTAACTATTACTATTGTTGCAAGAGAAAATAATTAACAGATGGCCGAAACAAGAGTTACAAGAGCATACATGAAATATTAAAAGATCTACAGGGACTTCTGGCCAAGGGAGGAGCCTCACTGCAAACTGCCCAGTTCACACATAACTACTCCAGAAAAAACCTGAAATTCACATGAGACTGAATAATGATCAAGAAAGCCAGTGAGTGGGGGACAGAGCCAAGAAGGTGGAGTAGAGAAGCACTCAGCTGTGACCATTCAACATTCCCCTCCAAACAACTTTAAAAAAATAGTTCAAATAGAATTCTGGAGTGGCAGAGCCAAACAAAGGCCAGAACGACCCATTCTTTCAGCCCAAGACAACATGGGTCAGAAAAAGAGATCTGTAACACAAGGGAGGAGGCTGGCCTGGAGTCTGAGTGGATGAAATCCCAGTGGTGGGACTAAGAGCTGGTGACAGAAGCAGCAATAGCTTCAGGAGCTCTCAAGCCAGAGATGGAAAAGGGACCTGGCTACTGGTCAGGGACTACAGGGTACCCCTGTACTAGCTGTTTGTAGCCCTGTACTACAGATGCTGTTTGGCAACTCCACTGCCTATACACTTTACAACAGGAAGTAGTGGAGGATTACACCCCCTAGGAAGCACTGAAAACTCCAAAACCCTAGAACTAGCTCTGAAAATAACAGTGGGGAAAAAAACCTAAAGGCTGAAACAGAGCCCCCTCTCCTCCCCACCCTCCCAACATCTGTAACAGAGCCCAACAATAACATAAAGTTCCAAATAAAGAAACAGGGTAGAAAAACAAGCAAACAACAACAACAAAAAAGAGCCTGACCATAAATAGCTAATATGGCAATGGGTAAGATCAAGACACAAACTCAGAAGAAGACAACAAAGACAAAGCAGCTACAAGCAATGCCTCAAAGAAAAAAATGTGAATTGGACATAAGCACAACAAAAATTCCTGGAAGAGCTAAAAAATTATTTTCAAAATCAAATAATAGCAGTAGAGAAAAAACCAGGTAAGGAAACAAAAGGAAGAAAATTATGAAAAAATAATTAACAGCTTGGTAAAAGAGGCACCAAAAAAAATTGAAGAAAATAACACCTTTAAAAAAAACAGAATTAGTGAAATGGAAAAAGAGGTAAAAAAAATTCACTGATGAACTCCTTAAAAAGCAGAATTGGCCAAATAGAAAAAGAGGTACAAGAGTTCACTGAACAAAATAATTTCTTAAGAATTAGAAATGGGAAAATGGAACTAATAATTCCATGAAACATCAAGAAACAATAAAACAAAGTCAAAAGAATGAAAAAGAACCAAAGAAGAAACAATTACTATTTACTCTCAACTCTGATCCATCAGGGCTCAAACAATAACCATTAACTGGTACTAGCCTAGAAAACAGATGGAGAGAAGATTAAGAATTACTGAATTGCCTGAAAGCCATGATGAAAAAAAAAAAAAGCCTAGACAACATATTTCAAGAAATTATCAAGAAAAACTGCCTGATATCCTAGAACCAGAGGGTAAAATAGAAATTAAAAGAATCCACCAATCATAATCGGAAAGAGGTCCCAAAATGAAAACTCCTAGGAATATTATAGCCAAATTTCAGAGCCCCCAGCCCAAAGAGAAAATACTTAAAGCAGCCAGAAAGAAACAATTCAAATACCATGGAGCCATGGTCAGAATCACACAAGATTTAGCAGCTACCACCTTAAAGGGGTAGAGGGGCTTGGTATATGATATTCTGGAAGGCAAAGAGATAGGATTTCAACCAAGAATAACCTACCCAGCAAAAGTGAGTATAATCCTTCAAGGGAAAAATGGATATTTAATAAAATAAAGGACTTTCAAGCATTCCTGATGAAGAGTACACAACTGAATAAAAAAATATGACTTTCAAATACAAGACTCGAAGATGGCGGCTGGTAAGCACGAACTAGAGTGAGCTCCGTACCCGAGTCCCTCCAAAACCTATAAAAAATGGCTCTGAACCAATTCTAGAACGGCAGAACCCACAGAACAGCAGAGGGAAGCAGGGCTCCAGCCCAGGAAAGCCTGGATGGTCTCTGGGTGAGGTCTATCCCGCACAGAGCTGGGAGCTGGGAACGGAGTGGAGCAGAGCCCAGCCTGAGCGACTTGGACCATCCAGACCAGAAGCCGGGCGGAGGGGGCCCTAGCGCTCTGATTCAGTGAGCTGCGGCAGTTACGAGACTTCTCAACCCACAAACACCAAAGACTGCTGAGAAGGTTAGTGGGAAAAGCTGCGGGAGTGGAAGGAGTTCGCGGTTCGGCTTCCAGCCCCCGGGGGCAGCGGAGGTGGGGCAGCTACGGCTGCTGCTGCTTCCGGCTCCAGGCCCACCTGGTGGGAGGAATTAAGTGGCGGATCAGAGCAGGGGTGCACAGCCTGCCGAAGATCTGAGCCCAGTTCGGGTTGGGGGTCCTTGGGGAAGGAGCAGTGCTGGTGCGGCAGAGCTGGCACCTCCCCCCCAAACGTGGAACATAGAACTCTGTAGTCTACAAGCAGTCATACCCCACTGAAAAACTCAAAGGTCAAGTTAGTTGGCTGGGATTATGGCCAGGCAGCGAAAACGCACCGAGACTCAGTCTCAGACTCTGCATTCTTTCTGTGCTGACAAAGAAGACCAAAACATACAGACAGAAGAAATTAATAAAGTCAAATACAAGACTCAAGAAAAGCACAAAAAGGTAAATATGAAAGATAAATCATAAGGGACTCAACAAGATTAAACTGAGTACCTTTTCATATGGGAAGATGATACACGTATCTCTAAGAATTTTATCATTATTAGGGAAGTTAGAAGGATGCTACATATAGCGTAAGAGAGTTGATTATGTTGAGATGATATTAAAAAAAATGGATAGATGAGGACAAGGGATGCCTGAGGAGAAGGGAAAAGGGAGAGGAAGAATGGGGAAAATTATCTCACGTAAAAGAGGCACACCTGGAAGAGCTTTTACAGAGGTGGGAGAAATGGTGAGGTGGGGGGGGCCCCAAAGGTGGGAAAAGCTTGTCACTGACATATAAACTGGTTCAAAAAGGGGGGAAAAATACACACACATACATTCAACTGGTAACAGAAATCTATCCCACCCAACAGAGAAGCAGGAGAGGACTAGTTTGTCCTTCATTCTCAAAGAGGACCATGACATCAGGAAGGTAATGCCATGACTTGCAAGTGAATTGGTTCTAAGTGAGGGAGGGCTGTGCAAAGCTACCAACCTTACTCTCTCCTCTGGAGCCATCTGTATCCAGTGGCCAGATGTAGATCAGGACAACCGGGATGGCCCAGAATGCAGTGGGAGACTTTAGCCTTTTTAAAGTAAGGTCTTTCTGAGTTGTCACTTTAACTGAGCCCATTCAGTGATCAGGGCTGTTTAAAAAGTGAGCCTGAGGATGGACCCTTTAATCCAAAATAAATAACCTAGGAGAGGAAGATCCTCTGGGTTTCTGGCCAAAGAAGAAACAATTACTATTTACTCTCAACTCTGATCCATGAGGGCCCAAACAATAACCATTAACCGGTACTTGGGTAGGAACCTGTTGTGGGCCAAACAATGAGAGGCAGAGTGAATCTGGGTTTAAGGCATGGTCTTTAAGAAAGAAATCTAGGTCAGTTTCAGTCTTCAAAATTTTCCTTCCTTTGGGAAGGGCTCCCTCAGGTAAGGGCATGATGGAGAGGAAAAATGAAGGGAGAGGGGAGAAAGAGGAAGGGGGAAAGAGGGCAGGGAAAAGGAGGGAAGGGGAGGGGAAGGGAGTTGGCCAATTTGAACTGATCAGTTGGGTCCCCAGTGGGGCAGCTCGTACTACTCAAAGGTTGTGGTTTGTCCTTCATTTTGGAAGAGGACTATGACATCAAGAAGATAATGCTATGACTTTCAAGTGAATTGGTTTTAAGAAAGGACTGTGCAAAGTCACAAGCCTCACTTTCTCCTCCAGAGAAACCTGGGACCAGTGGCCAGATATAGCTCTGGACAACTAGAGATGGCCCCAGTAAGAGAGGAAGGGGATAAAGAAAAGGGAAGGTGATAAAAGGGAGGGCAGATAAAAGAAGGAAATGGTCAGAAACAAAACAGACTTTAGAGGAGGGACAGGATAAAAAAGAGAGAAGGATAAACAGAAGAAAATAGGATGGAGGGAAAGGCACAGTTAGTAATCATAACTGTGAAGGTGAACAGGATGAACTCATAAAACGGAAGCAGACAGCAGAATATATTAGAAACCAGAATCCAAAAATATGTTGTTTACAAGGAATCCAACAAGAAACAGTATGCGACTTCTTCCACCCACAAATTGCACAAAAAGTCAGCCAGAAGCCCATAGGAAAGCATGCCAAGTGAGTATAGCAGTACAGTACAAGCAACCAAATCAACAGTTTCCCAGAGTAACCAGAGAAACCTTGTGTATGAAGCAGCAAAAGTCAAGGGATCCCCTAAAAAAAATCTCTGAGGAGGAAAAGTCCCAGAGTAATCATAAAGGTACAGTGTGAGGACTTTGGAGGCCCCAAGGAGTAGTAGTGACCAATGCAGCACAGCAATGCTCAGACCAGGACAGCCCTGGCACCCAAGGGCTCCTTGGTCCTTACCTCTCTGTCCAGAGACACCATACAAGGGCCCTAATCATCTAGCACTCTGAACCTCAAAGATCCAAGAGAACCTAACTCTAGGAGTCAAAGTCTGGAAAAGAACCCAGGGGATCAATGGGAACAAGGAGGTTTGAATACCTCACCCAAAAGTACATCACAGGCCTAATGGAAGGCCTTGTAGACTAATGGAAAACATTATCAGAGTGCCTGAATGATACTGTTTGATGATTCAAATCTAATTAAACCTAACTAATATAATCCTAATCATAGCTAATACATATATAGTGTTTTAAAATTTTAAAAGCACTTTATATATTTTATCTTATTTGATCTTCGTAACAGTTCCAAGGTGGAAACTACGGAAATTATTTTCATTTTACAGAGGAAGAAAGAGAGGTTAAGTCATCTATCCAAAGTCACACAGTTACTGTCAGAGGCAGGATTCAAATTGTAGATTCTCTTGAGTCTGAGTTTAATACTCTTTCCCCCCAATTGCCTCTCTAAAATCATACCTGCAACATACCACAGCTTCAAAAGGTTTATACCTCAAAATGTCCTTAGAGTCCGAGAGGACTGTAGGATTCAGAGCCAGGTGGGACTTTAGAAGTCATTCATTCATTCAATATTTTTTTTATTCAGTAAACAAATATTAAGCACCCACTATTCGGGAGATGCAAAGACAAAAATGAAATAGTTCTTGCCCTCAAGAAGCAGGTATTCTTTAGGGAGAAATAACATGTAAACAAACAAATTTAGACAAAGTACCTTGAGGAAGGCAGAAGAAGACATTAACAAAGTGGGGTGGGGGTGGGGGAAGGGTTTTGTGTATTTACAATTAGAAGACAGCGCTTGAGTTGCCCCTCAATGAAAGCCAGGAGTCCTAAGAGGTAAGGAAGGAATGCAACCTAGGCATGAGAGAGTGTCTGTGCAAAGATACAGACACTACAAATGGACCACAAGAAGGAGTAAGGAAGACAGTGGAGGAAGGAATGTGATGTACAATGAACTAGGAAAAGTCAGCTGAAGTCAGTCAGATTACAGAGGGCTTCAAATGTACAACAGAAGAGGCTATGGGTTATTATTCTCATAGCAGCAGGGAATCACAGAAACAACATGGGCACACTGATGCAGTGTTCTTATTTTATAAATAAGGAAACTAAGGCCTAGAGAAGGGAACTGCCCAAAATCGTGTAGCTATTAAGGATCAGAACCAGGACTCAAACCCAGATTCTCAAATTCAGGGGTCCTTAAACTGGGGTCCACAGACTCCCAAGAGTTCCAGAGAAAGACTTCAGGAATTTGTGAACATGGATAGGAAAGAGAGAGGATAGCCTATCTCTAACCTGACTACAGGGTATGCCATATTATTACCTCCATAGAAATCTTCATCTTCATCTTCATGCTGATAGGTCTGTTCTTGTATAAAGTTCTTCCTGTAAATGCGCCCTTCGATTTTTATAAGCTGTGGACGGAGGACTTCCATAACGCTTCTTCCAAAAGAGCTTCCTGCAAAATTCTGGAAAATAAATCATTGCCTTACCAAGAAAGAAACCCATGCTCATCCCTGTACACAATGGAGGAAAGTTAAGGACTTTAATAAATATCCATTCAAAAACATCTGACCATTAGAAACAAAAAAGCCTCAAAACCCCCATTAGATATCTTAACACTTAATGTTGACACTTTTATGTCCTAACTTTTCGAACATGTCATGTATCCCCACTCTGCTGTAAACAGCCTATTTGTATCCTCAATTAATATCCAGAGAAGAGGTTATCTAGTCTAGTTCCCTTATTTGTAAAATAAAATGTGAGCCAGTCTCAGAGGCATTGTTAACCTAAAGAGAATAATACTATTTATATTTACTAAATGCTTTATACAGGGAAAAATTCATCCTCCCTAAACATAATCCTAGCTAAGGTCACCAAGAATAATAAAATATTTCAAAGTATTACCATCTTCTCCACGTAAAATAAAAGGAAAATGGACAAAATGTATCTTGGGACTGCCACTGCATTACAGTTGACTTGATGACTTTCCTTGTACGCTCCTTGGTAACAATCGGGTAAGGAGACTCCAATACCATTTTGTGGGGCTTCTGAAAGTCAGCTAAATTCACACCATCCAGTAACTTCAGCTCTCTACTTAATAAATTAGCACTTCAGCAAAAGCTCTCACTAGACTCATGTTCGGTCATTCCCCAGTATTATATTAGACTATACTATTCCAAAAAGCTTAGTAAAGACAGGTCAACAATGAATCCATGAAGGCCAAGACCTGCTTTGGGTCAATAATTCTTTTTTTTTTTGTATCAAGTTTAACCACTTGGGGAGAAATCCAATTCAATTCTACCTTAAGGGCCTACCAGGTGCAAAAGAAACATTTTAAGCTGAACAATGGGGACGCCAAAACAAAAAAAAAAAAAGAAGCCCCTGCCTTCGCGGGGCTCGAATTCTACTTTTAAAAGGATGAGGCCTAGGAAGCTGCTAAATCAACTGGTACTGGAGGGAGTCTGGAGAAAGGAGAGCCCAGGTACCGGGCACCATTTTGCTGCGGTGACGTTTTCGGATTGTCCATCCCTCTCACTGGCCAGGCCCCCCAGGCTCTTCCCTGGACCAGAGAGGCGACAGAAGGAAAGAACCGAGCACAGAACCCTGAGGCACAGACACTTGGAGCACAGAACCCTGGCACTGCGTTCCCCGGGATTCTTGGTGCGGGTTGGGAGTGGGGGGAGGGGAGGAATTATCCGGGGCCTGGGCAGGCCCCAAGCCTCCCCTCCCCTCCTCAGAGTGACAGCTCTGCGCTAAAAACGACCTCCGAGTCTGAGGCCCAGGAAAGGCCGGCAGAAGAGAGGAGACCCGAGGGGCCGCCACGACAGCCAAATGCACGAAGGGAGGAAAGTATGCTCGGGAAGAAAAACTGGGAACAGAACACCTACAGCAGCCCAGCGCTGGCCCAGAGCGGCTAACGAGCACCTCGGAAGAGGGCGGGCCACCGTAGGAGGACGTGCGCGCCCCCGCCGCGCGCTGAACACAGACGCGAGCACGCCGCCGCCGCCGCCGCCGCCTTGAGCCCTCCGTGCGCGGGCGCGAGCACGCGCGCGAGCGCTAAACTTACGTCGCTCTCGTCACTGCAGCCCGCGCTGCGGGGGAGGGGCCGGAGCAGCGAGCGGCGGAGCGGCCCAAAGGCCAGTGGCTGAGGTGAGTGGCCTGGTCAGCGGAGGCGTGCTCGGGAGCTTGAGCAAAGAGGGACGGTGGGAAGGGGAGGGAGGAGAGACCGAGATCCCGGGAGCTTTAGTCATCAAGATGGAAACGAGGGAGAAGTGGAAGGGGACAGGGTTGAGAGGAGGAAGCCCGTCCCGGTTGCTGGCATGTTGAGCGAAATATATTTTTTCAGGCCGCGCTGTTCCACTGCGCATGCGGAGTCAGACTCTCTAGTCACATTCCCCTCCCCCCGTAAGTTTGCGCGTGCGCGATGTGATTCCCCCGTCCTGCCCCCGGAGAGACTAGGAAGGTTTGGCTTGGTTTGGCTAGGGGCGTGGCGTGGCTTGGGGGGAACCCTGTAGTTAGAATTTCAACCCCCTACCCATTCACCCCCCCCATAATAGTATCTACTCTGCACCTGGTCTTTCATTCGTTTGTCAAAGAGAAGGTTGTGACCCGGCAGTTTAAATTAGACAGACCGGGGAGGAACACATTTACTGCACGGTGGTTCCTAGAAATGCCTTCCTAATTGCTGAACGATGACCTGCCTTTGCCCCAGCTTGCATGATCTTTTCATGGGGCTTCGGCCCCACTTGCATGGTAAGAGTGGTTTACAAAGGCATGACTTCGTAAGCTCCGTTTGGAGTAGGTCCGTTCAGGCTTACAGTCTGTGACCCTGTGTCTTATTCTGAGGTCAGAACCCTGGGATATTTCTCCAGTGTCTCTCCAACAAATGTATCCTTTATATCCTAATACAGGCTATCCATCATTATTAGTCCTGAAGGGGGAAAAAAAGCCCTAACCGGTCTCTCCGCCCCCCCACTTCTGCTGTCGTCCTCCCTCATTCATCCTTCTAGCAGACAACCTCCTTAAACACACCAAATTCGTTACTCTTCTGCTCACAGCTCTTAAGTGGTTATCCGTTGCTCATCCATGAAAGCTCATACTGTCTAATCCGGCACTGCCCTTTCTTTTTTTCCTCTTGCTGCTTCCCTGTCAGCTTCACATTTTCCCCACCTCCCTACCATAGGTCATGTTGTTCAACAGGTGCAAACACTGTGCTAGGCTTGGGACATACAAAAAAAAAAAAAAAACCCAACCCCTGCCCTGAAAGAGTCTATGGTCTACTGAGAGAGGGAAGGAATGTGACAATACAAATAAGGGAAATTTCCAGAGGGAAAGAGAACTAGCAACTGAAAAGGTCATGAAAGGCCTTCAGTGCCTTCTTGTCCACTGGTTGCTTACCTACTGCCTACAAATGCACCAGTATCTCCTATAGCTGCAATCCCTTGTCTCTTCTCCCTGCTGTGGTTATGCTACTTGAGAAGGCTGGTTTGTAAGTGGTGCCTTCACTTCCATTCCTCTCCTTCTTTTCTTTATCTCTGTAGTTTGGCTTCAGATCTCATCATTAAACTGAAACTATTCTCTCCAAAGTTACCAGTAATCTCTTAGTTGCCTGTCTAAGGGGCTTTACTCAATCCTCTGCAGCCTTTGATGTTTTTGATCCCCCTTTTCTCCTTGATGCTGCCTTTTCTAGGTTTCTGTGATGCTGCCCTCTCCTGGTTCTCCTACCTCTCTGACCACTCGTCAGTCTCCTTTACTGGATTTTCATCCTGGCATACCCACTAGCCCTCTTCTCTTCTCTTCTCTCTCTATACTACTCAGGTTGGTGAGCTCATCAGTTTTATGGTGATAATTCCCAGATCTACCATCCAGTCCATCTGGTAGACATCTTATGTCCAAAACTGAACTTAGTATCTTTCTCCCTAAGCCCTCTCCTCTCCCGAAGTTTCCTGTTACTGTCAAGAACACCATCCTCCCAGTTACCCAGTCTCTTATAAAAAATCAAGAAAACTATACTTCAATTGGCACTCAGAATTCATCATTTCTCTCCCTGAAGGTAGATAGCATTTTTTTCATCATAAATCCTTTGGAATTTTCTTGGATCACTGTATTGATCGGAGTGGCCAAGCCTTTCACAGTTGATCATCCTTACAACATTGCCGTTACTCTGCACAACAATCTCCCGGTTCTTCTCACTTTACTTAGCATCGGTTCACATAGGTCTTGCCATATTTTTCTGAAACCATATCTAGTACTCCATCACAATCATATGCCACAACCTATTCAGCCATTCCCCAATTGATGAGCATCCTCTCAATTTCCAATTCATTACCAGCACGAAAAGAGCTGCTATAAATATTTTTGTACATACGGTCCTTTTCCTTTTTCATTGCTCTTTTTGGGATACAGACTAGTAGTACTATTGCTGGGTCAAAGGGTATGCACAGTTTTATACATAACCCTTTGGGCATAGTTCCAAATTATTTTCCAAAATGGTTGAACCAGTTCGCAATTCCACCAAGACTTTATTAGGGTACCTATTTTTCCTCATTCCTCCCAGCATTTGTCATTTCTGATAAGTATAAGTTGGAACCTCAGAGTTTTAACTTGGATTTCTCCAATCACTGGTGATCGAGGGCATTTTACCATATGAGTATAAATGGCTTTGATTTCTTCTTCTGAAAACTGCCTGTTCGTATCCTTTGACCATTTACCAATTGTGGAAAAGCTATTTTTATAAATTTGACCCAGTTTTGTATATAGTTGAGAAATTAGGCCTTTATCAGAGAAACTTGCTGTTAAAATTTTTAATATTACTTCATTGTCTGTGATACCCTTTAACAAAATGACGTTTCCTTGATCATCTCTTTTAGTTAGGTCTGTTTTTGCTTTTGCTCTTGGTCTGAGATCATGATTGCCTTTGTTACTTCAGCTGAAGCATAATAGATTCTGCTCCCACCCTTTCACTGTGTGTGTCTTTCTGTTTGAAATGTCTCTCTCGTAAACAGCATTTTGTTGGGTTCTGGTTTCTAATCCATTCTGCGTTTTTATGGGTGAGCTCATCCCATTCACATTCATAGTTATGGTTACTGTGTATTTCCCTATATCCTATTTTCTTACATTTGTCCTTTTCTCTCTCTTTCTCCTGTCCCTCTTTAGAAGTTTGTTTTGCTTCTGACCACTGCCTCTCTTAATCTGCCCTCCTTTTTGTCATCACTCTTCCCCACTTCTTTTATCCCCTTCCTCTCCTATTTCTCTATTGGTAAGATAGATTTCTATGCTCAATTGAGTGTGTATATATATTGTTCACTCTTTAAACCAATTCTGATGAGCATTGCCTGCCCCCACCACCCCATTGCCTCTCCACCATAAAAGCTCTTCCTCACAGTCCTCTTTTATGTGAGAACATTTTCCCCATTTTATTCTCCCTTCCCCCTTTTCCCAGTGTATCCCTCTTTCTCACCTCTTCATTTTCATCTTTTTTTGGAGATGATGCCGGCATAATATCTTATACCCATGCTCTCTGTCTATGTGAACTCCTTTTCATTGCCCTAATAATGATAGAGTTCTTTAGAGGTACATGTATCATCTTCCCAGATAGGAATGTACAACAGTTTAACTTTGTTGATTCCCTTATGATTTTCTCTTGAGTCTTGTGTTTGTCACATTTTCTGTTTAGCTCTGGTCCTCTCATCAGAAATACTTGAAAGGCCTCTATTTCACTTAATGCCCATTTTTTTCCTGAAGAATTATACCCAGTTTTGCTGGGTAGGTGATTATTGGTTGTAATCCTAGCTTCTTTGCCTTCCAAGAAAAACATGAACTGGTCCCAGGCCATGGGAGAGCTCAAAAAGGATTTGGAAAACCAAGTTAGAGAAGTAGAGGAAAAATTGGGAAGAGAAATGAGAAGGATGCGAGAAAACCATGAAAAACAAGTCAATGACTTGCTAAAGGAGACCCAAAAAAATACTGAAAAATACACTGAAGAAAACAACACCTTAAAAAATAGACTAACTCAAATGGCAAAAGAGCTCCAAAAAGCCAATGAGCAGAAGAATGCCTTGAAAGGCAGAATTAGCCAAATGGAAAAGGAGGTCCAAAAGACCACTGAAGAAAATACTACCTTAAAAATTAAATTGGAGCAAGCGGAAGCTAGTGACTTGATGAGAAATCAACATGTTATCAAACAGAACCAGAGGAATGAAAAAATGGAAGACAATGTGAAATATCTCATTGGGAAAACCACTGACCTGGAAAATAGATCCAGGAGAGAGAATTTAAAAATTATCGGACTACCTGAAAGCCATGATCAAAAAAAGAGCCTAGATATCATCTTTCAAGAAATTATCAAGGAGAACTGCCCTGATATTCTAGAGCCAGAGGGTAAAATAGAAATTGAAAGAATCCACCAATCGCCTCCTCAAATAGATCCCAAAAAGAAATCTCCTAGGAATATTGTCGCCAAATTCCAGAGCTCCCAGATGAAGGAGAAAATACTGCAAGTAGCCAGAAAGAAACAATTTGAGTATTGTGGAAACACAATCAGAATAACCAAAGATCTGGCAGCTTCTACATTAAGAGATCGAAGCGCTTGGAATACGATATTCCGGAGGTCAATGGAGCTAGGATTAAAACCTAGAATCACCTACCCAGCAAAACTGAGTATCATGCTCCAAGGCAAAATATGGATTTTCAATAAAATAGAGGACTTTCAAGCTTTATCAGTGAAAAGACCAGAGCTGAATAGAAAATCTGACTTTCAAACACAAGAATCAAGAGAAGCATGAAAAGGTAAACAAGGAAGAGAAATCATAAGGGACTTACTAAAGTTGAACTGTTTTGTTTACATTCCTCCATAGAAAGATGATGTGTATGATTCATGAGACCTCAGTATCATAGTAGCTGAAAGGAATATGCATGTGTGTGTATATATATGTTTATATATATATATATATATATATATATATATATATATATATATGAATGTGCATGTATGCATATATGTATGTGTAGAGAGAGAGAGTGAGAGAGGACACAGGGCGAGTTGAAGATGAAGGGAAGATATCTAAAAGAAGTAAAATCAAATTAAGGGATGAGAGAGGAATATATTGAGAGAGGGAGATAGGGAGAGATAGAATGGGGTGGATTATCTTGCGTAAAGGTGGCAAGAGGAAGCAGTTCTGTGGGAGGAGGGGAGAGGGCAGGTGAGGGGGGAATGAGTGAATCTTGCTCTCATCAAATTTGGCCTGAGGAGGGAATACCATACATATTCAATTGGATATCTTACCCCACAGGAAAGAAGAGGGAAGAAGATAAAAAAAAGGGGGGGATGATGGAGGGGAGGGCAGATGGGGGTGGAAGTAATCAAAAACAAACACTTTGGAAAGGGGACAGGGTCAAGGGAGAAAATTCAATAAAGGGGGACGGGTTGGGAAGGAGCAAAATATAGTTAGTCTTTCACAACATGAGTATTGTGGAAGGGTTATACATAATGATACACATGTGGCCTATGTTGAATTGCTTGACTTCTTAGGGAGGGTGGGTGGGAAGGGAAGAGGGGAGAGAATTCGGAACTCAAAGCTTTAAAAACAGTTCAAAAACAAAAAAAAAAAGGTTTTGCATGCAACTAGAAAATAAGATACATAGGCAATGGGGTGTAGAAATTTATCTTGCCCTACAAGAAAGGAAGGGAAAAGGGGATGGGAGGGGAGTGGGATGACAGAAGGGAGGGCTGACTGGGGAACAGGGCAACCAGAATATACGCCATCTAGGAGTGGGGGGGGGAGGGTAGAAATGGGGAGAAAATTTGTAATTCAAACTCTTGTGAAAATCAATGCTGAAAATTAAATATGTTAAATAAATAAAAAAAAAAGCTATAAAGCTTCATATACTCCTTGACCATTACTAGCTCTGTACTCCTAAAGAGATCAGAGAAAGAGGAAAAGGACAGGACCCTTATATACAAAAATAATAATAGCAGCTTCTTTTTTTCCAGTGAAAAAAACTTGGAGATTTGAGGGGTGAACATCAATTGGGGAATCGCTGAACAAATTATGGTGTATGAATGTGATGGTACTATCATACTGTAAGAAATGATGAAGGGGTTGGTTTCAGAGAAAGTTGGAAGACTTCTATGAACTGATGAAGAGTGAAGTCAGCAGAAGCAGGAGAACAATTTGTATTGTTATCAATACAATATTGGAAAGACAAATAACTTTGAAAGACTTAGGAACTCTATAATCAGTGCACTGACCAACCACAATTGCAGAAGACTCAGGATGAAACATGCTGTACACTCCATCTAGGGAAGGGATGGGCTCTGAGCACAGATTGAGACAAATTTCCTTGCATGTGATCAGTGCAGGAATTTGTTTCATTCAGTATGTTTATAATGGGTTTTATTTTTCATTCTTTCTCTGTTGGGGAGGGGAGGATCAACGGAAGGAAGAAAAGGCCTGTTTTCAGTAATTAAAAAATAAATTTAATTTAAAAAAGTGAAGGGGTTAAACTACATTATCTTTGAGGTCCCTTTGGCTCCAAAATACTGTGATTTATATGAACTATGAGAATTATTAAATCCACTTCTGATTAAATTTCTAATATAAATAATACATTTAAAAAACCCTTATTATAAAAGGATTAGAATTTGCTTAAATGAATGCCCTCACCTCAATAATGATTGTTACGAATGCACATTGGGCCTATTGTTTGACATTTGAATTGGATGATAGTAGGGCTGTTACTCATTTCTAAATAAACTAGATGATAGGGAATCCCTTTTGATTATATTCAGTTAAAAATTCACTGGCTAGCTTTAGAAGCTATATGCATAGCAATTATTTGGGTGCCCTGATCTGCAAGTAGAAAGCTTTTTTTTTTTGCCTTTGGAGAATAAAGTATTCACCTGGATGAATCAAAAAACGTTAGATAAAAACATTCTGAATTTTTGTTAGCTTTACACAAAAATATTTTATATGTAATGGGTATGATTGTGGAACTAGTGGAAAAATAAGGGCTCTGATTTCTCCAAGGGGAGTGAGGGGATGTGGTTCTCCTATTTGTATGTATTATCTAAGCTACCATCAAGACCACTTGGAGATTGAGGCTTGGTCCATTGAAGCTGTGTGTTAGGACAGTGACATTCCAAAAATATTGTAAAGCCCTCTTGTGATGCAGTAACTTTTTACCAACCCAGCTTTTGTGCAGTATAGCTGAGATTTCTGCTATAAATTGTATACATCACCATCTTAATCATCATTTTCACTGTCCGTCATTATTTTAATCATCGTACTTATTATTACTGTCAGCATCACTGAGAAGGCGGCAGTGGTGTTGTAGAAAGAGAATAGATTTGCAGGGAAAAGACCTCAGTTCTAATTCCAGCTTGGCTACTTACTACCTTTTTGACATTTCATTTCTACTTTCTGGGCCTTGGTTCCACATTACCCCCTCTTCTCCTCTCATCTATAAAACAAGAAGATTAGACTAAATGACCAGAGCCTGTTGGTGGTACAGTGGATAGAGCAATGAGCCTAAAGTCAGGAAGACCTGAGTTCAAATGCTAACTCAGACACTAGCTGTGTGACCCTGGGCAAGTCACTTAACCTCTGTTTGCTTCAGTTTGCTCTGCTGTAAACTAAAGATAGCAACTGTATCTACTTTGCTGGGGTGTGAGAATCAAATGAGATATTTGTAAAAAGCACTTAGCACAGTGCCTGGCATTGTGCACATAGAAGTTACTATATAAATGCTTATTTCCTTCCCTTCCTTTTTAATGTTCCTTCTAATTGTAAAACCTATGATCATATGAACCTCTCTTTATGACTGATTGTCATCAACTTAGTGGGAAGTAAGAAAGAGTTTCAATGTAGGATATAGTAAGGTTGCTAATTTCATTGAGACACACTTTTAATAAGCTCTCAGCTGTACCAGTTTCTATATTGCCCCTACCCTACAGACCTGTAACCTTTTTCAGTATCATGGGGGGGGGGGGGGCCAGGGCAATCGGGGTTAAGTGACTTGCCCAAGGTCACACAGCTAGTACATGTGTCAAGTGTCTGAGGTCACATTTGAACTCAGGTCCTCCTGACTCCAGGGCCAGTGCTCTACTCACTGCGCCACCTAGCTGCCCCCTTTTTCAGTATCACTTGCACATAAAAACCAAAAACCAAGCTCCTTGTTTTAGACAGCCTATAAATTTTCAGCAGAGAAGTGAGGAAGCAGAATGGTGTTTCAGAAGTTGGTTTTGTTTCTTTTTTTTTCTCGTATGAAAAACCAGAAAATAGTCTTTTTCAGAAAATAGGCAAGCTTCATACCTTTCTCCAGGGTTATTTAGATTAAATGCCCTTCAATTCCAGGTAGCAAACATTTAAGTACCAACAATATGCAAGGCACTATGCAAATATGTCTAGCAAAAATTATTTTTATATATATGCCAGTAGTGAGTAGTAGGTTTGTTCAGTAGATATTTCTCTGTTATCATTGGAAGCCTTTGTTTTTCTGGCACTTGAATCCAACATGTCTGTATTGTATTGATGGATGTTAGGGATCTTTTAATGAAGAGTGTTTTTAGTTTGGAGACACCACCAGGTGATGACTTTGAGTACTACATTTGCTTTGAATGTACAAAGTTCTAAAAATGAAAAGGCTAATAATTTATATTTCGGACTGATTGCCTCACCCCAGGAATGGAACTCAGTGTTCACCTAGGAGGCTGAAGATTTACTTGGAAGTTCTTATAAGTTTTTTGGGTTTGGCATGGAATGCAAGTGTGTATCCAGGACAAATTGTTCTTTCTGGCATGCTTGCTTTCTCAGTGACATAATTTGGTTTCTTCTCTAGTCACGTTGTTGCATCAGCACTGCCTGCCTTGGCACCTGGGTCGTATAACCTATAAACTGTTCACACCTTCTGTCCTGAGCTTCCTTTTAATATCAATAATGGTGCTTTTTAGAAGGCGGGAAGTTTGGGGGGTTGTTTTTTTGGTGGTAGTGGTGGTTTGTTGTTTTTGTTTTTTTAAGAAAGCCAACTACCAACAAATTTATTTTCTCTTCCAAGCCAGAGTCAGGATTTCACCCAGGACATAAGGAATGGGGAGGCTGTCAGGGAAGATTTCTGACTGCTGCCCAGAACTGAGTTCAGTCTTCTCTGGTTCTGTGTTCCATAAACCTACCAACTGCTGTTTTGTTTTTGTTTTGTTTTTTTCTTTCTCTCTCATTGACTAGAAAGAAAATGGCTGCCTCTTCATCCTCCTCCTCAGCTGGAGGGGTCAGTGGAAGTTCTGTAACTGGATCTGGCTTTAGCGTCTCAGACCTCGCCCCACCACGGAAAGCCCTTTTCACCTACCCCAAAGGAGCTGGAGAAATGTTAGAAGGTGATCACATTCTGCTTTCAAATTTATAATAAAATAGTAAAGGATCTATTAAAAGGATTGTAGACAGAAATATACCAGCCTCAGAACAATATATCCTGTTTTTTAGGTTCCCTGTTTTGTCCCTAATATCCAGGGAACATCTGTCCCAAAGCATGAAAATTCTCTGACCTCTAGTTAGAGGGTTGTATTTTTATTTTTAGCTTACCAACCTAAAGAAAAACAAATCCCATTACCTAGGTAGTTTCTGGGAGATGAAAATAATCTTGATATAGACTTAACTATGTATATATAAACTTAATTTTAAAATAGACTAATTGTAAAGTTGGCATTACTAACTCCACTGCCAGGGCATGTGCTTTGAGTTTTTCCAGTGGTAGAGATGGATTTGCATTGAACCATCCTCACTCTCTCATTCAGACCTCCTTGTGACCAACAACAGACATTTGCAAAACAGCTGGCCAAGGTTAGGGATGCAGTCTGTGGCCATGGAAAAGAGCAAAGGTAACTGGACATATGGGAAAACCAACTCTGGATCTCAGCCTCTTTAGCATAATACAGTAACCATCTGAGCTAATCCCTTGGGGGTATGGGAACCCTTCTGATCACCACTAACCTCTTTCTTGTATATAGGAGATTGGCCCTTTATCTATTTCTAGTGTCACCAGTGTATCTGGGCCCCTTGGCAGACCTTTGGAAAGGTTAGCATGAATGAGAGGCAGGCTTTATAGTTTGTAAAAAAAAAAAAAATTGCTAAATGGGCTTGACTTGGAATCAGAAGACCTCAATTCCCATTCTGATTCTGCTACTTAATAGCTGTGTAGCTAGTCACTTTACCTTTCTTGTCACATTCTCTCCATCTGTAAAATGGGGATAATTATACTTGCCCTAGCCACATCATAGAGTTGGTATAAAGCACAATGTAAACAAATATGAAGGGTTATTATTTGGTGCAAAGTTGTTTCCCCCCTCCCAAAGCAGTTCATCATCCTTTTGGATATTACAGCCTTCAATATTCACATTTATAAATTTATCTGGAAATTTCTCTTTGCTTACACACATGAGAAAGGTGAAATCTGCCGCTTGAGGAATCTGCTTGTGGAATCAGTGCTTTTAACCTGGGGAAGCAGAGAGGTAATTTGTGAAAGAAAAATGCAGGAGGGTTAACTATGAAGCCCATGAAGACTTCTAGACTTGGTTTGTATTATTAATATAGTGAATAACTTCGCAGTATAGTCAAATGAACCAACATTTATCAAGCTCCTACTATGTGCCAGACACTGCTGAGTTCTGGGAATGCAAAGAATGGCAAAAAACAATACCTGCCCTCAAGGGCAATCAGTGCAGGGGAGACAACATGCAAACAACCATATACAAATGAGATATATGCAGGATAATTAGGAGATAATCAGCTGAGGGAAGGCACTAGAATTAGCAGGATTGGGGAAAAGCTTCTTGTAGAAGGTGGGATTTTAGCTAGAACCTCAGGAGGAGGAGGCATAGATGAGGAAGGAGGAAATTCCAGGCATGAGGGACAGCCAGTGGAAATGCGCAGGGTGAGGAGATGGAGAAGCTTGTATGAAGACCAGCAATGTGGCTGGTTCTCGGAGTGGAGGGGAGTAAGCCTGGAAAGGGGAGAAGGAGCCAGGTTATGAAGGTCTAGAAGTGTCGAGCAGAGGATTTTAGATTTGTTCCTGGAGTGTAATTAACAGTTCTGACGTGGGCTTCTGCCCTTCTAGTCCTAGAGAAATCTGGAGCTAGAAGAACTGTGTAGCAGGATGCATGTGTTAGCATCACTGACCCTGTAGGCAGCTTGTAGCTAGTGTTCTGTTTGTTAAGCCCAGCGCTCCATATGGAATGGAGGAATTTGGCCTCAAAACAAAATAAAAATTTAATTGCTCAGTAGCTTCCACATGGGCAGAAGTGGTTCCATTTAGATTTAGAAATAAGTAAGTCAAATTGGCAACATTTCATTCTAGCTAAAGAAGAGGGAAAAAACCATTTTTAACATAGACAATATCTCCATGTCCTTAAGATCTTTCGCATCACTTTGCCCTCAAGTATCAGGAAGAGGAAAGAAAGCCCTGTGAATTGAGTCTAAATGTTGATGCTTTTCTAAGTTATGGTTCCATCAGTTCCTCTCCCATCCTATTACACTTGATGGAAAGGTTTGGTTGTTTTCTAACATAAATTTGTGAGTCTCAAAATTTAAGTAAACTCATTCCAGTAAGTTTTCATTCACAGAGTTACTAGTTCATTTTCTTAGTTGTAAAACTTCAGAGAGCAAACTGTTAGAAATAATTGGAAGATGGTTACTCCCTAGCCGTTTTTGCCAATCTGAGCACCTTAAGTCACAAATGTTAGAGAAATTGTGGGAAAACAGGCACATTAATGCAGTTTAGGTGCAACTGAGAATTAGTAGAGCCCTTCTGGAAAGGAATTTGGAGCCCTGCCCAAAAAGTGAATGTAGAGTGCATGCCCTTTGATCCAGCAATACCAGTACTAAGCTGATACCCCAAAGACATCAAAGAAAGCTAAAATGGACCCACATGTACAAGAGTGTTCTTAATAGCTCTTTTTTGTAGCGGCAAAGAACTAGAAACTCAGGGAATACCCATCATTTGGGGAATAGCTACACAATTATGACATATAATGGAATACTATTATGTTGTAAGAATTGATGACAGGGACAATTGCAGAGGAACCCAGGAAAAAACAGAAGAACAATTTACACAATAACAGCATTGTAAAGACTAACAACTTTGAAAGACTCAAGAACTCTGAGTGCAAAGAACTCATGATAAAACATGCTACCCACCTCCTGACAGATGATAGACTCAGGGTATAGATTGAGACATTTTTTGGCCGTAGGTATTGTGGGAATTTGTTTTGCTTAACTCTTAAGAGTTTTGCTTTTCTATTTTTTCAGTGGTGATGAGGGGAGGACATAAAATGCATTTTTGTGAATTGAAAAAAAAAAAAAAGCCCAACAAATTGAGAGCGTTAGAATGAAGACAGCACCTATAAATAGGGGCTAATAAAGACACTTTGTAAGAATCTCCTCCCATGTTTCTTTCATTTAGCTTTTTAAATAATTAAGTAAAATTATTAGTCTCCATCTAGTCATCCATGGATTTTTTTTTACTTTAATGTCATAGAATGTATGAATGAGATTTGTCTGCCTCTTGAATAAAAGTGATCAAGGGCTGATGTCAGAAGTATAAGTTAAAATCCCAATAGTCATACAGTAAATGGTTAGAAATTAGGAGGAGCCTTGGGAATTTTCTCATGCATCACCATCTTGAAGATGAGAAAACAGGCCTGGGAGGAAGTGATGTGGGCCAACTCAGCCAGTGACTTAGTGGCAGAGTGAGGACTAGAACCCAGATAGCTTAATTCCACATTCATTTTACTTTCCACTAAGCCATTGTGCCTTCCCAGGTTCCGCTGAAGTCTTTATATCCTTCTGTAAGGTAAACCAAATATCTTACAGTTTATCCTGTGAGAACACTTCCTGGTAAGATACTCTTACCTGCTGTCTGACTTCTGAAACCCCATGTAAAATGTACAGGAGTGGGCTCTCCAGTGCCCTAAGTTTTAATCCTTCCTTGCCCTTTTATAGATCGAGCTAGTTAGGTGGCACTTCCCAGCCCAGAAGTAGCTGCTTTTTTATAACACTAGAGAAGTTTGTATCAAAATATAAGGCAAATAAAAATTGTTACTGTTTAATTTCCTATTATCAGATGATACTCTTTTAAATCAATTTATTAGCAATCTCTTGGAATTAGCTGAAGTTTTTCCCTATTTTGTAACCTTTCCTGTCCCCATAAGAGGAAAGCTAATTTATCTCTACTTGGTATGTTATATGGGAATTTGATTGTAATTTCTAAATCGAAGCTAGAGAATTATACTTTAGCTCCTCTCTGGAGAAACTCCAGGCTTAGGATCGGTATAGTCATTATATCTAATAGGATGTGGGTAGGTAGTGATGGACTTTGTGGTTAATACTAAGTTGCAGATCTCAGCACATCTATTTGATACATCAGAGTACAAAGGAATAGACAGTAGGAATGCAATTGGTACACTGCTTTTTAGAGGATTAGTTCATTACCATAAAAAGATCTCTAAATTCTGCAGTATTTTATCCAAACAGCCTGAGTAACGGGACAGAAACAAGAGCAGGCGCTACTGCCACTGCCTGGGCAGTGTCCCTGTGGACTCCTCTGTTGACTCAAGGGGGATCCAGGACAGTCGCCCTTATTCCCTTTGCTTTGCTCTTTGCAAAATAAAACTTTTGCTGATATGATTGGATAGTTTAAACAAGGGTATAAATAAATAAAATAAAACTTTTGCTGATATGATTGGATAGTTTAAACAAGGGTATGTGTAGGATAATAAATGCTAAATCATCATTTACACAGAGGAGCTAAAATAATCAGTTGCAGCGTTGGTATCAAATAATCACTACAGTCCATCTGTGGTTTGAAGTGTAGTTATTTGCCATCCACATTTAGCTTTTCCATTGGATTCAGTTATCCAAAGACTACTAGAAGGATGTGTATGCCTAGCACTTAACACACAGTAGGCACTTAATAAATGCTTGTTGATACATTGTAGTTTATGAGTAGTCTGCATACAGTCAAAAGAATAGAAGATTAGTAGTGTTCAGGTCACTTCAGCAAGCATGTGTTGACTTTGTGTGCGGGGCCCTGTGCTGGATGCTGAGGAAGAAATGAAAAAGGGGTTTGGTCTGTGGCATGATACACAGGGAAAAGGTCACCTTTCACACCCACACTTGATAATTTTCTAATTCAGCAATTATTTTACACTCATTCATTGTGTGGTCAAACTGTATCATGTGCTGATTTCTTTTTTCTTACTTTGACCTTTTTAAATAAGGTAAAAATGACACGCAGAACAGAGAGAATTAGCCCCATCTCTTTGTCATGTAATACCAGGTTGATACAACAATATAATATTGATCTGTCTTTTGAGTTGGTGACTCAGGGATGTTGTCATGAATAGCCATCTAGTGAAACACCCCTGGGCCCCCCACCTTCACACAGCTCAGGATTTTGCAATGAAGCAACTGAAGCAAATGCTTTCAGCTGTCCTGGGGAGGAACAGGGTGTCATATTCTACTTCCTGTACATATATAGGGTTATATTCTTTGACAGCCCCTACAGGATAGCAAGTAACACACACTCATACCAGTTTCATAATCTGTTTCCAAGTCCTGTGCCATGGCAAGACCAATTTCTGTGCTGACTTCATGAATGAGTCAGCCGCCACATTGTGTGTTGTTTCTTGGGATTGACATAGTGCTAGTTTCAGAAATTGCACCATACTCTTATCTCCATCAAAATTATCCTGTTTTGGTTCATTTGGAAAAACAAGGTCACAGTCTGCGTTTAAAGGATGGAATTACCCAACAGTGTGTTGTGATGGTCAGAGGGAGGGATAGTAGTGTCATCTCAGAGATCAACAACAGCTGTTTTTCCAGCTTGATTTTTCTTAGAATGAAAAGGAATTGAACGTAAGGTACCACCTCTGTGCTCTTTGTGTCTCAGGAAGCTTTACAAGGCAATGGAATAGAGATATCATGATGGTCCATTAGTCACTTGGGCACCCTTTAGAGCAAATCATATACAGAAAAGGTTAAAAGAAAGAATCTGTTCATCTGTGAGAGGAAGCTGTTGACCAGAGCATCAGGGTAGGGTTATTTGCTTTTTTAAGAAATGTTTTTAAGACTGACCAAAGGTGAGGAAATTGAAAAACATAGAAGCTCCAGAAACACATGTAGAAATTAGTTCTGGAATAGAAAACCATGAACAGATCAGCAACATTTCCTCAGTTTGTCAAGAACTAAATGTCTTGGGGGCAGATAAAGTGTGTTCTTTTCCTGTTCACAGACGGCTCAGAGAGATTCCTTTGTGAGTCTGTTTTCAGCTATCAAGTGGCATCTACGCTTAAACAGGTGAAACATGGTAAGTGCATGAATGGAGTGTTGCATGCGTGACTGTATGAGGGTCAGTTGGCTGTGGAGGCCACGGAGAGAGAACCCCCAAGGTCAGGGCACTCTGACACAAGTCGCCAGAAGCCAAGAGGGATATTTAATCGGACTTCTTCAGTTACCAGTCAGTGAGGACACTCTGCAGTCTTGATCCAAACATAATGAATGTCCAAAGTTAAAGTTGAAGTAAGTCAGATTTTCTTAGGGCACCGGTGTAGTCTGCACCTTTGGATTTTTTTCTGTTCCATTCTTTTCCATGCTCTTCCAACTACGGAACACTGATTTAATTATCATAATCTTGATTACCATTTACTGAGACCCTCTGGTGTAGAAAGCCTGAGATGCTAGTAATTTAAGTCCTGTTCACTTCATTTATGTTTCTTTATTTAGCTGGTTATTGACCTTTACCTGAGTGTCACATTATCTACAGTAAACATCATTATGATACTTCTTCCCCACCCCCCAGGCTATTTCTTCATCAAGAGCATTAGTTTTGGAGAATAGTGGGCTCTGTTACCTCTGATGTTAGGCTCATAGCATTCAAAGCAGTATGGGATAGGGAAAGAATTCAAAGGGTTCCTTTTCTCATGGGTGGACTACAAATGATGACTTGCGAAGAGAAGCCTCATCATTGTAGTTGTTTTCACATGTATGAATCAAATATATTATCGTGGGTATTCATTGAGCATGGGCCAGTTAGGCTGGCTCCCTCACCCTCCCAGCCCGAGCTCTAAACATATTATGACTCATTGGGATTAAGTAGGACTGATATATGAAAAAGAAAATATTTGCTGTTCCTTTCTAGGCCTTCTGACTTGTTAGCATACTAATGAAATTGAAAGCAGAGGAAAGACTAGTGGTTTTGTTGTCATGAAAATTGTAGTTTGTTTGCTAAGAAGCATCAGTTGTGCAAATGAAAACTTTGTAAAATGTCAAACCAGCACAAAGTAAAGCTTGTTTTTAATGACTAGAATAAGGCTGACTGAAAATTGTTTATTGACTTTATTAATGAGCATCTCTGTGGCTGTTGAGTATTTAGTGTAAGATATATTGCCATGCCACATCTTACTTCTTCGATTCCTTCCAGATCAGCAAGTTGCTCGGATGGAAAAGCTGGCTGGCTTGGTGGAAGAGCTCGAGGCAGATGAATGGCGGTACAAACCCATTGAACAGCTGCTGGGCTTTACACCCTCCTCTGGCTGACAGTGCTGGGATTACCTCTGGAGCACGAGCAAGGGCATAGCTGGGGAGGGTCTTTTCTGCACAGCCTCTGGGATCCAGGGAGTCAGAGCTGCATAGGAAATGGTTTGCTCACATTCACACTTGGTGCCTCTGTAATAAACTACATTCCGTGTAAGCTAGAACGCCTTTGGGGGGGAAAAACCACTACAACTTAACTAGGTTATCTGACTGACGGGAGCATTTTTCTTCCCTAAGAACCCACTGGAGATTGGGTTAAGTGAGACAATCAGTTTCAGAGAATTGGAAAGTTTCCTTTGGGTTTTGAGGGGGTTTTAGGAAACTTCACTCAGCAAGCAGTGTATGTGCCCAAAGTGGTCCACTCGAGAAGAGTCCACCCTGTCCGTCATTCTGGACCTGGAGCACCTTACCAAGTCATGGTCAGAATGGAAAGGAAGAAAAGATGGCAGTTCCTTTGGGATTATAATCAGGGCAGGTCCACATGAAGAACAGGAAAAAAAGTATTAGCTGTATCTTCTGTCATTAGATGCCTGTGCACCATTGAGTCTGGCTTTGTGAAGTGACCTTGACGACTGCATGCTGAATGCTTGGAAAGGGACTGGCCATTTTCATGTTGGCGCAGCATAGAAGTGAAACAGCAGGGTCCTTTTAAACTCAGAAATCTAGGGCCCTTCTCAGTGCTGGACTCAAGCTGTTCTGTGGGAAAGAAATCCTTTCAAAGAGCTTCAAATTGGTTTCTTTATCCTTTCAAAGTCTCAGGGATTTGAGAAGGGGGAGGAGGTTAAATTGCTTTGTTGTGAATAAGGAAACAACCATTTCTCGTAAGCAAATGGTGGCATGTTTCACTTTGCATCAGATGGATTTGTCTGTGTACAAATGTATGAAATTTCCTCACCAAAGCCTGAATAGGTTTCTTCTCCAGTGGTAAGGAAAGCCTGAAAATGAACAGCTAGTCCTTCTGTATCCCTCCTGGGATCCCAGAGTTGCAAACATCATTATTGGACCATGTGCAAATTTTGCATTTTAGAAAGCATCTTCATTGTTTTGGGTTGGGCGTTCTGTTTTTTGATGATTTACATTGACCCACTTAGACCAGATTAATAAATAAGTAAAATCCTGGTAATGATTGTCTTTGATTTCCTGAGTTCTGAATGATTAACAAATAGTACCTGGTACTTGGTGTTGACCCTGTTTAGTAAGTGTGAAACTGAGTACAGTACAGTTTGAGCCCTGCTCATGGTCACATAGCTCAGTCAATAGAGGACCTTAGAATTGGACCACAAGTGGCTCTTTAACCCAAACCAAAAAACAGGAGTGCCAGACTGCACACAAACCTACTTCCATGTTTTATTTTTCTCAAGTAAAAGTAAACAAGTTTCGTATTTAGAAAGCAATCAAGTTTCTAAATAGATTTTACATATTCGCATCAAAACTTCTAAAAATGACCAAGGAAAATTTTTCTAAAAGCCTGTTAACATTTTCAGTTTTTCCAACAGAAGTACTTAATATCTTTTCCCTTTTTATTTCATTTGTAACTTTATACATAGCTGCCTAACAAATTTACACAGCCATTAGACTTAATATGATGTTCTTCCTTTTTATCATAGAAATACAGAGTTAAGAAGGCCTGTAGAAGTTAGAGAGTCTGACCTCCCACCAGGAGGGATGTACAGCCATCCAGCCTCTACCGAATCACTTCCAGGGGACAGGAAGGTCGTGGCTGTTCCTACTTGACAACTTTCAGTAACACTGCATATTAGAGAAATGGCCAAAGACCCCAAACGATTTCTGTAGGATGGAATTCATACTGTTAATAACCCCATGAAAAGAAGTTTGGATTCCTTAATGAAAAGAAATATAAATCAAGACTTTGAAATGCTGTTTCACACCCAATAGTTAAACAAACTGCAAAATATTGACAGGTCTTCAGGAAAACTGCTGGACTGGGGAGTGCTGGGGATTTTTTGAAAAGCTCTTTAATAGCTTTAAATTGCACTAAGACTTTTGGGACACCCAGGATAAATCGCTATAACCCAAGGATAGCTGTAAGGGGGGGATGGGAGTGGGGGGAGTCCATGAATACAAAAGTGGCTTATCAATATTCTAATCTGTCTATACAAAAATACAGCTGGTTTTTAATAAGCAGTTATTGCAACCAACAGTGGGAATGATTGAATAAAGGGTATTAATATTATGAGATAATATGATGCCATAAGCAAGAAAAGCATAAGAAAATAGACCATTTATGAAGTGGTAGAAATGGAAATTAATGGAATAAGTAGCTTACATGTTGACTACAATTACGTAGAAGTACATAGATTTGGTTTGCTAAAATATTAGGTTTTTTTTCTATTTTGTCAAAATACTTCACATTTGAGAGTTTTTCCTGGAGATCTGCCCCCACATCTGGTTTAGTTTCTGGTTTATTGGTGTTTTGTATAAACACTGAACTTATAGCAGTAACATGTTCACATATACCTGCATATGCCATAAATTTCAAAGGAAGGAGTCAGTTTTGTCCTGTCGTCCCTTCTCCAGCACTGTGAAAGAACACCCTCTTCCTCCTTTGATGTAAGTTAATGGTAGATCAGCTTTTTTTAAGACTAGCAGTAACAATGTCTTAAAGCTTATTTTACTCCTTACAAAGTATGCTTACGGGCAAGTATTCTCTCCATTTCCTCTCTAGAAAAGAAGCCCAAATAAAGAAATTGCATTTCAGCTCAACCATTTATTAAGGACCTGTGGTGTGCTAGGTTAAAAATGATGTAATACCTGCCCTTAAGGAGTTTACTATAGTTGACTGAGGATGAGGCATTTACAATGTGTACCCTAAGAAGCACATCCCCAGGAAGAAAAGAATACAGGAAAAAGAAGCAGACAAAAGATATTAAAATTTTGAGGAAAGGGAAATCACCCAGAGAGAGCCTCTGAGTTGGGCCTTCAGACATTTATTAAGCACCCACCTTATGCAAGGCTGATATCACTAAGCACAATAGAGATCCAAAGATGAAATCATCTTTGCCCTCAAACTACAATTGGGGGTGGGGGATAGGAAGACACAGAAGTAAATTCAACCTCTGTACAACATAATGCAAAGTAATTGAAACAGCCTGGGGTCAGGAAGTGATGTTCTAGAAGAACTTCCCCTAGGAACCTGCCCTCCAGCTCTCTGTTGAAGGAAGCTGAGGATTTCTAGAGTCGGGGTGAGTAATGGGAAAGGGGGAGCCATGGAGGCAAGCCATGCTTGCCATCAAGGTCTTGGTAAATAGTGCTGTGGGGTTCTGAACGCAGGTTCAATGTATTCTCCGTTATCACTTTCATGAGTGTTTGTAAAAATGTTATACTAAAACAATACCACTTCTAGGGCTGTATCCCCAAGAGATCATAAAAATGGGAAAAGGACCCATATGTACAAAGATAGCAGCTCTTTTTGTGTTGGCCAAGAATTGGAAATTGAGGGGATGCCCATCAGTTGGGGAATGGCTGAGCAAGTTGTGGTATATGTATGTAATGGAATACTATTGTGCTATAAGAAATGATGAGCAGGCAGACTTCAGAAAAACCCGGAAGACTTACATGAACTGATGCTGAGTGAGGTGAACAGAACCAGGAGAATGTTGTATACAGTAACAGCCACACTATATGATGACTAACTTTGACAGACTTAGCTCTTTATAGCCTTGCAAGCATCTAAGACAACTCCAATAGGCTCATGATGGAAAAAGTGATACCCATCCAGAGAAAGAATTAAGGAGTCTGAATGCACATAGAAGCAAACTGTTTGCTCTTTTTTTCCCTTCTTTTTTGGTTTTGTCTCTTCTTTCTCATGATTCATTCCATAATTCTTTACAACTTGACTATTGTGTAAATAAGTTTAATATGAAGGTATATGTAGAACCTGTATTAGATTACATGGTGTCTTGGGGGGGATGGAGGAGGAGAGGGAGGAGGAGAAAATTTGGAACTCAAAAACTTGTGGAACTGGGTGTTGTAAACCAAAAGTAAAAAATAAATTTTAAAAAATGTTATGCTAAGGAAATTTTGGAAGAGACCTGGGAAACACCTGAGGAAGAGAAAGAGACAGGCCACAGATACTGATGACCAGCATTCAGCTGTCCTGTGCTACCCATCCTCACGTAGGATCATCTTACTAAGCTAAGCACTTACAGTTTGCTGTCATGACCACGTTAAACTTAGAACAAAATTGATCTGACGCATTTATTTATGTCCATGTATATACACACGTGTGTGTGTAATTGTTACTGTATTGCATGGTAAGGAGGCACAAATGAAAATAACAAGTACTTCACAGAAATGACTGTAATTAGCATTACCATTAGACGGCCAAAAGCAAATCCCTGGCTTTCCTCTAACTTTGTTCTCTAGGGTATTACCATCCCTTTCACTTAACAATTTACCCTGATACTGTGTGCCACTGAATTAAGCAGCCTGTAGTGGAGAAGGCCCTGACCTTGGAGTGAAATGTCATGGGTTTGAATCCCAGTTTTGTGATTTATTACTTAGCTGACTGTCCTGGACCCCTTCACTTTGTCTCTCTGGGCCTGATTCCTCTGTAAAACCAGGATTTCCTAATCTGGGGTCTACAGTTACCTGTGGATAGATTTCAAGGACTCTGTGAACTTGGATAGGAAAAAAAATGACATCTTTATTTTTAGTAACCTCTAACTGAAATTTACCAATTATGAAAGCCAACATGGTTGTCAGAAGTGGTCCCTGAGCTTTCCCAAACTGCCCAAGGGGCCCAACAAGTCCTGCTGATTGGTAGATGATCTCTGAGGTCCCTTCCAGCTCTGAATCCTGTGCTCTGGATCAGCCCTGTTCTTGGACCTTCACTTTCTAATAGTCCAGTGGAGTTTCCAAGCCTTCCCAATCTTACCCCATAGGAAAGAAAAATCTTGGACCTTAACCTTCTCATAGTCCAGTGGAGTTCCTAAGCCTTGCCAATCTTACCCCATAGGAAAGAAAAATACAGGGCACAGCCCCATCACCTGGGGCTAAGGTTCCCCTTGCCCCTTTTTTGCTGACATCTAATGAGTCCATATTTCCAGCTTCCAGTCTGGGTGCCAGGTCACCTGGATCTTTGGAGAGCTTTGGGCAACAGAACACCAAAACTCTGGGAATGTGGCCCAGGTTATGACATGATCACCATTCTGTAGGGCAATGAGAAGACTTAGGCCCTCATTGGTGGAGAAGCTAGGGAAGTAAAAGGCTATAGGGAGAATGAGCCCTAGGTCTGAAGAATCTGAGAATTCGAGGGTAGAGAGATGGAAGAAATGAAAGGGGAGGAGGTCTTCCTTCCCAAGCTTCTAACCTTCGGGACTAGCCAAAACTGTGGGGCAAGGACTCGGCTCCCCATCCCGTCTGTTCCATCCCCAATTCTACTCTCTCTCATCACTGCTATGGCCTGAAATCCCCATAATGGGATTAAGGCAAAGACTTTTCCTGGACTGTTTTCTGTCTTCATAGCACTGTTTTCCTGGTTCTCCTACCTGACTGCCCCTACAGGCTCCCTTCTTCAACTCTCCCTTGCCAAACCATCCTCCACACAGCTGCCAAAAGAATATCCTGGAAGGGGCAGCTAGGTGGCACAGTGGATAGAGCACTGGCCCTGGGGTCAGGAGGACCTGAGTTCACATATGGCCTCAGACACTGTGTGACCTTGAGCAAGTCACTTAACCCCAATTGCCTCCAAAAAAAATCCTAAATCATCAGCTGTAGCAACAATTTGGCTAGCAGCTGTTGTGGGGGTGAAAGACCCAACAAGACCAGCAACAAAAGCTGCCAGCACAGGTTCTTTTGTTCTGCTTTACCAAGGAAAGTAACATTAAGGGGTTAACAATCTTACTTTAATCCCACATACAAATGTTCACTTAATTCAAGAGGAAAAACCAGCACCCTGAACTTCAGAGCAAATACAAACAAATTATAAACATACACAATATAAACAGATCAGATCACAATCCATAGTTACCAAAAAAAGCATCAACATCTGGGTTCACAAACCAGGGAGCTCTTAACAACGGCTTGCCCAGAGTCCCACACCACTCTTCCAGTGGCTGAGAGCCCCAAACAGAATGCCAGCCTTTGAGCTTTTATACTCTGTTCAGGGTTCAAAGGATGCACATCTAATCAGCAAAAGTGTGTGGGCCTGGGGCTTTGCACCTGGTAAGGCTTAAGCAAAGGCATTTGATTACTTTAGCATTCTAAAAGAGAAAACAGTAAAAAAAAAAAAAAAGTCCCTTCTTAATTACCAGTACATCAGTCCAATCACATCACTCCCTACTCAACAGCCTCCAGTGACTCCCTATTACCTGTTGGATCAACTATAAACTCCTGTTTTCACATTAAAAGCACTTACAAATCTGACTCTAACCTACCTTATCCTACCTCACTCCTCTCCATGAACTCTACACATTAGCCAAAATGTCTTTGCTCTTCCTCATACAAGACACGCCTCCCTGCCCTGTGGTTTTTTGTATGCCTGGAATACAGAGTTCCTCAGCATTCTACCTCTTGGCATCCTGAGTTTCCTTCAAAGCTTAGCTAACGTGCCACCTTCTATGTGAAACATCCCCCAAAAGTTACTAGTACCTTCCTCCCATCGGACATTTATTAGCTGTGTGACTGTGGGCAAGTCACTTACCTGCTTTGTCTCAAGTTTCCTCAACTGTAAAATGGGGATAATGATAAACCTGCCTTGAGGAGTTGTAAGAATCAAATGAGACAATGTTTGCAAAGCACTTAGCATGGTGCCTGGCACATAGCAGGTAGTATACAAATGTGTATTCCCTTTCTCCAAAAAATTATCTTGATTTTTAAAAATACATTACACGTGTGATATTTATGGGCAGCTAGGTAGCACAGTGGATAGAGCACAGGGCCGGGAGTGAGAAAGACTCATTTTCATGAGTTCAAATCTGGTCTTAGACATTCACTAGCTGTGTGACCCTGGGCAAGTCACTTAACCCTGTTTGTCTCAGTTTCCTCACCTACAAAATGAGATGGAGAAGGAAATGGTGAACCCCTCCAGTATCTCTGCTAAGAAAACCCCAATGGGGTCACAAAGAGTCAGACACAACTGAAAACACTGAACAACAACAACAACAAAGCATATTTATACACAAGCATATCTCCCTGCAATAGAACATAAGCTCCTTGAGGACAGGGACTTTTTTTTTCATTTGGGTCTTCAGAGTCCCAGTGCCAAGCACAGTGCCTGGGGCAGAGTAGATACTTAGTAAATGACATAGTATGTACTTAATAAATGCTTGATGGATTATCTTCAGGTTCTACCATATTCAATAGTAGAGGATCATACAGTTAGCCATGAATGGAGTCAGAATTAAGGGTCACTAGCCTCAACAACCTAACCCCTATAGTGTTTCTGATCTCCCTAATTTCTTTTTATGTGGTTTTTTTTTTGGGGGGGGGCAGGGCAATTGGGGTTAAGTGACTTGCCCAAGGTCACACAGCTAGTACATGTGTCAAGTGTCTGAGGCTGTATTTGAACTCAGGTCCTCCTGACTCCAGGGCCAGTGCTCTACTCACTGTACCACCTAGCTGCCCCATGATCCCCCTAATTTCCCCAGCTCACTCAAGGGAATAACAGACCTTTAAGGCATACGTATGACAACTGGCACCAAGAAATGAAGGGGGGAAGGAATGTTCTTCACAAGTCACATTTTTCCAAAATTGCTGAGCAATTTTATGTACTGGGGTGCATTTGACAAAGGAGATAAATACCTGAGTTAAACAATAAGCCAGGAGACAGTCTTCCCAGCCTCCTAGAATAGTTAAACCATACAAGTAGGCTAATAAAGTGTGTCGAATGAGATTTTTGCAGGCCACTAGGTGGTGAGAACATATTTGGAATCTGTCTAGAAAATGAACACTGACAGATTTTTTTTTTTTAAGGGAAAAGTTGGATGCTAAAGGCTCCTCCCTCTCTGGGCTGTGTTCCAAGAAAGCAGGAAAAGAAACAGCCTAAAATGATTAAATTTAAAGTGGATGGTCGATGCTAAGAATTTTCTTTTTTTTTTCTTCCATAAAATAGTCTTTCTCCTCTCTCCATGGTCACTGTAGCCCTGGAGTAATCTCCTCTCTTGCCTGAATCATTGTTCTCAGAAATCGTCAAGCACATATTTTGAGGGCAAAACTGCAAATACATTGTAAATGTCATCCAATCAGCCTAGACAAACAGTTCCATTGGAGGGCTATTGGCTCTAGCCTGTGTTCTTGCTCTTTTTTTTTCCTGCTACATGTGCATTCAAGACTGGAAGTTACCTGGTACATTCAGCAGTCAAAGCTTTTGGGCTTCTTCATTCTCACCAAATAGACACAAAAACTTTAGAAGAAAACGTAAGGGGCCTTTCACCTCCCTAGCTAGTGACTTGGCTTTCATGCCTTTAGAGGCTTTCTGTTTCAACCCTATGGGAGGGAGGTGGGATTTCTAAAAACCCTTCGATTAATGGAAAGGAAAACAACCTCACCACCACCAGGACCCTTACAACATGGAAGAGCTGGAGATGGAGGTACTTCAGCCTTGGACTGCCAGTGGAGTGGTGAGCCAGAGAGAAGCTGGTCAATCTTCCCCATCCCATCTTGAAACACAGTGGGGGCATTCAGTCCTGGAGCCCTAAGAAAGGCCAGCTGAGGAGAAGGCAGCAAGAATATTGTCCTTTTCTTCCTGGAAGCACAAAGCCCCCTCTGGTCAATCTCTGGAAAGGAGAGACTGTAAAGTCATATCCCCTTTGGATAAGTAGGGAAATGGGAAACAAATCTATCACCAGATAAACCTTGTAAAAGACCAGAAACTGGGTCTCTACTAGACCTTTATCTTTCTCCTGAGCTTTTGGAGTTGACCCTGTAGCCTCCACAGTCAAAGTGAGTTATATTCAGTAGAAAATAGGAAAAAAGAAGAAAAGCCTCCAAGCTTACCGCTGTAAGACTAACCATTTCTTTTTATTTTATTTTTAATTTTGCAGACAAAACAAACATTTCCATAACATAGTACAGTATTTCAAATGATAATGTGCTGGCTAATCCACTTGGAGAGATATGATGATGGTTTCAGACGACTTGGGACTGTGTCACAGTCCTAAGAACTGTAGCTACCAAGTCAATTCACTCCTCTCACATTTGCTCGATTTCCTTTCTAGGAAATAGAAACTATAATATTAGGATAACCTACCTCAAAATATCTGGTAGATTGTGAAGCACTATATGACTATGAATTTTATTATTTTATTGGAAGTAATTTTATATTGAAGTTTATTTTATTTATTTTTATTATTTTATATGACGTAATAATTATAAAGTGCTTAGTACAGTACCTGGCACATAGTAAGGCTATACAAATGTTTTTGCTGTTGTTGTTCAGTCGTTTTCCGGCATGTCTGACTCTTAATGACTCCATTTGGGGTTTTCTTGACAAAGAAACTGGAGTGGTTTGCCATTTCTTTCTCCAGTTCATTTTACAGATGAGAAAACTGAGGCAAACAAATTAAGTAACTTGCCCAGGGTCACACAGCTAGTAATCATCTGAGGCAGGATTTGAACTCAAGAAGATGTTTCCAAGCGCAGTGGTATTATTATTATTAATAATAATAATTAAAATTAATAATTAATTTATTATTAATTATTATTAAAAGAGGAAGTGTTAGAATCAAGAGTTAATCCGTCAATCAAACATCTGCTATTAGCCAGGCACAATACCAGGCACCAGAGATACAAATACAAGAGTAAAACCAGACCTGACCTTGAGGAGTTTTTATTTATCTATGAGAAGACTTGAGCTAAAGTCCCCTTTGTGACAAATACTGGCTGAGTGACCTTAGTCAAGCAAATCACTTCCGTTGTCGGTGCCCCAGACAACTCTAAAACCTTAAGCTGAAGAAGACTTGGAGATGTGCACCCGGCTGTCCTCCCTGGTGGTCTTCCATACCCCTGAAATCCTAAGTCCAAACCAAAAACATGAGCAAAAGAATGAATGAGGGAAGGAAAGCAGTGTTGATTGGCACCGTCTGTCCAGGCTCTAAGTTCTGGTGGTTTGTCCGTTTAACTGCACATCATCATCCGGGAGATGGGCATTCTTCAATCCCCTTATTTCCTCCCATGTAGAAGGTCAGGAAGAGCTTTTCAGAGATACTGCAGATCTCATTTACGAGGCTGACACAATCAGCACGAGAACAGGAGGTAACATTTATACGGTGCTTTGAGGTTTACAAAAAGCTTTTCAAACATCTCTTTTCATAACAACCCTGGGAGGTAGGTCTCCTTATTATCCCTCTCTTTCAGATGAGAATGCTGAGGCAGGGACAGTGAAGTGACTCGCCCAGTGCCATAAAACCAGGAAGCATCTGAAGCTGAATTTGAATTCAGATCTTCCTGACTCCAGGGTCCCATACTCTATCCATTGCTACTCTATCCACCGCCTGGCTGCCAGGGCAAGCAGAGTCTCCATGTTTTATGGGTCAGCTGATATTAATAATCGGAAGCTTGTTGCGTAGTTATGTCTTACCATTTCATTTTTCAGGATCAAGCTGTCCCAGTTTTCCTTTGTAAAGCTGATGCGGATTCCACTTCTAGACCCTACTGACCAGAATGATAGTCATACAACCGGGACCTTAATCACCCCCGCTTAGCAAAATTTCCCCTTGGTGTAGTGAAGACTGGATTTAGCCCCTGAGCCCTATGTGCCAGGCACCATGCTGGCCACTGGGGCTATGGAGACAAAAATGAAAAAGTCCCTGCCCTCAAGGAACTCATGTTCATGTATAAAGATGCATTGTTGTTGTCCAGTGTTTTCAGTTGTGTCTGACTCTTTGTGACTTCACTGGGGTTTTCTTGGCAGAGATACTGGAGGGGTTCACCATTTCCTTCTCCAGCTTATTTTACAGATGAGGAAACTGAGGCAAACAAGGTTAAGTGACTTGCCTAGGGTCACACAGCTAATAAGTGTCTGAGGCCAGACTTGAACTCAGGAACATGAGTCTCTCACTCCAAGGCCTGTGCTCTAACCACTGTGCCACCTAGCTGCCCATAAATATCATGCAATCAATCCCACATCTTCCATTTACTACCTAGGTGACCTTAACAGCTCTGGGCTTCAGATGGTTGGGTCGAACTAGGGGGTTTCTAGGGTCCATCCCAGCTAGAAATCCGGGATCATGAAGTAGGGAGATCAAAAAGCTCTCTTGACTCTGAGGATAAAATACAAACTCTGGCCCCATCCTACCATACCAGGCTCATCGTTAAGTAGTCTTTTACTTATTATGTCCCAGCCAAACTGTTTGACTTGCTGTTTCTATTGCCCAACATCTCATCTCCCACCTCCATGCCTTTGCATAGGCTGTCCTTTCTATCTGAAATACATTCACTTACCTCTACCTCCTAGAATTCCCAGCTTCCTCAAAAACTCAGCTTAAGTCCCACCTCCTACAGGAAGCCTATCCTGACAGGTAGAACACAGAGCCTGGGGTCAGGAAGACTTGAGTTACTAGCTGTGTGACCCTGGGCCAGTCATATAACCTGTTTGCCTCAGTTTCCTCATCTGTAAAATGCGGATAATAACGGCACCTAGCTCCTTGGATTGTTGCGAAGATTAAATGTAATATTTGTAAAGTGCTTAGCATAGAGCCTGGCACTTAGTAAGCATTATATAAATAATAGCTATTATTAATTATTAATTATTCTCCCAGTGGCTAGTGCCCTCTCCCTCCCTATATTGACAGATAAATGGATGACTAGATAGATGTTTTGCATCCTATTTAATATATATTACATATATACACTTTATACATGTATACACGTATACATATGTGTGTGTGTTGGGCAGCTAGGTGGTGCCATAGTGCACGGAGCACCGGGGCCTGGAGTCAGAAAGACTCATCTTTCTGCATTCAAATCTGGTCTCAGACACTCACTAGCTGTGTGACCCTGGGCAAGTCAGTTTTCTCATCTATAAAATGAGCTGGAGAAGGAAATGGCAAATCTCTCCAGTATCTTTGCCAAGAAAACTACAAATGGGGTCACAAAGAGTCAGACGTGACTGAAACAATGTATATGCCGTTCCCTCTGTCGATGGAATGGAAGTTCCTTGAAGGCAACGATTGTTTGGATTTTGTCTCTGTAGCCCCAGCACCTGGTACAGTGCCTGGCATACAGTAGGTACTTAATAAGTGTATGAATGAATGTTAATATGGTCCTGCAGAACTGGTTGCCCTTAGCATAATGGAGAAGCCTCCAGAACACAGCAGCAAAGGGTTGAAGAAAGGATGTCTTAAAGATAGGAGGAGTATGGAAAGGGGTAGCAAGAAAGGACCATGAAGCATTGGTGCTAGAAAGGACCTAAAAGACCATCAGATGAAGGTCAGAGAGGGCCAGTGACTTCTCTAAAGTCACACTAGGACTTCATGGCAGAGCTGGGGGTTAATCCCAGGCCCCTTGACTTCCAAGTCCAGGGATCTTCCCATCACACTCTGGTGTCCCTACAGATGCCAACACCCAGCACAGAGACCAGAGAGCAGCTGTGGTCATCTTGGTAACCCCTTCCTGCATGCTTAGCCCTGGAGTTGGCAAGCAACCCCTTCCTCTGATAAAGCCAGAGTTAATGCACAGAATAGTCCTCTAAAAATATGTGGGAAAGACTACAAATCCCCAAGTGAAAGGATCCCTATAAATGAGACAAATGTATGTGTATCTAGTTTTATTTTAAAATACAAAGTGCTGCTTACCACAGCCCAGAAGTAGCAGAGATATAGACTCATACACCCCTCAACCACACCAAAATTGGGAGTAAACTTGGTCGAGTGAGTATGAGGTAGAAAGTGGGTTAAGTCTGAGACCATTGTCCCAGGGACTGAGGCCACAGGTGAGGGGGCAAAGTTATCGTATTGTATTGTATTGTTGTATATCTTGTATTGCGTTACTATATCTTCCCAATAAATATCCTCCCCAAAATTACTTTTGTAAATGCGTTTAAAAAAAAATAAAATTCAATGAGTTCTTCGAGTTGAAAAGGCGGATAGGTGGTTCTTCAGAAATCTCCCTCCCGCTTGCAGGACTGAAATCAGAATGTTTTTGGCTCCGAATTGACTTGGTTTCTCACATTTACTTTCACCAGTTTCACTTTCCGCCATTGGTTCACTCCCTCTGCCTACAGCCAGGTGCCTGGCCTGTTTATGCAGGGGCCAGATTTCATGGGTGTGTTCAGGCTGGGATCTGTTGTAAGCAAGCTGGGAGAAGCCACACAGAGTGGACGTTGTCCTGGCACAGCCCCTCTGAGTGGCATCGAAGCTCAGATTGAGGGCTTAGCCCCTGCATCCAGCAAAACAAGGTCACAGATTACCCAGCCCTGGGCAGGCCTGGGCAGGGAAGGGGGGGGGGGGCCACCAAACCACACGTGAGCCGGCTTGGAGGCAGAGGAGATATGAAAAGTTCACTTTGTGATTGCACATTGACAGTGTGGTGTCCTGTTTTGTTTTTGTGCTGGGGTGCTTGAGTTTGGTTTTTTTTTCATGCCATAAAAATAGCTTGGTGGGACAGCATAGCCCAGCATTCCTGGAAACAAAAATTGAACCAGCCCCTATAATGTTCTGCTCCATGTTTGGCAAGAGCTTCCAGCCTCTCCTGATGTCCCCAACAGCAGACAGAGGAGGCCTTCCACATCTTGGATGGAGATGAGACATCAGAGAAGAGGAGGAGGAGGAGGAGGAGGAGGAGGAGGAGGAAGGGCCGGGCCATCAGCTGTTTCCCCTGTCTCCTGGGTCAGACTGAAATTTACCTTTGCTCCCCAGTCTTCAGTACTGTTTCCATCACAAGAGGCTGCATCAGGAAACTGAGGTTAGCCAAAAATGAGTCTTATTCAGAAAGGCAGCGAGACATCTGTTCCTCAGCTGATGGTTCCCCCAGGTCCTGGAGCGGGCCAGGTTACACAGGATGCGAGAGACAAGTGGGGGCTGAGGTTAGGAAGGAGAATGAAAAGCCTGAGAAGAGAACACGCCCAACAAAGGCCCATGTTCAGTTCTCTGTAGGGTTTCCTGTGGCTAGAGAGAGAACACAGTGTACGGGGAGCCTGGAGTTCACTCAGCCCCTGGGTCCTAGCGCTGCCCAAAGCCTAGCAGACAAGAACAATGGGGAACTCTCTTCAGGCTCTGGCAGCCAGATCCACAGGGACAGTCACCAAAGGGCCTAGATTTGCTGGCTCAGCTTTGGGCAGAGAGTCAAGCCCGTAAATAGGAAAAGGGAACCCGGGCCTTCCAAATAAATAACTCCCGCTATGAGGGGTCCTTTGAAGGTTTCCTCACCACAGGCCTGGCAGTGAGTGCCCACAAATATCCGCTTTCAGATACATTCATTCATGAACATTTATTAAGCGCCTACTATGTACTAGGCCCTGAGGAATCAGAACACTCCCGAAAAGGAAAACTCCCCCTACCAAGGAAGAAGGGGCAAACTCTGCCATTCAGGAATCTTTTAAAGTAGGCACTGAGGGGTTAAGGGACTTGGGCAACACCACACAGACAGATCAGAGGTTGGGTCTCGAACCCTACAAGAGGCATAAAAAGTCATTTTCCCAGGGTAAAGAGGTCAGGCACTGATAACTGTGAGGATCAGAAGGGCATGGTACAGGAGGTGGCTTCCTCAAGGAAAGTTTTCTACCAGAAAACTAAGGCTTTGACCACTGCCCACGGTCATATGACCAGTATCAGACACGATGCTCTTCTTCCTGCTCCCCCTCCACTCACTGGCTGCTTTTATGCCAGCCGAATTGTGAAGACTTCCCTACCTCCACTGGATTTTCTGGACTGACAGCTGCTTTGCCAGTTTCTCTAGCTGACCTCCAAACAGAAGTGCTCAGTGGTCTTCAAGAAAACAGGAAGGCCTTTTCTGCCTGTGCTCAAGCACAGCAGGGACCCCTAGGAGAAGAAAAAAAAGAGTTCAGAGCACAGGCTCCAGCACAGAAAGAAATCAAAGAAAAGATGAGGCTAGTGAGCGGTTTGGGGGAGCTCAGCAGCCAGTAGAGGGGGACCCACAGCATGCCATCTCCGCTCTGGACTCTCTGGTTTTCAAGGTGGGCCCTAAGTTCAAAGCCACCTGGTGAGAAAGCTGGCCTCAAGCCTGGAGATTCTGGACTAGAGCCCAGGCCTTGGCCCCCTGAGATTTGCTGCTTCCCCGACTGCTACAATTCCACTAACCATCCTCTCTCCTTCCATGAAAGAAACAAGAAGGCGAAGAGGGGACTTCTATTTATTCCTTGTGGGAAAGAGTGCCTAGGACATGCACCCACACCCAACTTTTTAATAGCAGTTTTTCAAGACTCCAGGAACGCTCTATTCCTTCCTTCCTTCCTTCCTTCATTCATTCAACCCCAAGAACACTCTATTCCTCCCTTCCTTCCTTCAACCCCAGGAACACTCTATTCCTTTCTTCTTTCCCTCTTCATTCATCATTTATTGATAAGCACCTGTTGGGCCATCTCCAGCGGTCCTGGTGAATATCAGGCCACTGGACCCAGATGGCCCTGGAGGAGAAAGTGAGCCTGGTGACCTTGCACAGCCCTCCCTCCCTCAAATCAAAGTCAACTGCAAGTTATGTCATCATTTCCCTGATGTCATGGTCCTCTTCGAGAACGAAGGACAAACAACAGTTGATAAGCACCTGCTGCGTTAGACACTGAGGGAGATACAAAACTGAGACCAACTACAATCCCTGCCCTCATGGAGCTCACCCAAAAACCACAGCTGTATTGATATAAATTCATCCTGGTAAAGCATTATCTTCGTTGTGGAAAGAACACTGACCTTGCAATCAGGAAAACCCTCACATACAACATTTACTACTTGTGAGACCATGGGTCAAGTCACTTAGCCTTGCCTCAGTTTCATCATTTGTGAAATGAGGATAATACTACTTACAGTTCCAAGCTCATACGTTTGTTAATCTCAAATGAGGTGATGTACATAAAGCCCATTGGAGACTTTGAAATGCCATAGAAATGTCCACCATTATTATCCTCCATAGCATGAACTACCAAACTGGTCCCAATAAGTCTGGTCTTCTATTCTGATGTAACCTGATTCAGGCCAGCAACTGGAGACGGCAAGAGAGGGAGGGAAGCTCCCACCACCTTTGCAGTCTCATCTTGGGACTTCCCTCCACGCATTCCATTCCAGTTAAACTGGTCTGCTAGCTAGTCCGCATCTTCTCTATTCAATATCCTGCCGAGGCCTCCTCACAACCACACCAAATCCCCAGCTTCCTCCTAGGCCCAGTTCAGGCTGCCCTCCAATGTGGAACCCTTTGGGATTCCCGGATTCACTTGCTTTTGCTCTTCCCTCTAGAAATTCTTTGGGGTATAATATGCATTTACCTTTAGGTATGGAGCTTATAAACCCAAGTAGAATAGAAAGTCCTTGAGGGCAAGGACTGTCTAACAAATTTGTCTTTCTATCCCTCATGCCTCACACAAGTGTCTCACACATAGTAGATGTTTAATCAATGTGTGTTGAACTCTTGAATTGAGAAAGAGAAAGAAATTTTTTCAGAAGAAAATCATTGTTGGGGCAGCTAGGTGGCACATTCAGTAGAGCACCGGCCCTGGAGTCAGGAGGACCTGAGTTCAAATCTGACCTCAGACACTTGACACATGTACTAGCTGTATGACCTTGGGCAAGTCACTTAACCCCAATTGCCCTGCCCCCCCCCAAAAAAGAAAATCATTGTGGTGGGCAAGCACATTCTCCAACTGTCATTTTCAGATTTATGATCACAAAGCTGACCTGCACTTTATGGGTAATAGGAGACAGGATCCTCTGGGGTCCCAGGACCACTTCTTGCCATGGGCCAACATCCTGATTTTTCTGACCAGACTGGAACATCATGTTTGGGGGAGGTGACCATTATGTCTTATCTTCCTAACTGGGTATGCCACATGTACCCTGTCTGGGAGCCCTCCTAAGTAAAGAGTGAGATTTCACCTCTTGAAGCTCTGTGTGCCAGGACATTCCTTGTGTCCTGGGATGGCAAGCATGGCAGGGCAGAGGTGTAACGGTACTGGAGTCCTTTGTTGTGATTGGTCAAGCTTTGCCATCGACCTGTGTTTTAATGCCTGATTCCTGTGGAGCCGTGTTCTGACTGATTAATGTGTGCCTGCTGAGTCAGCTCATACCCCCATTCATGGTTAGGTGAGCCCAAGCAAGCCTGTCCCCTGCCCAGCACCCTGGCATCTCCCAGTTCCTGGAAGCTTCATGACCTCCCTTCCAATGAGGATATTCATGTAGGGGAGTTCTGACAGCCAAAGCAGCAACTGCATGGACATGACCAGTTTTTGACACTTTCCTTGGTTCAGTCGGACACCTGAAAGAGTCTCTGGGCTCTCTGAATCTTCACCAGTTGGCAGGCAGACTACTGCAGGATCATTTTTTCCATAGAAACAGTGTTATAAATGATGGTTAGGTTCTTAGACCATCCCACAGGAGCCTATATTTCTCTCGATGCAAATAAAAGCCTCTTTAACTCAAAATGCAGCCAAGCTATCACTTTTGGTGCTACCTGCATGAGCCTACTGGGGGTGGATGAGTTTCTTCAAGTGCCTGTTTATATAAATCCAGCCTCAGACACCTACTCGCTGCATGATCCTGACAAGTCACTTCTGCCTCAGTTTACTCATGGGGATAATAACAGCACTTGGCTCCCATGATTGTTGTGAGGACAAAATGGTGTTTGCAAAGTGCTTTACAGACCCCAAAGTGATAGCTATTATCATTAAAAGAGTTTTTTTGATGGTTGTTGTTTGAACTTTTACTGTTAGTTTTTTGGAATTTGGGATACATTTTCCAATGGAAACAATATTATAAATGATAGCTTCCCATATCAGTCCCATGAAATGCCATCACAGGCAATTCCTATTTCATTGCTTCCTCAAGGTATAGACGCAACCCTGAATGCTCCAGGGCTGTGCAAGTGGAGTATAATATCTGGCAGAGCCTCCCAAACTGGAAAGGCTTGGAGTACAAGCCAGCTTATGGACTCTTTCTGCCTCTTGTCTTGGACCAGCCTGGTTAAGTGCAGAAGGGCTTGTCCCTTGGTTGTCTGTTTACACCTACAGCCACTCTTCAAGACCATGTAGGAGGACTAGAGGTGTATAAGCCTCATGAGAGGGCATGTTATAATGCACAAAGCTTGGGACTCAGAGTCAGGGAAACAGGAGGTCAGCTCTTGCCTCAGACTCTCATTAGGTGTGTGGTCCTAAGCAAGTCATTTAACACCTCTGAGACTCAGTTGCTTCATATTTAAAATGGGGATGATAACAGCACCAAACTCACAAGGTTGTTTCGGAGATCAAGGGAGGGAAAGATGTCAAAAGCCTTCTATAAATGTGAACTACCATTAAATTACCAACTCCACTAAGCAAGATGAAGGGGTTGGCCAAGGTTGGCCCTACGATTGAGCCCTTCCAGCTCTAAGTCTATGACAAAGGAAGAGAAAAGAAAAAAAAAAACATTAGGCAAGTGCTTCCTCTGTGCCAAGGACTGTGCCAAATGCTGGAGATTCAGATACAAAAACAAAGACCTGCCTTCAAGGGAGAGACAACAAGTACTGGGAAGTAGGGGCCGGGGAGGGGTGTTTGGGTTGGAAGGTTCCAAGGATGGCGAGTGGAGGCAGAGGAGAACAGGTCGACAGCACATCCAAAAGCAAGGGCACGATTGATTTGATTAAGGTTCAAGAGCTAGAAGCAGAAAGTGGAAGCTTCAGTGATGGCGGCCGATGGAGCTTAAGTAAGGGAGAGATTAGGTAAGAACGGGAGAACTCAGAATAATAACACCTCTCCTGCACAGTCGTTCAAAGTCTTCAAACTATTTTTACACACCTTACCTCTTTTAATCCTTACAGAACCCCTGTGAGGCAGGCAGGGTAGATAATATTATCTCCATTCTTAGAGATGACAGCCTCAGATAAATGACAATCCACAGTCACAGGGCTAGTGATCGGGAGCCTAGCCTGCTCCTCAGTACCAAAGCTGCGACAGACTTCTGGACTAAAATGGTTGGGGAGTCAGGGTACGGAGTCCTGAGCCCCATAGCTCCTGCTCTCCAGAGCAAGGGGCAGTCCTCCGACAAGCCTCTTCCTGGCTCTTTCCTACCCCTTTGGCTTCCTACTCACTCTGCTTAAGCTTCCTACAGAGAGAGATTTCCTGGGAAGCCTTTTCTGCTAAGAAACAGGGTCCCTTGTTGCCAGAGGGCCGAAATGACCCTTTGGTAAGTTGTACTGCAGAAACGAGGCTCCTTACCTAATAGCTCAGCCTGGTCTCATTTGCCTTAAAACAACTGAAGTTCAGAGATTGTGAACATAGACCTACAGTGCTTTAATTGAGTCAATTTCAATTCAGCTAGTATTTATTAAGTGCCTACTATGTGCAAGCCTTTGTGCTAAGTGCTGGAGATATGATGAGAAAACCCCCTTAAGGGGTTTACAGGCTACTGGGAAGATACTCTGAGTGTGTGTGTGTGTACACACACACACACACACATACACACACACACGCTATATACATATATATATATATATAGAGAGAGAGAGAGAGAGAGACACATACACATAAACTCATATAAAATATATAGGCACACATATACATATATACTTACAGTATATATACTATATATGATATATATAATATATTAGTGTGTCTACACACATGTACATGTAGTATATATACTACATAGTATATATGCTATAGTATGTATATATAAATACACATACACACATATAAAAATATATCTGTATATGCATACATATATTTACAGTATATATAGTATATATTCTACATACTACATTATATATACATGCATGTAATAGTGTATACACGCACAGAGAGATAACTGAGACCTGGGGAGCCATCCTGTAATCCGCCTCCCTATCCCCTTAATGGAGAGAATACAGAGCCTGGGTTCAAATTCCCACTCTGATGCTTTCCCGTTGGGTGATCTAGGGCCAATGACTTACCCTCTATTTTCTTATTTGTAAATTGGGAATGATGCCTGGAGCACCAGAATGACAGGATCTTTGTGGAAACTTAACAGGGATGATGGGTTTTAAGTTAATATTAAATTGTACAACAGAGGGTACAAAGTAAGTCACTTAAGATACTTCTATCCCTGAGCAAAAAGAAAAGTGCACAGATTCAATCCTGAGACACAGCAGAATAGAGTGGAACAGGGGCAGCTAGGAGGTGCAGTGGATAGAGCACCAGGCCTAGAGTCAGGAGGAGCTGAGTTCAAATCCACCCTCAGATATTTACTAGCTGTATGTCCCTGGGCAAGTCACCTAACCCTGATTGCCTCCACCAAAAAAAAAAAAATTAGTAGAACTCATAAGCAGGACCTTTCACTCCTTATTCCAATGGTATCTCCGAGAGCAAAGATCAAAGGCTACCTACTGACCATATACCTTTTCTGAGGTAGTGAGGTATAGGAGATAAAGAGCTGCACTTAGGGTCAGGAAATCCTGTGTTCCAATCCTGCCTGACACATACTGGCTGTGTGACCCTGGACAAGTCACTTAAACTCTCAATGCCTCTAGACAACTGAGACCCTAAGTTGCAAAGAGAGTAGCAAAATAAACTGCACTGGTAGAGGAAGCTTCCCAATTCTAATGAAATTACAGACCTGTTCTCCCCACAATATATGACTAATCAATCACATTATGCTGTATTATATTATATTACACTGTATTATGTTATACAATATATTTATGCTTTTAGCACCAGCTGGAGCTGAAGCCCATGTAGTATTTGACACGTGATCTCGTCGGAGCCTCCTTCAAGTCAGGTGCTGTGCTAATTAGTCATTAAGCTGTTATTCTGTTCCTGCGATGGGCCAGGCATTCTGCAAACTCCTGGACACACAAAGAAATGCAAAAGACAGTCCCTGCTCTCAAAGAGCACACAGTCTAATGAGGGAGACACCATGAAAACAGCTCTGTATGGATAAATGCGAGATAATTAATATTGAGGGAAGGGACTAGCATTATTATCCCTATCTGAGCTTCAGAGAAATTAAGTAACTGGTCCAGGAGGCTGGTTCCAACCTGTGTCTCTTCTGTCAGTAAAGGCAGCTTTCTTTCTCTAATACCATACAGCCTTCCTTGTTATGAGCTGCCTATGGACCCTGACAATCATCTATAATGTTGTTTTTATGATAAAGAAAAAAAAGTGCTAGTGCCTCAATTTCCCCATCAGTAAAATGAGCGTTTTAGGCTAGAGCAGGAATTCTTCACCTGGGGTATGTATATAAACTTGGGGTTTTTTTTAAGTATTTTGATCATTGTATTTCAACATAATTGGTTTTCTTTTAAATCCTCTTAATTTTATTTTATGCATTTAAAAACAAGATTCTTAGAAGGGGTCCATAGTTTTCCAGGGACAGCCAAACAGATCCACGACAAAAAAAAGTGTAAGTACCTCTGGGCTTTCCCAGACACATGGAGATACTCAGTCTATATAGTTTCTACCTTGAGTAAGTGCCTCTGAGACTCATTTTTCTGACCTGTAAAATGAGGGGGCTCAGCCAGATAAGGTCACCTCTAAGTGACCCTCCCCTCCTGCTCTAATATAAACCAAACCTCCACTTCTCCTGATCTAATGCCCTATGATTTTGTGACCCCTTATCCGAAGACATCTGGGTTACCAGGTAGGTGTTTGCAAAGCTGGAGCTGTGCATTCAAATTAGAGTCTCTTGAAATAGATTGTGCTGGGTGAAACTCCTTCTGGGAAGGGCCGGCTGCCGCTGTCATAGGTTTTCACCCTGAGTTGGACCATAGAGGCTGTCCTGTTGTCCCCATCCCCTAGAACCGCAGGGGGCTCCGGAAGAAGGGTTTGGAAGACAGCCCCTTTCTTAGAAATCTCAGAACAGCGCTTCACCCCTGACCTTTTTCTGCCTTTATGTTATCACTTCTAAGCGAAGAAAATCCTCCTCTCGTCCTTATCCCCCGTGCTCTCCCTGGATCACTCTATCTCCAAAGGTTCCTGTATTGTTCTAGCTTCCCCTGCTTTGGGGTGCAGCCGAGATAGCCGAAGAACTGGGTGTTTTCTTAGGGGCTGCTCCCAGGCACAGAAGGACTTATGCCTGATACTCCCGGCCCAGGATTGGGGCAGGGCTTTAAACAGCTGGCCAGGCCCTGGCGCTTGGGCCAACCAGGGAAGGGAAGGCCAGCCAGCCACATCAGCCTGGGAGGATGTTTGTGCCACTGGCGGCTGGGTGGGAGGCAAGCTGAGCTGCAAACCTCATTCCCCAGCCAGGCGGCCTGTTTGTTTGTGTCCCAGCCCAGCCTCAGAACGGTCTGTACCAAGAGTTGGGCCCAACCCCAAGTTGGGGCAAGCTGCCAAGGAATCCGTGGGGTCCTAAAGGTCACCCATCCCCAAGTTTGCCCCAGCACAGCACAACAAGCATCTTCCCCCACCCACTCACAAAGCTAGTTCCTGAGCTCTGCATCTGGAGGCTCAGTGCCCAGAGCTCCCTGCACGATATTATGAACCTCTCTAGGAACTCCCCTGGGATGCTGGCTTTCCCAGACACATAAGACCTAGCATCTGGCTTTTCAACTGCTTTTAAGCCTAATGGAACATTTCTGGCTTGAAAGGGCCCCTGGAGGAGATCACTCATAGCCAGCAGATAATTATCGAGCTCTACTATGCACAGGGCTCTGTAGGTAGAGCCTTAACCAGGACTTCTTACACCCAGGGCAAATTTAGTTAGGGTGGGGAAGGACCGAGGGCTGATTGCTAGGATTCTGCTGAACTGTGCTGGAGACAGGGCAGCCTGCCTCTAGATAATGTGAGGCCACACACGTGCCTGGACATGGCCCAAAGTACCTGTCTTCTCAACTGCTAGGAAGAGGTGGAGGGAAAGGACAGGGGGCAGGCCCTGGAGAAGGGGGCCACAGCCAGAGGGTGGGGGGAAAAAGGAGGGAGGGCTGGCAAGGCACAGGAGAAAGGGCACTGACCTAGAGGGCCAATTCAGGGAGGAAACATCCTCCACACCCGAGGGAAGCTTTAAAAGAGCCCCAGCTATGGGGCCTTAGTGAAAATAGCTCTGCTCTGTGGTGGGTAGAAAGTGTAAGATACCATCTCTGTACTGAAGGGGCACCATCTAGGTGAGAAGATACGACTCTTCAAAAGATAACCAAGGATACAATGAAGGGTGCTAGACAGGAGAGCCAAACACTGTTGGGCACAAAGATAGGGCCTGGCATGGACAGAAGAGCCCTGGCCTGACCTGTGACTTTAGGAAAGTCTATTTCTCTACTGATGTGAGGAAAATGAGCCAGGGAGCCTACAGGCCATCCTAAGGTCCCTTCTAGTCCTTTAAAAAAATGTGATTTTTCTCTAGGCCTCTGTTTTCTCACTGGTAAAATTAGAGTCATGTTAGTTAAGAATCAAGTTTCCTTCCAGCTCTAACATTCCGTGACTGATAGTAACTAAAAGCCTATCTGGGAGTTCTAGTAATTCCTAGGAGGAATGATGACTTCACCTCCCTGTAGGCTGAGGCTGGTTAGAAAAAGACTTCGCAGAATATGTTTGTCCGGAGCAGGGCTTTGAGGGTTGGCAGGGAATTTATTAGGGGAAGCAGTCTGTAGAAGTCATCTTAAAATGGCATGGCCAATGAAGGGGGCAAGATAGTGGAAATGCCAGCCCTGCCACATCTCCCAATATCCTCTCATTCTCTACTTTTTGAAAGTACTAGACACCATTTGGATCCTGAAGGTAATGGCCCAGCCAGCCTAAGAACCAAAGGGTCACAGTGACCAGGAGCTGAAGAGCCGTTTTCATTCCAAGACTCGCTCTGAATGGTCTCAATGGCCTGGACATCTTCCAAGAGGGGAAACCTCTGAAATTAGCCAACGAGCAAAGAGAACCCAGGCAAACAACTAGGCCATTATGCTTGCCTCAATGAAAATCAAACCATGATTGTGGTATGTGATCATAATGGAGCAATATTGAGCCATGAGAAATAATGAATATGAAGAGAGAAAATTGGATTTAGATTGAGAGGGCCTGGGTTCAAATTGTGCCTCTGTGTGTGTGTCCCTTAATCTCTGTGAGCCTCAGTGTCAGGGTTGGTCTGGATTGTCTTTGAAGTACCATCCAGCTCCAAATCTCAGCTCCTAAGAATCCAGAGAAACATCAAAAGACTTTTATTAAGTGATGCTGAATGAAGTAAGCAGGACCAGGAGACCAATATACGCAAGGATTCCAATAATGTAAATGAAAAGAATGTTAAAAGACAGTTAAACTCTTAAAAACTCCAAAAGAACATGCTCCACGAGAACAAATAATGAAGATATACAGCCTTCCTAAGTAGAGAGGTGGGGGAACAAAAAGTACAAAATGTTGTATACCCTATCATACAAGGTCACTGTTCCCATTGGTTGTAATTATTTTTCTTGGTTACAAGATACAGTTCACTTTTGGGTGCAGGAAGGGGGTGAGCAATGGACTAGGTGGGGGTGATATCCAGAAATAGCTGTGCTGAAAAAATAAGACCCCCAAAGCATTTTTTAAAAGAGAAAACCAAGCATGATAATAGTGGCCAATGCCTTATTACATCCCTCCACCATCACTCCCATCCCCAAAGGTGCTAACCTTTGGCCTTCAAGGTCTGTTAGATACTAAGATGCATCTCAGTTAAGACGTTCAGCTGGGGAAAAGTTTGGTCTAGGGTGTTAAAATTCCCAGGGAGAATGAAACCTGCACCCTTGGGAAGCAAGATGCTTCACCCAGCAATTCTAGAGCAAGGAGAACTTGGAGTATAAAAGAATGCTACATAATAATCATGTGTGATCATAAAAGGGTAAAGAGGCATATAGGTATGTAGGTCAGACTCAGAAATAGCCACCCTCCCACTCTTTGCCCTGGGTGAGTAATCTTTTGTGCCAGGTGGGCATAAAGGAGTTTCTTAATTTTCCTCCTCTTTTTTAGCTCTTAGGAGGTTGGCTGGAAAGATGCTCCATTAAGCCCTTCAAAATCTCCCTGAAAGAGTGAGGCTTGACTGTCCTGGTCCCAGACCTCACACAAGAAGTTGTTCTCTCTGGCCTAGCTTTATCTTCCCTGCCACTACCAGTTGCCAAGAAGGGTGGAAAAGGAAGGAGAGATCAGAGGGGACCGGAAAGGAGACAGGTAGCATAGGAGAAAAAGAGCCTTGGGATCTCGAATTTGAGGCCCTAGGGATTCCTGGCTCTGCTCACAGTAGCCTTTGCTGAGCCCCAAAGTTGTTTCTTTCTCTCCTTGTAATTTTAATTTATTTATAATTTATTTATCTGTTTAATATTGTATTTCTATTTTATTGTAATGTAATGAATAGCATAATTTATGTATCTTAAAGCAAGAATGCTTAACCCGGAGTCTATTGACAGTCTCTCCCTTCTAAGGAATATAGGGATAGTCATCAGAATTTAGATCATGAATTTAGATGGGGAAAAAATTCATATTTATTTTCCAACCTCTAACTAAAATATAGCATTTCCTCCAATAATACCAGCTAGTATTCATATAGTGCTTTAAGGTTTGCAAAGAGCTTTACAGACATCTCACTGGATCCTTACAACAACCCTGGGAGGTAGGTATTACCCTCCCTGGAGCTCTTACCAACTTGGCCTCACCCCTCATTTAGGGCAGGGCATTCATCTGCACAAATGAGGAGACAGTTCCACCACAATGGGCTCTGGGACTGGGATTACAACCCCATTTAACAGATGACAAAAGTGAGGCAGAGGTGAAGGGACGTGCCCAGGGTCACACAGCTAGTAAGGGTCTGAGGCTCTATTTGAACTTATCTTCCTGACTCCAAGCCCTACTGTGCTCCATTCACTTTGAGGCCAACTGCCTATTTATTTTAAAACATGTTTCTGAGAAGGGGTCCACGGGCTTCACTAGCCTGCCAAAGGGGTCTATGAAACAAAGAAGGTTGAGAGCCCCTGGTTTGAAGGTTGTAGGCTAATCTCCCTCCTTTACCCCCAAGGTAAGCTACTTTTTCATTCAATCTTGGTGCCAGGCACTATACCCAGCACCTGGTAGATGCTGTACAAATGTTTGCTGATACTACCACTGGTGTGATCTTGAACTGTACCTTTCTGGCCTTAGTCTTCCCATCTATAAAATGGAGGGGTGGGATTAGGTGATCTTTAGGTCCATGGAGCTCTAGCTCCTGGAGTTCAGTGGGCTTCCCTCCTCCCTCCCCCCAAACTCTTTTGGGTTGGTCAGAAACTTGGGTCAGTGAGTCACAGTCCCCTCTCGGGAACTTTCCCAACTGTCCATCCCGCCCCACCCCCATACCAAGAAAAACTCCTCCTGGTTAGTACAATGGCCTCCTCTTTGCAGAAGTACTAAAAGCCTCCAGGCTGTTCCAAACTCCTCCTCCTCCCCCTGCCAGCCTGGGTCCGAAGGAGGATGTGTATGCAGTCCCTCCCCCAGACAAGTAGCCCCAAGCTGGCCAAAAAATGCTTAGCTCAGCAACTATGTGCTTGGATTTCCCTTCTTGATGCAAGCCGGCAGAATGTGAAGCCCAGCTCCAGGCCCCCGGCCCGGCCCCTGCTCCCCGCCCCTTCCCCCGGTAACACGTTCTCTAGGTCACGTTTCAGTCTCATTAGCATACGGGTCCCCAAGCTCAGGGTCAGAGGGAACAAAGCCCTGGTGCCAGCTGCCCAATGTGTGACCTTTGAGGTGGCAATTTTTTTACATTGTGCCAAGCAGAACCCACCTAGGCTTGCGGGAGGGCGGTGGGGATAAGCGGGTGGGGGGTGGGTGTTAAGACTCCAATTTCCTGTTCCACACCCCCCACCAACTCCAACACCCCGCCTCCACCAGACACAGGCTTTATCTTTGAATGCCTGGGGAGGGAGGGCAGGTGGGAATTGGGGGAGAGGAGGGGAGGTGTGAAAGGATCGAACTACGGGCAGTCTGCACCCAAGACACAGCTCACACTCCTGGTTCAGGCAGGGCGTCTTCCGTGGATGCTGGAAGGCGTTTTCTCGTTCTACCCCGATGAACGGGGTGATGGGATGTCAGTATCTTAATCGGCTGGGCTGGGCCCCACCGGACTCTACCAGAGGGCAGCAGAAACCAGCTGGGGCCAAGGAACCCACTGGCGGAGGAAGGAGTCTAGTGTAAACAGCTGCCGGCCTCCTACTTACCACAGCAGCTCCCGGCTTCGGATTTTTAGTGGTGGAGTGTTTTTAAACTCTCCTCCTCACACCCCACCCCCCGCACCCCTCCTCCAGCCCTCCCCCCCCTCCAACTGCTTAAAAACAATTCTTTGTAAGAATAACTCTCATCAAATGCTCTCAAATAAATGAATGAGGAATAAAATCCCAAATAGAGCCATGAACCCCAAATTACAAAATACTTTTTAAAAAAGTCATTCTTTGCTGTCCCGTCTGCTCTGTGTTCTGTGCTTACCCTATTTCTGCTATTATTTGTTGGTTTTTAAATATAGCATCGAACTTCATGTTCTTCATTCCGCATCACTTTGTATGAGCCCTGGGATCTTGGACTCCGAATTTTTGAGTCAGGTCGGCCCTTGGAGGTCCCCTGTCCCACCTGCTTCAATGTTTCTTTGAATTCTTGACATTTTGCCTCCAGCTCCCCCAGCCTCAAGAACACGCTCAGTGTCCGTCCTGGCTTACAGCAAACCCGAGGGAAAGGGGTTTTGGGGAGGAGGTAGAATTCCCAGAACTGGTTAGGCAGCTCCTGGAGACCAGAAATCAGTGAGTCAATGCATTCACGAGAAGCCATGAGGCTGCGTGCTGAAAAACGGACTGCGTGCAGAAGGTGTTTATGGGCCCCACTTCCTGAGGCAATGGCTTCCTGAGGTTTTCCCCCAAATCGGAGGGAATGGAGAGAAATAAGACATGATCTCCCCATCCAGGCTCTATGGGATAGAAGGAGCTGGGGGGAAGAGGGAAGAGCACACGTGTTTATTAAGCACCTACTGTGTGCTAAATGCTTTACAAATATTATTCTACTTATCCCCATCTTACAGTTGAAAAAACTGAGACTGGCAGAGGTCAAGTGACTTGCCCAGGATCATGCAGCTAGTAAGTGTCTTGGACTGGATTTGAACTGAGGGGATGGCAGGGTAATTGGGGTTCAGTGACTTGCCCAAGGTCACACAGCTAGTAAGTGTGTCAAGTGTCTGAGGCCAACTCAGGTCCTCCTGACTCCAGGGCCAGTGTTCTACTCACTGTACCACCTAGCTGCCCCCAAGTTCTCTTTACTTGAGGTCCAGCTATACTACCCAGCTGGCTCTAAGAAGACAGAAGGACAACAGGGAACTGCATCACTATAGGTTTATAAACTTTAGAGTCTGAAGCAAGGTGGAATAGCAGGACTCCTGCATCTGTATGGGCAGGACCTGGGTTCAAATCCTGCCTCTCTCACTTTCTCACTCTGTGGCTTTGGGTAAGTCCATGATCTCTCAGAGATTCAGTTCCTCACCTTTAAAACAAGGAGGTTGAACTACATGGTTTCTGAGGTCTCTTCCAGCAACAGAGTCATCCCGCTGTGATCCTGTGGTTACCACAGCTCAGCTAGCCCAATCCCCTCATTTTCACAGAGGAGGAGCCAGAGGCTGCCAGAGGTTAAATGACTTTCCCAAGATCACATAGGACCCGGCTTCAAAATCTTTAACTCAAAAGCCAGTTCTCTTTCCACCTTCAAGTCGCCGGTGATCTCTTAATTGCTGAGTCAGGAAGACCTGAGTTCAAATCCAGCCTCAGATCCCTACTAGTTGTGTGACCCTCAGCAAGATACTTCTGTTTGCCTCAGTTTCTTCAAGTGAAAAATGCAAATGATAACATCTACCTCACAGGATTGTTGTGAGGATCAAATGAGATAATATTTGTAAATCCCTTAGCACCGAGCCTGACATATAATAGGTGCTTAATAAATGCTCCCTTTTCCTTCCTTCCTTCTCTCCTTCTTTCCTTTCTGGATCCTCATCCTTCTTGACCTCTCTGCACTATCTGACACTGTTGTTCACCAGCTTTTCCTGAATATTGTCTCCTCACCTTGGTTTTTATGATCCTCCTGGTTCTCCTATCTGAATACTCACTCTTTTTCAGTTCCTTTACTGGTTCTTCTATGCCCACAACCCTAACCAGGGCATCCCCCAAGTCTCTGTCCTTGGCCCTCTTCTCTTTTTGCGCTATGCTTTCTCACCAGCTGGTGAGGGTACAATCACCATGCAGATGATATGTGCAGCTATATATCCAGCCCCAGTTGTTCTCCCGAGCTTGAGTCTCAAATTAGACAGTCAATGAACTGATTGTGTGCCAGGCATTGTGCTAAGTGCTAGGGATATAAAGAAGGGCAAAAAACCAGTCTCTGCCCACCAGTTCAGAGTCTAAAGGAAGAGACAACAGGCACACAACTATGCACGAACAAGATATAGACTGGATACCTTGAGGGTGTTCTCAGGAGGAAGTCACAAAGATTAGGGATGGGTACAGGCTTCTTGGACTGTACCTGAGACTTGAAAGAAGCCAAAGAAAATAGGGGGCAAGGAGGAGGAAGAGATGGAGAAGGAGGGGGAAAGGGAGGAGGAAGATTCCGGGCATGGGGGACAGCACGAAAAAAATGTCTGGAGTCAGGAGATGGTGTCTGGTTAGAGGATCAGCAAGGTGGCACAGAGTACACAAGAGGCCTCCTTGAACACTGCTCCTCACACACAACACTCCACCCACCATCTCTGCTGGGCTTGTTCACACACCGGGAATGTTCTCCCTGCCTTACTTTGCTACTCGGTTTTCCAGCGTTTCTCAGCTCAATTGACATCTTCTAAAGAGGCCTTTCCTGGTCCCCTCCCCAGCTGCTGATACTTTCCCTTTTGAGATTACCTTCCATTTAGTCAGTATCGATTTTATGTGTACCCAGTTGTTTACATGTCCTCTTTAGAATCTGAGCTCCTTTGGTCTTTCTTTATGACCTCAGCACCTCGGACAGTGCCTGACAAGGATCAGGTGCTTAATAAGTGTTTGTTGGTTGACTATGCTATGGGGACATTTTGTAACAATTTGTTTTATCACACGTTTCTGTTGGAAGGAACAGAAAGATTGAGGCTCAATGACGTTCTCCTGTCAGTAAGGACGTGAGTCTCCAAGGGAATGAGCCTGGGATAGCAAAGTTATGAAAGGCACCGAGTACAAGGTCACAGGACTGGCCCCAGGGTTTAACCAGATGACTGCCATCTCTTAAAAAAGGGGGAGGGGGAATGGGATCATTTGGTAAATTGTAACAATGTAGAAGCATTCTCTACAGAATGGTCCATTTGTGTTTTTGTTTGGGTCGGTGAAAGAGTTCAGGGTTTTGACCTTCAAAACCTTCTCCAAAGATTGGGAAGCTGGGAAACGACAACAGTCCCAGGAGTCTATGATTGAAAGACTGTCTTTAGTCTTCTGCTTATGGAGACTAACGAGAGCTTATGGTGTAAAGTTCACTGGCTCTAAGTCCGGAAGACCTGGGTTCAAATTCCACCTCCATCATTCAGAATTTGATTCTCAGGACTTCTCTTCCTCCTCCTCGTCCTCACAAACTTAGGGTAGGGGCTGTCTTGATTGCTTGTATTTGTAGCTCAGTATCTGGTATATGGTAAGTAAATTAGTACTTGCTAAATGTTTTCCCTCTCCCTACCTCCATTCATCTACCAATCTGTATATCTATCATCTATCTATCCATCCACCTATTTATCTCATCATGCACACTTAAGGCTTTTCATGAATGCATTGAGTCACTGATTTCTGGTCTCTAGGAGCTACCTCAGGGGGAATTCTGCCTCCTCCCCAAAACCCCTTTCACTTGGGTTTGCTGTGAGCCAAGAGAGATGCTAAGCTTGTTCTTGAGGATGGGGGAGCTGAATGAATAGATGGAGAGATAGATGATAGACAGATATCTCAACCTATCATTTATCTATCCACTTATCCAACTATCCATCCATCTATCTATCCACCATCATCGTCATCATCATCATCATCATCTCTTGCTAAATATGTGACCTTGAGCGAGTGATTTCACTTCTCTGGACCTCAGTTTCCTCATTTGTAAAATGAGATGTGAGCAGATGAGTACTAAGGTCCATTTCAGCTCTAAAACTATGATCTTCCCTATCACTGTAACTTCCTAGACCAAATTATACCATCCCTGAGTACAACCCCCCCTCCCCTCCTCGGTCTTCTCTTTTTAAAATGTAGGCTTCTCAGGTGGATTTCAGAAAAACTTGGAAAAATTTACATGAATTGATGCTGAGTGAAGTGAGCAGAACCAGGAGAACATTGTACACAGTAACAGTAACACTGTGAGTCAACTGTGAATGACTTAGCTCTTCTCAGCAATACAATGATCCAAGACAATTCTGAAAGACATGGTCGAAAATGCTCTCCACATCCAGAGAAAGAACTATGGAGTATGAATGCATATCGAAGCACATTATTTTAACTATTTTGTGCTTTTTTTTTGTGGCTCTTCCCTTTTATTCTGTTTCTTCTTTCACATGACTAATGCAGAGATGTTTCCATGACTGTACATGTATGACCTATATCAGATTGCTTGCCATCTTGGCAAAGGGGGAGGAGAGGAAGGGAGAAAATGTTGGAACTCAAAATCTCATAAAAACGAATGTTGAGAACTATTTTTACATGTACTTCACATGTAATTACAATAACATTAATAAAGTGTAGGCTTATTGAGGGCAGGGACTATCTCAATTTTGTATTTGGATCCCCAGCACTTAGCACAGGGCCAGGCAGATTAGTTAAATACTTAATAAATGCTTTTTCATTCATTTATTCATCGTATGAATTTCAATGTTAACTAGAGATGATTTGCATTCCCTCAGACACTGCCTACTTATGAAAGATCTAAGTTCTCTGATAACAGAAAAGAATGGGACTTATCTCCTCCCCACCCCCAACTACATCCTCTAATTCTCTGACCGCATCTCTCAGACCCAGGCCTGCTCAGCTAGAACACATAAGTAGATTGTCTTGTTCACAATCTAAGAAAATGCCTCCTGCTCTGTGCAAGGCTGTTTTGTTCTCTTCTGGTATTAACCTGAGATGAAAGAAAATCCTCTCTCTGCTGCACTCGGCAGGATTGGGGCTTGGACTTGGGGCTGCTCTTAGGGGATTCATCATTCCTGGCTAGTTTTCATTCAATTGCCTCTGGGGAAGAAATTTGCCAAAAGTTTCCATTCCCCGGTCCCTTCCCTGCTCCCTCCTCTCTTCACCCTCCCTCTCCCACTCCCTTCTGCCCTAACCCAGCTCTCCTTCTCAATATCCCATACTTCGATAAACATTTAGGGCTTAGTCTACAAAGAGAAAAACTCCTAAGCTGGGAGAGAACAAATGTTTATAGTTTAGCAAAAGTGCCCTCCTACTGCTAGAAGCATAGCTGAGGGCTGGATTTGGAGTCACAAAAGAGCATAGTTCAATCCAGGCTCAGACACTTAACTACAGAAGTCCCACTAGTCCTGGAGCCTGCTCAGGTCCTCTTCATCACTCTTGTCCTCATCTGTAGCACCTCCCTCATCAGGCTATTGGAGACCCGAATGGGATCATATGTAGAAGTTTTGCGAATTTTAAACTATCAGCAATTCTGAGTACTTCTCCCCACCTCCATCCATTCCCCTCACACACCAAAGCAGGAACATTTGGTAATAAGGTTTCCGGAGATAATTGTGTGGCTCGGTGACCTGAGAGCAGCTCTGAGTCAGAAAGATCTGCCTCTAAAAAAATAAAGAAAATAAAAACGTATTGGCTATGCCTGGAGCGCACTGGTAAAAGTCTAGCTGGAGGGAAAGGGAGAGGAGGTAGAAAGGAGCAAAGGCACCTCCTTTCATTTGCAGTCACTTTCTATAGTCTAGACAATAAAACAAGAAATCAAGCCTGGATTTGTAGCACTTGCTGATTTCTGAGGTGTAAATGCTTACACTGACAATTTCACCGCCGGCTCTGGGTTAGACCCGGCTCCAGGAAGCTTCAGGCTGTCACCCTAGGAAAGTAATTTAACCTCTTAGGGCTCTAAGCAATTCTCTAAATCTCTGAGTTAAAGAAAAGCAGCCAACTGGCCTTGGTGAAGGGAGGGAGTTTATTTAGGAGCTTTCTGTATCAATAAAATCACAGTTCTGGTGCCTCTCTCCATCTTTTTGATTTTAGGCTAAGAAAACGGGCTTCTTAGCGGGGATGCCAAAGTACTCTCTGCCCTCTCTAATCACTTACCAGTGAATCACCCAGAAATTTCAAGCTGGAGAGCACCTTCTAGTACCAGGTTCCCCTTTTTTTTTTTGTTCTGGGAATCTCTTTCAACAACAAAAATCTAGGGTAATTTAATATACTTTTCATATCTAATATTCTTTATAATTATTTAATGCTTAAGGTGCCGGCAAATCATCCAAACCACTAAATGGGAACCACTGTCATAGTCCAACCCCGTCATTTTACAAAAGAGAAAAATGAACTCTAAGTATCCTGAGTCATCTTTCTCTTCTCCCTCTCCCTCACAGCCCATATCCAAGCCCTGTTGATTCTCTCCCCACAGTATCCTTGCCATCTGTTCTTTTTTCCACTGCCACTGAAACAACCCTGGTTCAAGCCCTCAACAAGTCTACAAACTGATCTACTGCCTCCAGTCTCTCTTCTCTCCAATCCATTCTTAAAACTCTTTTCCATTATCTTCCTAATGCACAAATTGGATCAAATCATTTGCCTACACTGAAGTCTTCTGTGGCTCCCCATTGCCACCAGATAAAGTATAGATTTCTTATACTGGCATTTAAGGCCCTTATGAATTGGACTCTAGCCTTGTCTCATACTACCCTTTTCACATACTCTACTTTTCAGCCACACCAAACCAGTGCTCAGGGTTCTGTTTGAACATTCTAGCCCTGCTCTCCTTTCTCTGTGTCTTAGGTCATGCCTGGGCATATTTTATGTCCCCTAACAAGCTCTCCCTGATCCCCAAAGCTAAAAATTGATCACTCATTTCTCAATTCTCATAGCAATCAATAAAAGTTTATTAAGTGTCTACTATGTACATGGCACTGTGCTAAGCCCTGGAGATACAAAAGAGGCAGAAGACAGTCCCTTCCCTCAAGAAGCTTACAATCTAATGGGGGAAAAGGACATGCAAACAAATGTATACAAAGCAAACTACATACAGGATAAATAGGAAATAATTAACTGAGGGAAGGCACTAGAGTTAAGAAGGATTGGGGAAGGCTGCCTGTCGAGGGTGAGATTTTAGTTGGGACTCTGGACCTCTTTTATTATTATTATTTGGGGGGGAGGGGCTCTGGACTTCTTTGCACTTGTCCTCCCCTATTAGATTGTAAGCTTCTTGAAGACAAGGTTTGGGTCTTATTTCATTTTTGGATCCTAGGCGCCTAGCTCAGTGCCTTGCACACAACAGACAATGAATGACAACTGCATAAGAGTTAAATGTTTCACCAAGATTATACAGCAAGTGAATTGGGGTATTGGGTCTAGAATCCAGGACTCAGGATTCGAGTTCAGTTCCCCTTGAAAAGATTAGATTTGAAGTAAGATGCATCTTGAAGAGGTCTACCAAATAAAATCCATCCTCCTTATTCTGGCATTCAAGGGTCTACACAAATTACCTTCCTAGACTTATCTCACACTCTCCCTTCCACATACAAGCTCCATTTACAATCAAATTAGTCTACTCACATCCAGGCCTTTGCTTCTGCTGAGTTCTATGCCTAGAATATACCCCTTTCCCAATTAAACTCAAATTCTGCCTCCTCCATGAACCCTTCCCTGCTTCTCATCCAGGCGAAAATTATTTTTCCTTCCTCCTGCTTAGAAATGTCCTTTCTACCTTCCCTTCAAGCAGTTAGCATGACCTATTTTGTATTATGCTTATTTGTATATTAATTATATTCATTCTGCCTAATCTTTGCATCTTTTACAGTATATCACACAGTGCTTGGTTCACAAGATACCTAATGAATATTCAGTAAATAGAATTGAATCCCAGTAGAAACAAAAGGCAAGTGGCCTCAGTTTCCCCATCAGCCAAAAGGGGACAATAAATCTGGTCCCTAAAAAACCAAACAAATAAATAAATGAAGGCCGTACAGGGTGTTTGTTATTTCCACTACAAAAAGATTCCTGGATTTGCAGACAATTTCTCTCTCTTTCTCTCTCTCTCTTTTCTTTGTCTACAGACTAAATTTAGTCAAACACCCCACACTACAATGGTTGGGAAGCAGGGAAATCACAACCTATAGGTCACTTGATTTAGGGGACTCAGATACAGACTCTGGTTCTCCTCCCCATCCCACCCACCTGTATTAACTATACAACCCTAAGAAACTTGAAATCTCTCCAAACCTCAATTTTCTCGTTATATAATCTCCACCCATTAAAAATGCAAGAGAATTTAGAGATTCTCTCATTTTACAGTTAAGGAAAAAGACCTAGAAAGGGGAAATTACTTACCCTAGGCCAAAAAGATAGCAAGTGGCAGAAGCCAGAGGGTATGAGAACCCAACTTCCCTAATTCCTCCTAAAACTTTTGCTCCTTCCACTTTTCTCCAGGAATAAGAATTCTTCTATGTACCTCACAGGGTTTTTTAATGAGGACCAAATGAGATACTGTATGCAAAGGGCATTGTAAGCCTAAAGCACTATATAAATGCAAGCTATTATTATTTTACAGAGTGCATTGTCTACATCTCACCTCTCCCCACCCCCACCCCCAGCCCACCGCTCCCCAATATTTGCGAAGAAGAATGCTTCTCCCTAGTTCCTGATCTGACCCAGATCTGTGGCCAGCAAGGACAAAGGCTCTGAATGGGACCTCCAGGCAACCATTCAGTTGGCCATCTTGATCTCTCTGGTTCCCAGATTTACCCCTCCTCCTCCACCCCCAGATCTGGTTTGACTCCCCAAACCCGAACAAAGTGGCTTGCCAGACTGAGGCCCTGGGAACTATTGCACGGGACTTAAGCTGCCTAAACAGGGAGGGGCCCGAGTCAGTCTGGATAGTTAATGCTCATTGACTGAAAATTGCAGAGTGCAGTGCGTGTCCCACGGGAATGGGGCTCAGAAGACTGGGTAGTCAAATGGCCAGACATTGACCTGGGTAGCTAGAGATCTGAAACCTGCACTTCACTTCCTGTGGGACCCTGGACAGCCCCCATCCCGCCAACCTCAAAGCCCCAGCTCAGGAAAGTCTCTGCCCCACCACCACCTCCATTCCCATGAACAATAACTTTAAAGTACTTTGAATCTTTTAAAAGAAAGCTGTTGGCAACCTACCCAGGCCCCTTCCCTAGAGTAAGCTTGGAGCAGTTTCTTGCCTCCCCCCTTCTTCCTGGAGCGCCAACTCAGTATCCCACAATTCTGGAGAGAAAACTCCAGAGGTCATTCAGAAATTCCCCCCCTACTGGCCCCAAAAAGCAAAGCCACACCCTTCAGGCTTGGTCGTGAAGAATAATACTTCCAGGCAGATGCTAGAAGGAGAATGTCTAGACATGCCCCAAAATCTGTGTGCCCTGGGCTAGGAAGGAGACTGGGAGAGAGCATATGGAATTTTCTAGGTATATCAAAGGTTCACTGCCCAGGAGACAAAGAGATCTATTTAATTAATCAATCCACAAGCATTTATTAAGGCCCATGCTCCTGCACCCAGGATAGAAAGACTAACATGAAACATTCCCTGCTCCCAAGAAGCTTACTTTCTATAGAGAGAACTTGTACACATACAGTATATACTAAAGTAAATACTAAGTATTTTTTTTTTTTGAGGAGAGGAGGAATGGCAGCTAGAGAAATCTCTAGTTTCCTTCAAGACAATTCCAGCTCCACATTCTTCCTGAGCCTCTGATCTCCCCCAGCTGCTAGTGCCTCCTGCACCCCTCAAAATCAGCATATATCAGTTTTGGTTATTTAGTTTTAATAATTTAGTTATTAATTAGTTATAATTAATTAGTTATAATAATCTATATTAATTACGACAATGATGTTAAGAATTTACATAGGGCTTTAATGTTTGCAAAGCACTTTCTACCTGTCATCTCATTTGACCCCCAAAATAACACTTTGAAAGAGATGCTATCATTATTCCCACTTTACAGAGGAGGAAACTGAGGCTGAGAGAAAGGGAAATGACAGGGTCACACAGCTAGTAAGTGTCTGGGCTGGATTTGAACCCAGGGTTTTCAAACTCCATCAGGCCGCTTTTCTAGGTATATAGCCCCAGTTAGAATAAATGTTGCTAGAGGGTGAGGACTGTTTTGCCCTGAGTCAATCAATAGGAGGTGGCATTTGATCTAGTGAATTCCACAAACATTAATTAAAGTACCCCGAGAGAGCAAGTCGATAGAGCATCATTCCAAAAAAGGAAATTGCCCCAGACCTCCGAGAGTTTACATTTTGAAAGGAGGTGGAGGTGGGAGTTGGGGTGGAGAATAGATGCTCAAACAAAGAAGAATAAAAACAAAGTAATTGCCTTCGGGGAAGACCTAAACAACTGGTAGAGGAATCTGAAAAGGTGGGACCACCTGACCCACCGGACCCACCCAGATCCTCCTGGAGTGGTGATCAGCTGAGGGTCTGATGCAATCCTGGGAAGGATTGCATCCTTCCCCTCTCGTCCTACTCCTCTACTTCGACCATAGGGTGAGCTACATTAGAGATTTCTCTCTGCAGAGCTGAGCAAGGGGAGCGGGAGAGCCTGGCAAGGTTCACCACTTTGGACCTCTGCCCCAGGAGGAATGGAATCCGCCCCCACATGGTGAAATCCACCCCTTGTATTGCACTGTTGACCCCGGTCCCAAGACTGAAGAGTCCTGGTAAGGCCTACTGCGGGTTTCTTTCTGTAACCTAAAGGTTATTTTCAGCTCCTCAACACTTGTTTATGTGAGGCCCCATCCATGGGTTCCTCCACACAGTGTCTCACAGAACAGGCCGTGGTTTGTCCCTTTTGATAGCTGCACCTTCTAAAAAATGACCCACTTCCACATTTTTGGATAGAGTTGGATTTCTCATTTATTACTTTCCAGCCCCTCAAGTCAATAAACACTGATGAAACTCTTACTATGTTCAACAAGATTCCTTGCTAAATACTGAGGATATAAAGTTGTGGGTTTTTTTTTTTTAAAGATAGCATTCCTGCCTTCAAGGGGCTTACAGTCTAATGGGGGGGGCATAAAAGGTAAGATGTACCTGACAGATAGTTGCAGTAAGTACATAATTACTGATTCATGTGAAGTAGATAGGGATAGGGTAAAGTTGTTACAAAAAAAGTTGAGAAACAAGAGGTAATTTTTCTGCTGAGAAGCAGAAACAGCTTCCAGGATTCTCCGTCAGTCCCTTTGACTTGACTCATTTTCTCTTCCTTTCTCTCTTGGTCAGAGTCGCTACTACCGACATTTTTATCTCTCTGATGACGAGTTACTCAGCACCATGAGGTGAGGGACATACAACCACAGGCACCCCCAATTCCTCATCCCCAACACCATCTGGCCACATTCTTTCCTCCCCTCCTCCCCATGCTGGGCACCATGGCCTTGCTGAAAAGTGAACCATCTGCTTGCCCCCTGTTCTTTTTCTCCAGGCCCAAACTAGACCTTTACTCTGCTTTTTGAAGATTTCCCTGATTGTGGAGAGACCAGGAAGAAACAAGTGGGGGGGGGGAGAGGAGTTGGGGAGAAGCAGAGATCAAGGCCCCTCAAGACAATAATCCCATCACCATCACCAAATGTCATTTAGAAGCTGGTAGTTAGGGTAGGAGGTTAAGTGGAATGACTCAGTTTCCCCGATTGAGGAAGCAGGGGACTGGCCTAAGTAGGGCCTTTCTTCTGGCTCTATGCCTGTTCTTTGCAGGGTGGCTTGGGTAGACACCCTATGCTTTTAAGACTCTTTTAGGGAGGGGGAGTTGCCAGGAGCAGCAGAGGCCTGAGTCCCTGGAAACTGCTTAGTGGCCTGGCATCCTGCCCACCTGCCTGCCTGCTTTGGAGAGGTCATCTAATCTGGTTAGTTCCCCTCCTGGAGTGTGTGAACTGTCTGATGCAAATCCTGCTCCTGCTGCCATCAGGGTCCTTGTGCCCCCGATTAAGTCTTAAAATAAATAAAGGTCACATCCATACCAACCACCTCCCATCCTCTGAATGGGCCCCAGCCTTCCTGATAGCGTGTCAACACCACCCTCCTCCAGCGTTCACTGTCGTCAACCCAGATTTCCTGCAGCCCAGTCTGTCTGATGAAACCTATCGGTCCCATTGCAGTCAGTGGGGGTTTTCCCCTCGATCTAGGTCCCAGGTCATGACGCAATGTTCTGAGTGTTCTACACAAAGCCCAGGCTGGGAGCAAGAGAGAGTCGGCACTAGGACCCAACGGAGGCTCCCGCCTGGTGGCTAGCAGCTGGCCCGGGCACCGTTTGCCCAGATCCGGCTAGAAGCCTGCAGAAGCTTGGCTCTGGCTGTTTGTCTGTCTCCAGGTTTTCTCACTGGGGGCACCAAGTGACCGTGTCCCTAAGCATAAAGAGCCGTCTTGAGCCTCTGACCTTCTGTACCAAACACTCGAGCCGCCCACCACCCCAAAAATCCTCTCCCGGGGTTGGGACACTTGGAGACACTGGTGCGAGGGTAGTGGCCAAGCTGCGGGGGGAGGGGAGCAGAAGATGCTCAAGATGTGGAGGTGGGGGACCCTGGAGTTTTCAGGATTCATGACCTCTTCAGGGGATTCCTCTCTCCAAAATTAAACCTTCCACTCTCCTAGGAGCCATCTCATCCCCTCTGCCAGTGGGCAGCGGCCATATAACGGCGGGTGGGCATATTTACCGGTAAGGAAGGGGTGTGCAATATGGGGGAGGGGGAAGGGGCGGCTTGGGATGCTGATTGACACCTACTCCCCTTCCCCCTCTAGCTCAACACAAAGAGCTACACCCCCCTCAAGGAGAGCATCCCCCATCTCCCTGCACCCCACCGTCCTTTGCCTTGATAGAAAAATGGGGAGCCCGGGGTGGGGGCAGAAGTGCGGGCGCGGGCAGGTCAGGATCTCGAAGGGTTAAAATGCGCTGAGTTCAGCCGCTTATCAGTGTCCCCGCCGGGTTCCCACGAACGCCCACCCCTGCACCCAGATGTGACCGCAGTTGGCACAGGCTCCCGGGAGCTGCTTTCTTTGCAACAGTTTCTCCTCTCCGCCCTCCCCCCCACCCCATCTTCCACCCAGGTGAAGGCGGAGGTCATCACCCCCCTCCCCTTTCCATGCCCTAGTTCAGTCCCAGATCCCCATCTCCCCAACGTCCCAGCGGCCGGACCCTATAATAAACAAGTCTTTCCTTGATCCTCCCAGGCCCAGCTTGCCCCCGGGGACCTTGGCAGCTGCGGCTGGGGAGCAGCAGGACCGGGAGGGGGCGTGGCTAGCGCTCTCAGGCGGCGGGGCGGGGGGAGCGGAGAGCACCGGTTGCTGTGGGGAGAGGAAAGGAGGAGGGGCCCCGGCCTCTGTCACCGGGCAGGAGAGAACGTTGCGAACGTGCGCCCGGCTCTCATTGGTCTATCAGGGCCACACTCCCGGGTCGAGATTGGGCCGCTAGGAGGCCCCGGACTCTGGCTGGGCGAGGGGGCGTGGTCTCGTTCCGCTCAAGCGATATAATAGGCGCAGCCGCGGGGTTCGGGCTAGTAGAGGTGAAGGGGGGGAGGGTGGAGTGGGAGGGCAAGCCTGGGCAGCTCTTGCTCGCTCTCATTGTACAGAATTCGGGTCTCCTGATCCATTCAGCCACCCGCCGGCTGCGCTCTCCGGCCGGTGATATCCCCGAGGCACTCGCTAGGCTTCGCTGGTAAGTGCTCCTGGGCTCCGTCCGGTGGGCGGGGGGCGCTTGGGACCACCGTCCCCTGGGTCGGAAGCATCCGTCCCCTTGGGGGTAACGCCGTGCCAGCCCCCAGACTGACCTCCCGCCTCTGTGCTCTTTTCCCGTTGCAGCGCCTCCAGCCCGACCTGTGCCTTGAACCTGATCCCGATTCCTCCAACGCTGCAGCGGCAAAAGGTGCCAGCCATGCCAGGGCTTTGGGATCGCTTCTCCTCCTCTTCCTCCTCCTCCTCCTCCAACTCCTCGCGGCCATCCACCCCGGACCAGCAGCAGCAGCGCTCGGCCTGGGCAACGGCGGCCCGAGGAGAGGGGCTTGGCCGCTGCGCGAGTCTGGAAAGCTCCGACTGCGAGTCGTTAGACAGCAGCAACAGCAGCTACGGCCCCGAGGAGGGTAAGTTGAATCCCAGCGAAAGGAAGAAAACGGGCCGAGGGGGGCGGGGGGGCCTCCAGGAGGGAGTGCAGCGCCGAAAGGGTTAACCCCGGGAGCCCCGCTTGGCTGCCATTCGTGGCCCTGCCTTCTGTAAAGGGGGTGGCATTCGGGTTCGGATGGCATTGGGGGAAACTGAGGCCGAGGAAGAAGGTAGCGGGGTTTGAGCGATGACCGGAGCCCTCTCTGGCTCTTTAGACAAGAGAAACTAGCTCCGCCCCTCTCTCATCCTCTCACTTTGTCCCTGCTTTGCGGGAGCTGAGCTCACCCTCCTCAATGTTCTCTCCAGATACAGAGTACATGGATGAGGTGTCGCTGCCCGATTTCGACCTGCTCAGCGACCCGGAGGACGAGCACCTCTGTACCAGTCTGATGCAGCTCCTCCAAGAGACCCTGGCCCAGGCCAAGCTGGGCAGCAAGCGTCCAGCCCGCCTTCTGATGCCCAGTCAGCTGGTGGCCCAGGTGGGCAAGGAGCTGATGCGCCTGGCCTACAGCGAGCCCTGCGGCCTCCGGGGTGCCCTGCTGGACGTCTGCGTGGAGCAGGGCAAGAGCTGCCACAGTGTGGAGCAGCTGGCCGTGGACCCCAGCCTGGTGCCCACCTTCCAGCTGACCTTGGTGCTGAGATTGGATTCTCGCCTCTGGCCCAAGATCCAGGGACTCTTCAGCGCCGGGCCGTCATCTTTCACTCCTGGCTTCAGCCAGTCCCTTACACTGAGCACTGGCTTCCGGGTCATTAAGAAGAAACTCTACAGTTCAGAGCAGCTCCTCATTGAAGAATGTTGAGAGCCCGGCCTTGCAGCCTCCTGCCCCCTACCCACAGGACAGTCTGCAAGGGGGAATGGCCGTTCTAAGAACACAGCAAGCTGGCTGAGGTGGGGAGGGGATGGAGCGTCCTTTGTGGAAAACTGACTGTAGCCGCCACTGCGGGAGAGGTTAGAGTGGGAGGATCGCCTTCTCTTTGGGGGAAGGTTCCCAGAGGCCTGAGGTGTGTGCAGGTGGCTGATTGGGGAAAGGAGAGCTGGCTCCTTAGAGGTATTAACTTCCCCAGTGGGGGATGGGGGAGGATGGAGGAGGCGATCAGCCGATGCCGTAAGGGGCCCGCCACAGTTCTCCCAACTGATATGTAGCATGAATTTCCTTATTTTATTGTTATGTTATTATTACTGACAGTGAAGATGATAAGTAGTGGGGTGGTGATGTTGTGGAGACCAGAACTGAGCAGCTGGGCTGTGTTGGTCCTGGTCCATTTGCAAAAGGGGTATGTGTGCTTGTGTTTAACAAGGTGGGTGGGGGTGGGGTGGGGGGAGTTCATAGAGGATCTTTGTCATTTTTGTCCTGTGTGACTTAAAGCCGGGGTCTGAAGGGGCCAAGTGTGTATGTTTTTGGATCAGCTTCACTACTACTGACCTGTTTTTAGGCAGCTATCTTAGAGACTCACACGAATGTAAGAACACAGGAAGGGTTGGGGTGTTGGGATTTCTGCAGATCTTGACACTTGAAGGGGGGGGAATGGGTGCTGGGGCCAAGCAGAGATGGTGGGGGCTGGAACCCCCTCCCCAAAGTAGTGCCATATGGGGCTTCCATCTAGAACCGTTTACGTGAATACACTTGATGTTCAAGTATTAAGACCTATGCAATATTTTTTACTTTTCTAATAAAAACAAGTTTGTTACATGTGATTGTCCTTTGTAAATCACTGGTGCAAAGGTGGGTGAGGGAGGGGTCTGAAGATCTGGAGGGGGGTCTTAGCTACAGAGTGGTAACCTTTTTCCATCTTGGGATGCGCACTTCTGCATCTGACCCTTCCCTAGTTCTCTCCACATAGATAATGACCAGGAGCTTCTCCAGGTAACTAGCCTAAATTCTGTCTGGTGGTACTAAGATTGAAATCCTTCCATTGGAATACTTAATGAATAGGTGTCAGCTCATTTCCTGAGGGAGGGCTTAACCTCAAAGTCCCTAGGCTAAAATGTCCTGGGTAGGTGTGAGCATCTTCCTAGTAGTTTTTCAGGGGAATTTATTTGGAAAGACAACAAACAAGTAGGCCTCGCTTGGTTCTTCCTTCAACTCCAGACAGGCTCATTAGTAGGATGGAAAAAGTCTGTTTCTTTGCCCCTTTCTAATGAAGCTGATTACCAGGGTAAGTCAATGACTTCTTCAGCGGCTCCCCCCCAGTCAGCAGAATCAAGATCAAGCCTTTCCTTCTAGACTCTCCATAAGAGGCCTTTGACCTCTTCAATCCTGTGACCCCACACCAGGAACCTAGGCTTCAGCAATGTCAATCCCAGTCTCCCAATCTCATCTGCTCATTTTACTTCCACTTTTCCCCAACCCAACCAAGTTATTTTTTCCCACTTTTAAAATCCTACTAATCTTCCAAGTCCTGAAAAATTCCCCCAATCCTCAGTAAGGTTGTAGCAGCAGAGTGGAAAGGGATCCTTAGAGGGCAATGGGGAAGGGAACAAGCATTTATTAAGCTCTTACATGCCAGGCGCTGTACTAAGCAATTTACAAATATTCCAACATGGAAACATAGCTTTGAGCTGGAATGGACCTTAATGCCCAGCCTAATTACACTGGAGGCCCAAGGTCACACAGTAACATGGCAGTACAGATGCGAATCCAGGTCCTCTCAAACCGTATTCCCAACCAATCTCTCCCTGCTTTCCCCAACAGTAGTGGGCTGAACCAATCATGCCACCTTTAGTGTCCTCTATGTTCTTGCATTTTCTCCCCAACAAGTCTTGTCCAAGCTGTTGGAGGACAGGGTCAATCTCTTTTTTCTTTGTATGGCTCCCAATGTGTAACAAGTCTGGGCATGGAGAAGTGGCTTCAAGCATGAATTGTTCTTGGGATAAATGAGGTCAGTAACATGAGATCTCGAAGCCCTCCCCAGAGCCTTCCCTTGAGGTCTCTTCTTCCTAGATTATGCCCCCCTGCCTCTAGTTTAAACTGTCCCAGATGCCTACCTGACCCATGCTTCTAGATGGCATCTTTATCCAGTTAGACCAGCATTCTACAAGAGCTGAAGGCCAGGTTGCCAGTCCAACAAGTCACCTCCCCTCGGGCTGGCTGCTGCCTCTTATTCTCTTTCCTGAAATCAAGCCAGGCCTAGAATGGGTTGGGGGCTGTGCAAAGCTCCCACAAGCCAGGCCCAGTCCCTGGAAATGGCATGCTCTAGGGACTAGCTCATGCTGCTTTCCAGGGATGCTGGGATGGGGCCAAGGCTCACAGCTGTGCTCACTAGGCCCTGAGAGACAGAGAAAGAACTGTGTCTTGTCCTAGGAAGAGAAATATTTGGTGTTTATGTGGAACTGTATAGCCTAATGCCTTTGAAATGCTGTGTGAGCAGTAACTTCTCACCTTCAAGGAAGCTACTGAGGCTCTTTGGAAAGCAAGCCCCTTTAGCCCCATTGGGCAGAAAGAAAGCCTAAGGGTTGGGGGGGGGGCGGTCAGAAGCACTGCTGGGCCTCTATCTCTCAACTGTACCCCCCCACCCCAGGCCTGGTCTGCCTCTCCTAGGAAAAAAAACACATCACTAGCAGTGTCTGAGAGGGTAGGAGAGAAGTCCTAGCCAGAGAAACCTAGGTTTGAGTCTCTATCTTGACACCTGTCAGCTTTGTGACTTTGGAGTCACTGAGTCTCCGGTTCCTCATCTACACTTCTCACAGGGTTGTTGCTAAGAGATAACTTTGTAAAGCAGTATAGAAGTGTGGGGTGCTATTATTCCAAGTCTCAGGAAATAACGGGCCCCCTTCATCCTCCAAATGGAAACTCTCCTTAATCATGCTTCCTTTGTGATGTGAGAAGAAGCTAGTCAAGGCCTGAGCCAGCCTGCTCTAGGGTCTTTCAAAAATAGAGGGTTATTTTTATGTAAAAACCAGAAACAACCTTAGGGGGAAAGCTTAGAATTCAATTCAATTTTTAGAAGATTATTATTTTTTTCCTTTCTGGGCTAAATTCTGAGCAGAGATTTAATGGTGCCTAGAAAGATCCTGCCTCTTCTTCACCTGTCGTCAGGCCCAACTTTACCCATTTACTTCAAAAAGAGATACTAATAACAACAAAAATAAGGATCATTCATCTAGAACTTCAAGGTTTACAAAATCCTTTACAAATATTATCTCATTTGATAACTATGGAGCTAGGAGGGACCTAAATGGCCATCTACCCCAATCCTCCTCCCCCATTGGAAACTGAGGTCTTAGAATATTAAGAGACTTGCCCAAGGTTATAGAATAGTAGGATTCGGAGGCAAAATTTGAACCCAGGTCCTCTGACTTCAGAGCTGATGAGCTTTCATACTATAGCATTATACCTCCCATTATAATATGTTGGCCAGTGTTGGCCTCCCTCCCCGTCACCACATAAATGTAAAAAGGGGACAGGATTAGACAATTTTCAGTTTCTTCTAGCTCTAAAATTCTACAATTCCATTTTCTGACCTAACCAATCTCCTTGTTAAAATACAATCATTCCATTTGGCCCGTATAATTAATTGGGTCATCTTCACCTTCCCACCCTTCCCAATTACTACATAATCATGTTTTCTTCCTCCTCAAGAGTCAATGGCCACCTATTACTAATTTTTTCTGCTTGGCTTTAAAGAACACATATGGTCTAGTACCAGCTGACCTGCCTGACCTTATTTTCTACTGTTCCTTATTATATATTCTCCACTCTTCCCATCAAGTCTTCTTACTGCCTCGTGTACGGGTTATACTCATACCTACCATGTTGTCCCAATGATCTTGATTCCAACTCCTGACAAAATGCTAGGCTACATTATTAAAGGGTTGGTTAATGAACATTTAGAAAAGGAAGCAGTGATCACAAAGAACCAGTATGGTTTCATTAAGAACAGGATATGCCAGACTAACCATAATACCTTAGTTGACAGGCTCATTAGACTGATGGATTGGGAAAATTCTATAGATGCAGTCTACATAGATTTCAGGAAAATATTTGGTGGACTATCACCACATTCCTGTGGACCAGATAGAGAAATCTGGGCTAGATGTTAGAGTGAGATAGATTTGGAGGTGATCCAATGATCAGAAGCAAAGAGTAGTCATTAATTAGTTCAATGTCAATTTAGAGGAAGGTCTTAGTGCCCTAGAGATCTGTGCTTGAAGCTGTGTTATTTAATATTTTTATTAGTGACTCAAAAAAGAGTCCAGAGATGACTTTTTTAATCAAATTTTCAGGTAACACAAAGCTAGGATAGATAGAATTAGATAATAGACTTAGGTTCCAAAAATGTCTTGACAGGCTAGAAATCTGGGGCAAATATAAAAGATTAAATTTAATGGAAATAAGTGCAAAGCTTTTGAACTTGGGTTCAAAAAATCAACATCACAGGTAGGAGATGGGAAGGTATCACCGTATAGCAGTTCTGAAAAAAAAATCTGGTGATTTTATTGGCTCCAAGCTCATTATGAGTCAATAAGTTGACATACCCAGAAAAGTTAATTCGGCCTTGCCCTGCATTAACCATCCGGAGAGCTGAAGGTAGTGGGCCTGTTTAACTCTGGCCTGGTCAGACTATACATGGAGTAATGTGCTCAGGTCTCTGTGTTACACTTTAGAAATGATATTGATGAGCTAGAAGACATCCAGAGACAGGCGGGAAGGATGGCTCTTGAGACACTGCCACAGGTTGATTGGCTGAAAAAGCAAAGAATGAAGGGAAAATTTAACAAGAACATGCTAGCTGTCTTCAAGTATTTGGGCTCTTACCTGGAAAAGAGATTAGACTTTTTCTGCTTGGTTCAAAGGGTAGAACTATGCTAGCAGTGGTTTAGAGTCTGATTTCAGCATGACCTAAGGGAGACTTTTCTAACAATTAGAGAGATGCAAAAATAATTTGGGTTATGGAACCTGTCCTAGAGGTCTTCCGCCTTTTCTAGAGTTCTTCAATCAATGACTTGTTGGGGATAGATGTAAGGAATTAGCAATCAGGGAGAGGGTGTTTCAGAGGACCTCCAATTGTATGATTATATAATTATCACCATAACCAGACTGTAAGCTCCCTTGAATTTTCTCATATATCTGTGCATCCCAGAGCATCTCACATAGGGCTAGGTTGCAAAGTGGGTGCAAAGTGAGCTATAGTAATTTAAATTTATTTAGCATTTTATGGTTACAAAGCATTATCTCATGCTTTCTCTCTCAGATCCTTACAAAAGCTGGGGGAGGTGAAGATATTGTAGGGTTAATTTTATAGATGTGGAAGGAGAGACTCAGGAGGTTAAGTGATTTACCAAAAGCCACAAAGCTAGTAAATGGCAGAGCCAGAACTCCAGCTAGCTAGCCCAGTTTTCTTTCCACTTGGTGGTCCCTCAAGCAATGATGTTGATTGCTGAACTGACTGCTTTATAATCTCCACATGCTTTGCTCAAAAGATATGTTTACATCTGCAACAATCATATTGATAAATGGCCTTTGACACAATCATTCAGGCAATAGGCATTTATTGAACATTTACCACATGCCAGGCATTGTGCTAAGCACTGGGGATACAAAGAAAGGCAAAAGACTGTCCCTGCCCTCAGGAAGCCTACATTCTAAAGGGGAAAGACTACGTGCAAAATACCCTGTACATACACGAAGGGCACTACTAGCAGGATGGGTGGACCAGGAAAGACCTCCTTATAGAAACTGGGATTTGAGCTGGGTTTTGAAGGAAGCCAGGGAAGCCAGCAGATGGAGGTGAAGAGAGAGCATTCAAGGCAAAGGAGACGAGGCAAAGAGAAATGTGCCTTTTTGAATAATAGCAATAAAGACACTTTCCCTAGAGGATGTGGAAGGGAGAAAAGTATAAGAAAAATGTAAAGATAGGAAGGGGTCAGGATGTGAAGGGTTTCAAAAGCCAGACAGAGGATTTTATATTTGACCCTGAAGGCCATCGGGAAACACTAGAGTTTATCGAATAGGAAGGTGACTCAGTCTGATCTATACTCTGGGAAGATCAATTTGACAGCAGAAGTGGAAGATGGATTGGAGTAGGGAGAGACTTGAGGCTGAGAGACCAACCAGAAGGCTACTGAAAGACAGTGGTGATGACTTCAGAGGCTGCTGCAACTTAGAGAGATTCAGCCCTGGCTGGATCTACGGAGTTAAACTCTGCTGACACATCCCCCGAGGCCCAGTGCAGGTTAGGAGATGCCAGGCCAACCCAGTAGGAGGCCTTTAAGAGATGAAGCAAAAGAACAAGATCCAATTAATAGATCATTAAGGGACCCTGTAATTATAATCAAAAAGGATTCTTTAAAAAATAAATAATAAATTAGAAAGTGGCTCATTAAAGTCAGACAAGTCCATGCTGCGACCCAGCTACATCATTTCCTTCCTGGTCCTTGACAACATCTCAGAACATGTAGGTGTGAGGGAGAAACAAGACACCCCCCACCTCATCATATAAAAGTGGGGGAAGCCACCTGCCAAATAGGCTCCTGAGACTTGGATGGTGGTTTCCTTCCTCCTTGTTTCATACCTCCATTTTCTCCCTCATTCACTTGATCATTCACCTAAAGTGAAAAGAACTCTGGTTTTAAAATCTTTGCTCTACTATTATTTGCTAGCTGTGTGACTCTGGGTAAGTCACTTCCTCTTTCTGGGATGCTACTCCTTGTACGTGATAACTTTGTTGTGTGTATAAAAAGAATAGTGAGTTATACATAGTAGATTTGCAGTTTCATGTGCAAACTTTTTATTATACTCTCTGAGGTCCATTTTCCGAAGATTTTTGAAGTCGAAATTGAGTCTATAATTGTGCATATTTGTCATACTAGGGTTTTGTTTTTCCTTCTTTCTTTTAAATGGAGGGAGGGTGGGAAAAAAAGAAATGCTTGTCAAGTGAAAACAATTTAAAAATAAAGAAATAATATTTGTAAGTATATTGATGACGTTCTGCATGCTTTTACGAGGAGGACAGATTCAGGAAGTAGGAAAGAGAGGAAACTCAGCAGCTGATCCCACCTTTCCTTTCACCTCCCTCTCCAGCCTTTCTTATGTGGGGCTACTCAGCAGTACCAGGCCAAGTACTGGATGCTCAGTGAGATAGCCTGGTTCTGGAAAGGGACCAAGGAGAAATATCCATGATTCAGCCTCTCATCACCTCTTGCCTGAATAATTACAATAGCCCTCTAATTGGGCTCTGGGCCTCAAGTCTTACCCCTTTCGAAACCATCCTCCACACACTTGCCAAAATAAGTTTCCTCAAGTGTGACTGTGACCACATCATCCTCTACTCTGTGTACTACAGGGTGTTCCTAAGGTCTGGACACATAGGCAAAAATGCATATTTTCAAGAAATGAAATGAATGAAATTTTCAACAACATTTTATTTAATTGGAATATTAACAAATAACATCTTCAATATGATTTCCATCATTTGCAATGCAAAAGTTGATGCGCTTTGCAAGATTCGTGTGAACTTGATGCAATAACTCCACATTGCCCTCAATTTTAGCACATACACTCTTTATGAGTTCAGTCAAGTGTGTTGCATCTGTGATTTTGAGTACACCTCCTCCTTTAGCATACCCCAGAAAAAGAAGTCACTGAATAACACAGAGTCTTTGGTGAAATGGTTAATGAGATGTTAATGAGATGTCCTATGTGTCCAGACTTTAGGGACACCCTGTACAATGACTCCCTATTATCTCTGTGATCAAATATAACCTCCTCCATTTGGCATTGAAAGCTCTTCACAATCTGGTCTCATTCTACCCTTCTAGCCTTCTTATATGTTGTTCTCTTCCATGAACTCTATGGTCTAGCCACACTGGCCCACCTGCTCTTACTCACAGGTGATGCTCCATTTCCCATCCCTAGGGCTTTCTCCATGGGGCTGTGCCTCAGGCCTGGAATGCTCCCCTGCCTTGCTTCTGCTTCTGCTTTTTGGGATACTTAATTTCCTTAAAGACCAGCTCAAGTAGCAACTTGGTGCTCCCATATGCTAGTGCCTTTCCCACTAAGATGACCATAGATCTGCTTTATATGTTTTTGAATATATTTATATGTGTTTTGTATATGCTTATATATGTATGTGTTGTCTCTCCCATTAGAATATAAACTCCTTGAGGTGAGGGATTGTTTTTCTTTTGTCATTATGTCCCCAGCAATTAGTTCTACAGTACCTGGCACATAGTAGTCACTTAATAAAATGTTGCTTGCTTGACTTCATCATGAGAAGGACTTTTCCATTCAACTGGGTCTCCCAGTTTTCCCTGAGCCTCCTCCTGATCAATTCATTGAAAAGTATGCAGTTCAGCCCTGTGCTGGACATGATAGAAGAAACAGAAGAAATACTAAACAGTGTGGAAAATAAAAGGATGATAGGTCATTCTCAAAGTTACAGACTCTAATTGTGATGGGAGTCCAAAGTGGAGGTAAGTAAATGAGGGCTAAACAACCACCTGCAACCTAAACAACAGATTGTAACCTAGGTTTCCATCTAAGCCTGGAGTGTTTTGCATGCTGCTGCTTAGGTGGTGACTCAGGATTGCTGGAGAATTCCGATGTATTCCTGCATGGGGGCAGAATTGGTTCAAGAGCTTGGGAGAAAAAAAGACTTCTGAGAGAGAGAAGAAGGAAGAAGAGGAGAAGAGAAGAAGGAGGAGGAGGAGAAGAGAAGGAGGAGGAGGAGGAGAAGAGAAGGAGGAGGAGGAGGAGGAGGAGGAGAGAAGAGGAAGAGGGGAGACATTTTACCTTGGCTGAGTTTGGCGCCTCTTTCTTGGTTGAGCCGAGATGTCATCTCATTGCCATCTAAAGAGTTCATTCACTTCGTGTATTTTCCGATATATTTTAATCTGTAGAACACCTTTGATTTCTGTTTCCATTTGCTTGGATAAATGGGTTTACTCACTGTCTTTACTATTTGTGATGGTCTTTTGTATAACTAGCATTTAGTGGGAAGGAGTTAAACCTGAAGGTCTCAGCCTGGGGTACCTCTCCCTACTTAAGAAAGACCAAGAAAGTGGCTTTTGTTTTGAATCTTTTGTACCCCTGACCCAGGGAGGGGTACTCTTTAGGGAGGCAGATAGATACGTCTAGTCTGATATTCCCTCAGAGACTGGAGTAAAGAGTGCCCTGCCTGGTGGTATTCTGAAGGCTCTCTTGCCCCTCTTCCCCAGCTTTTGTGCTGGCTCTCCTCTTCTCAGGGGCTGTCCAGACTTGAGTTCATATCTATCAATGTCTCCCATGAGTCACATTTAGACAACCCATGTGGATATACATGTTGTACACAGGCAGCTCACAACCTTGCAATAAGTAAAGGCATATAGGTCAAAATGATATTAGAGCATCTTCCTGGGACATTGGGAAGCCCAGTCTAATTAGACTAGAAGGTGAGTGCTAGAGAGCAGAGGGGAATAAATTTGGATAGGTGGAACAGAGCCTGATTATGGAGGCCTTCAGAGCTAGGCAGACAAGTTTAGATTTGACAGGGAGTCAATGAGCATTTTTGAGCCAGGGAATTTCTTGTGAAGAAGATAGAACTCATTCTCTGATAGTCGTGGCAAATGATGGTATGAGATGATTATATGAATTTTCTTGTGAAACTTCCTTCTCAAGTATTTAGAAAGGAGAATAGCGATGATTACTAAGAACCAGCATGGCTTTGTGAAGGAGCTGTGTATCATCTTCTGCTAGCCTCATGTCCCCCTTTTTGGACAGGGGATAAAGGGAATGCCATAGTTATAGCTCAGCTATATTTCATCAAAGCATTTGAAAAATAACCTTTTATACTTTCCTTATGGATAAGACGGAGAGTTATGGGTAAGAGCAAAGTATAGTAGGATCATGGGACAGCAGAGTTTGCTAGAAGGAAACTCAGAGGTGTCCCATCCACCCCCTTTATTATTATACAAATGAGAAAACTGAAGCCTCTATGAGCTAACTGGATAAGTGACCACAGTATGCACAAACAATGGTCCAATGACCAAATCCAAAGAATGCTCATTAATGGGACAATGTTAAGGTTAAGGGTCGTTCTAGTGGAGCATCCCAGGGACCTTTGCTTGGTCCTGTGGTGTTTCATGTTTTTATCGATGACTTGGAAAAATACATAAACGGAATGCTTCTCAAAATTTTCAGATGATGCTAAGTTGGGAGAGAGTTAACCTGTGGGATGACAGACACAGGATCTGAAAAGATCTTGACTGGGGAGGACATGGGGCCACATTAAACCAGATGTAATATATAGATCAATATGAAGTCCCACACTTGAGTTAAAAAGAAAAACCAGCTTCTTGAGCACAGGAGGGGGAGGTGTGGCTGCTAGACAGTCCCTTTTAACCGAGTTTCTGTGGGTTTGTGTGACACGGTGAAAGCTATATTTAAGGAAGATGAATCTGGCAGGGACACTCAGGATGGATTGGAACAGGAATGGGGGAACCACTCTTAGGGAGTCTGGGTAGAAGGCGGTGAGAGCTTGGATTAGGATGATAGCAGCAGAGACGCAAAGGAAATGATAGATAGGAGATATTATAATAGGATCTAGGGTCCAGGGCTTGAAGGGATCTCTGATGCTATCTAATCCAACCATCTCATTTTACAGATGAGAAAGCTGAGGCCCAAGGAGACTGTGAAGTAGGATTTGAACCCAGATCCTCTGATGCTAGGGCTGATACATTTCCCACTGTAGCACCATAGGCCTGCATCTGTGATGAACATTCCTGCTGGCCCTCTCCCTGAGGAGGAAGGGGAAAGGCCAATGGTAATGCTTGCTCTGGGGTGTGTCAGAAAGCCTGGGTACCACACCTGGTTCGTGCTCTTCTGCGTATCTCTATGGAGGAAGACTCACCAGTACTGAGTGACTGACAGGATATGAAGAAGGAAGGAGGGGAATGATTCAAAAATGACTCCAGGTGTGTTCACGCCTCTCTTGAGACTAGAAAAGTCCATGGATCTTCTATGGAGCCTATGCCTCCTAAGGAGTGATCCCCATTGCTGACTTCAACCAAGTGTCATGGGGCTTTCAGGTCCTGTTTCTTCCCCCTGGGAGAGGCTGTGAGGGTGAGATTGGATTCATGGAGGGACTAAGCTCCTCATGTTAGGTCTGTCTCCCATGACTCTGTTCTTTCCTCTCCTTTTCAGGAAAGCTCTATTTTCTTTAAAAAAAAAAGCAATAGCATCATATAATCTGAGCTAAGAGGCAAGGGGGTGTTTGAGATTGTCTCTAGAAGGCTTCCCCTGCTCTAGAGGGAATGCAGTCAGTCCCAGGGAGGGATGAGATTTCCCTTCTTTATGTGAAGTGAGATGTCCGCCTTGGGCACCTCCTGCTGCCTTTTACCCCCGTCTCCATGGAGGTCCTTAGATGATGTAAAGTATTATGCAGCAATTTTAGTGAAATGGGGGAGGGTAGAGAAGAACCAATCACTTTCTGAAGGTCATAATTTCTCATCAACTAGGCAACCACCAGTAGACAAATCATCTTTCGCAGAAACCAAGCAGAACATGCGGGATGGATGACTCAACCTGAGTCAGAAGCCAGAAGTCAGGTGAGATAAACTCATGGTGACCAGGGAATTACTAATCTGTACCTTGGCACAGGCTCCTGCCAGAGATGATTGATTAACCAGGCCCCATGAAAGTAGGTGAGGCTGGAAATCACCAAAAACAAGGAAATAACCCAGGCCTTAGAGAAGCTAATCAAGTCAGAAGGCCTGGGCTTGAAGTCGAGAAGTCCCGAGTTCAAATCCCCTGCCCCAGACTCTCACTAGCTGGGTGGGCAAGTCACTTAACCATTAGCTGCTTTGCTTTCCTGCTCTGTAAAACAGAGGTAATAACAACTTCCCAGGGGGGGGCTCTCCTCCTCCTCATTATTGTTATTATTATTAATTACTTGGGTGACTCAGTATATCTGGGCCTTAAATTCCCCACAGGAAAAAGAACGAAACCTTCAGTTAGACAACAGAAGGACCGTTCTAGATGTAACCCTCTGCCCCTGTGATTCAGGGCCTAAGAGGTCCCAGGTGAGTGTGAGGGCAGAGTTCTCACACTCACCTGAAAGCTGAGTAGTTTTGAGCCTAGGCCAACAGGTTCACAGCTGCTCAGCCCCAGCCTCAGTCACCCTTGACCACCTCTGCATCCAGGAACCCTGAGTCCCTCTTGGACCCACCTTGTGATGAATGCCACACAGCCTCCTGACAGGCTATGAGGATGGTTGTACTTGGTGTCTGGAGTCCCCAGCTGAGAACTACCCCTAATCCTCTCCCCTCCCCCTCCCAAGCCCGAAGCTCCACTGCCTTTACCTCACGTGGGTGAGGATAGAATGCAGTCATATACGGAAAGCACTTTGGAAGAATGAATGAACTTTGGGGAGAGGTGGGGTAGGGGCACTGAGTCCTGGGGCTGAGGGTTAGCATACCTGGATTCTCATCCAACCTCTACCACTCCCCAGCTGTAAGACCACTGACTAGACATTGGGCCTCTCTGCGCCTTAGGTTTTTCTTCTGTAAAATGGGTGTGTTGGCCTAGATTGGAGGCTCTTAATTTGGGGGCCCATGGACTCCCCGGGGGTCTATGGATAGATTTCAATGGGTCTGTGAACCTCAATAGGGAAAAAAATGACATCTTTATTTTTACTACCTTCTAATTGAAATGTATCATTTTCTTCAATTATTAACTTTAAAAGATCTTAGAAGGGAGCCACAGGCTTCGCCAGACTGCCAAAGGGACCCACAATACAAAACAGCTTAGAAGCCCTGGCCTGGAAGATCTGAGGTCCCTTCTAGCTTCCATAGTCTATGATTCAGGATTCTAAATGAGCTAAGCAAGTTAACAGAAACTGGCCAGAAAACAAGGATTCAGAGATTCAGAGAGGGGACTCACTCCTCTGGAAAGGCCTGGCTTCCTTGATGCAGCTTTATGAAGCCATATTGCGGGGGGGAGGGAGAGTCAGGTTACAGGTAGAGAAACTGAGGCACAGAAAAATTAAGGAAACTCTCACAATCTCAGATGCTTGGTTGTTACTTAAGCCTGCTGCTATCATAGAAATACAGAGTTTGGGTATTATATACAAATTACATATATATGTATACATACACATAGACACACAAACACATGCATTTATATGTATAGTTATGTTTGTAAACACATATATGTGTATGTAATAAGGACATACGTGTATATATGTATGGGGGTGTGTGTGTGTATGTAGTCTGCCCTAGAGAATGTGTTCAGTTCTGGGTCCCACAGTTGAGGGAAGACTTGGATAAGCTGGGAGACTGTCCAGAGAAGAGTAAACATAATAATCAAGGGCCCCAAGTTCTCTTCATGTGAGGGGCAGGTAAAGAAATTAGAGATATTTAACCTGGGAGACTAATAGGGGAGGTGGGTCATGATATCTATCTCCAAGTATTTGAGGTGCTGTCAGATGGAAGCCACATCAAGTCAATAAGCATTTATTAAGTGCTTACTGTGTGCCAACACTGCTCTAATCCATAGGGATACACAAAAGGGATGGGAGGGGGCATCTGGCGGACAGCCCAACATGAGAGGAATTAGGTACAAACAAAGTACATACAGGCTAAATTGGAGGTGACCTCAAAGAGAAGGTGCTTCGGGGAGCAATGGGTGATATTTGGACTGATCCTTTAAGGACACCAGGAGGCAGAGGTGAAGAGGGAGAGCATTCTAGGCATGGGAAGCAGCCCCAGGGAAAATACAGAGTGAGGAGGGGGAGGTCTTGTTCAAGGTCAGCAAGGAGGCAAGAGTCCCTGGGTCACAGAACCCATGATAGGGAGTAAGGTGTAAGAAGACCGGAAAGGTAGGAGGGCCCAGGTTATAAAGGGCTTTAAAAGCCAAACAGAGGATTTTAAATTTGGTCCTGAAGGTAATAGGGAGCCACTGGAGCTTATTGGATGGAGAAAGGGATGGAGATATGATCAGACCCAGGCTTTAGGGAGATCAGTTTGACAACTAAGTGGGGAGAGACCTGAGGGAAAGAAACCAACCAGTGGGTTATTACCATAGTCCAGGCATGAGTTGATGAGGGCCTGTACTAGGGTGGTGGAAGTGTCAGAGGAGAGAAGAGGGCATATATGAGAGATAGGACCAAGGTAGAAGTGACAAGGCTTTCTAACAGACTAGACATGGTGGGGGTGTGGGGTCAGAGAGAAGAGCTGGGCAGAACACCTCAGTGATGATGAGCGTGGGTGACTTGGAGGATGATGTCACTTTCAACAGTAACAAGGAAGTTAGGAGAAGGGAGGTTTTTGAGAGGGAGATTATGAGTTCAGTTTAGAACATGTTGACTTTAATGTTTTGTTGTTATTATTCAGTTGTTTTGGTCATGATCAACACTTTGTGACCCCATTTGGTGTTTTCTTGCCAAAGATACTAGAGTGGTTTGCCATTTCCTTCTCCAGTGGATCCATTTTGTCAAAGATTAAGTGACTTGCCCAGGGTGACACAGCTAGGAAGTATCTGAGACCGGATCTGAACTCAGGTCTTCCCGACTCCAAGCCCAGTATTCTATCCACTGAGCCACCAGCTACCTCAATATTAATATTTCTGCCTTAATATTTCTACCAGCATTCACTTTGAGAGGTTTAACAGTCAGCTGGTGATGCCAGACTGGAGATCAGGAGAGGGGTGAGGGTGGATAAGTAGATCTGAGAATCATCAGCAAAGAGACGATCATGGGAGCTGATGAGATTAACAAGTGAAGCTGTGTAGATGAAAGAGAAAAGAGAGACCAAGACAGAGCCTTGAGAGACATCCATGGTTAGTAGGCATGACCTGGAGGAAGATCCAGAAGATGAGAAGATTTGGTCCGACCGTAGGAGGAGGACCAGGAAGGAGAAGCGTCATGAAAACCTAGAAAGAAGAATGGGTCAAGAAGAAGATGGTCGTAGCTTCTCCTAGACTCTTCTAGCAGAGGCTGGTTGGCCATCTGTTTGGGGATGATGTAGAGGGAATCTTCATTCCAGGGTGGGTTAATCTAGACAGTGTCCTCGGAGGCCGATTCCCAATTCTGAGATCACCAGATACTGTAATCATAAATAAGGGTTCCAGAACAGCTTTTTTTTTTTAGTTAGTCAAGGTGGCAGTGAACAGATTCTATATAGTTCTTAATCTAAAATGTACTCTAAAGAGGATAAAAATCTTACCTCTATTGAATAAAAAGCACCAGAAGTTTCACTGAAGGATATAAACCACCAATAAAAATTTACTAATATACAATGAGATTTAGAATATATAAACAGGACCATTTAGTTCAGTCTGCCCTGGCCTCCTCACCTTGGAATTTCACACTGCCCTTTGGTCCCCTCTCTGATCAGTTCGTTCCTCCCAGAGCTTCCATTTTGAGGAAAGTGCCCAAGCCAGCCATTTCTTGCCAGGTTTTACTCCAGACTCTCCAGATTTTCTCCACTGTGCCCTATCTTGGCACCCTTCTCTCTCCCTCCCCTCTCCCCCAACTTTTCAGCTTCCTTTTATGTGTTGTTTTCAAATGTAAGCCTTTTGAGGGCTGGGATTGTCTTTCTGCTTATATCAGTATTCTCAGAAGTTAGCACAGCACCTGGCACAGAGTAGGTGCTTGCTGGCTTGACTTAATAGAAATACTTTCACAAACCTCCTTAATTCAGGTTAACAAGAAAATTAAGCCACGCGGTTATCTTGATTAGTTATAAAGGGCACCGTCCAAATATTTCAGGAACAAATTCCTCATAAAGTCATTATACTTATGCCAGAAAATCATTGACGCAAAACTGAAAAGGAACTAAGTTAAAGGTTACTGATTCCCACCCCCTCATTTTATAGAAAAGGAAACGGGAACTGAGAGGTTAACTCTTGATCAGGGTCACACATCTAGGCAGTGTCCGAGGTGGGATTTAAACCCAAGTCTGATTCCAAGTCCCATGCTGTATTCCCTGCTCCACCTTAGGGTCTTAATTCACTTAGAAATATCCAGAACAAAGCTGGACTTTCTTATGTCTGTACTTTGGTTAGCTGGATTCTAACCATCTTGCCTTCATTTTATTCAACATTCATTCATTCAAACACTTATTAAACACCTACTATATGCCAGACATTGAGAAAGATGCTGGAGGTAGAAAGAGAATGAAATAATTCTTGTCTTCAAGGAGCTTACATTCTATTGGGTAGAAACTCATATAAAGATAAGTAAAAGCCAAATATACAAACAATGCCAATAATGGGGAGGCCTCGTGTGAGAAGCAGCTCTTGACCATGGAGGCCAAGTTGAGAGGAGCAGCCTATGCATAATGTAGATTCTTAATAAATGCTTCTGAGATGCATAAATGAAAAAAATACATGCTGATTTTTTCTGAAAATAAATTCTGAAAATAAAATGCTAAAATGCCAGGGGGAGAAGGAAAGGAAAGAGGAGGAGAGGCCGGAAGACTAGAACAGAAGATTAAGAATCATTTCACTATCTCACCCACATTCCCTCTGATTTAATTTTTCCAAGGCTTACGGTTTTATGACTTCTTGTGCCTGGTGGGGATCTCCCCCATTCTTTTTCCACAGGAGAAAGTAAATGGAAGTGAATGAACTCATGTCAACAGCCATGGAGAAACTCTTGAGAGATAACATACATAAAGTGCTTTATACATGTGAAAGGTCTAGTCATTTTTTAAAATTAAGTTATAGAAGACCGGCAGTATCTCGTGACAGTTGGAGGATCAGCCTATGACGGGCAGCAATCCCCAAGAGAGAAGAAGGACCCATATTTCTCAGGCTGAACAGCAGGAGCTGCTTGGCTGCATTAGATATTAATAATAACTTCCATTTGTAGTTGTTCGGTTGTGGCTCCATGGACAAAGATAGCACAGTGGTTTGCCATTTCCTTCTCCAGAGGAGTAAGGAATATAGAGGTTAGGTGACCTCCCTAGGGTCACACAGTAAGTATCCAAGGCTGGATTTGAATTCAGGTCTTTCTAACTTCAGGCCCAGTGCTCTATCCGCTGAGCCACCTAGCCGCCTCCAGGCTTTCATTTACATAACACTTTAAAGTTTATAAGAATTTCCCTTCATGATTTTATTTGATATTTGCAACAATCTCTGGAAAGTCAGTACTACAGGGGATTTACTCTCACTTTACAGATTAGGAAACTGAGTCTCAGAGATGAAATAACTTTCTCATGGTCACACAGTTATGAAGTGTCAAAGACAGGATTTGAACTGAAGTTCAATATCAAGGCTTTTTGTACTCTCTGACAAAGGAAGGTCATTCCTCCCAGGGAGGCTGTGGCTGGCTCAATCCCTCTCCTGTGCCATCCCAAAAGTAGGATTGCTCCCCAAGTCGTTTAGGTTTCTGCTGTACTTTTCCTGAGTGGGCCACTGTGGGATCCGGTGAAGTTCACCCAAGGTTTACTTCCTAGCTCCATCTCCAGTCCCCACGGGGCAGGGTAGTAAACTCCAGGGAAAAGCCCAGGAAGGAACCTTTGATCCGACAGAGGAGAACTGCAGGTCAGTGATGGTCCCGCTGCTCCGAGCCTTTCGGGTGGTGAGGATACAGCAATAACCCGAGCCTTCGAAGTGTGGAGGGCCTGACTGGCCCTAAGAAAGGAGGCGGGGAGGTGGCGCGGGCTTGTCGTGCGTGGGCAGCTCAGCCGCGTCTTGCTGGACGGTCTTAAGCGCGCTCCTGGACAACGCTATCAAGACCTTTCCGAGGCAGAGAAGGAGCGCTGCCCGATCTCGTGAGGAAGAACGGAGTGGGCAAGGCCATCGGGGGCCATGGGACAGTGCTAGATTCGGGGGCAGCTGCCCCAAAGGACTCAGGGGAGGTCACCTGATCTCACGGATCTTAAATTTCCTCGTCTCTAAAATGACAGTAACAAGACCTATAGGACCCAGGGCTGTGGGGGGAACCTTAAATGAAATAATCGGCGGAATGAGTTTTATATTTAAAAGCAGTTGAAATTTTTAAAAAGTAATTGAAATAGCAGCTATTATTATTTTTAAAAATACCGCAGCCCGATAGAATTGGAAAGGTACTTGGAGGACATCTAGTTCAACTGCCTCATTTTACAGATGAGAAAACTGAGGCCCAGAAAAGCTGACTTGCCCAAAGTCACACGGGAAGTAATTGGCAAAAATAGGATTTAAGGTTTTCTCCCTTTATTCTGATTCTTCTTTCACAACATGACTAATGTGGAAATGTTTAATATGATTATACTTTATAGCCTATGTCAGATTGCATGCCATCTTGGGGACGGGGGAGGGAGGAAGAGGGGAAAATTCAGAACTCAAAATCTTATACAAAGGAGTGTTAAAAACCAAAACTAAAAATAAATAAATGTATAATAAATAATATAATGTTTATAACGTTATATAATAAGACATTATTACATGCAATATATTATTATATAATATAATTATAATACAAAATAAAATACAAATCAATAAATTTTTTTTTGCAGGGGGGAAGGCAGGGCAATTGGGGTTAAGTGACTTGCCCAAGGTCACACAGCTAGTAAATATGTCAAGTGTCTGAGGTCATATTTGAACTCAGGTATTCTTGACTCCGGGGTCGGTGCTCTACTCACTGTGCCACCTAGCTGCCCCTAAATATTTTTTAAAAATAGGATTTGAACCATGTACCTAGCTTCCTCAAAAAGCATTCTCCTGCTAGAGTCTGGAGACATACAGGTCTGAGTCCTGGTGCCATTACTCTGAGACAATCCCTTCAACATTCTGATCCTCAGTTTCCTCATGTGTAAAACAGGGGCGATAGTACTAATACTGCTTGCTTCATGGTTTAGCCCTGAGGAAAGTGCTTGGTGAAACTTCTGTCTGCAGAAGTGTGAATATTATTAATTATTGAGTAAACTCAGTTCAAAGTGATTTTGAAAAATCCAAGTCTATTTTAGACCCCAGTCTCGCCCCTTTTAACGTTTGGCTCTAACGAGCAGAGAGTAGCAACAGATTTAGACAGAAAGGAAGTAGGGGACAACTTCTCAACAATTAGAACTGTCTAAACGTTGCTACCCCCAAAGTAATAAATTCCTTCTTCCTGTAAGTCATCAAGGCCAGATAATCATCTTAATTATTGGTTATTACCTTGATCATTGATTTAGATCTGAGAGGGTAGTAGAAGTCAGAGAACTAGGCTAGGGGCTCCTAATCTGGGGTCTGTGAGCTTTTTTTTTTTTAAATATTTTGATAACTGTTTACATGTTAATATAATTGGTTTCCTTTGAAATCCTATGGATTTTATTGATGTATTTAAAAAACATTCTGAGAAGGGGGCTTCACCAGACCCTGCCAAAGGTACCTTGACGCTTTGAAAGCTTGTCTATGTCTTACTGCATGAAATATTAAGCATGTTTTTGGACAGCTATGTCACTACCTTTCAAAGGGAGGGAAGAATCTTTGTCTAGTTTCATCAGAAGAATGGTGTACATAAGGCCATCAGTGGATATGAGGCAGTGATGGGCGCCTGATCTAATCCAATACCCTAAATGAGGCTCAGAAAAATTAAGAGATTTGTCCAAGGTCGCCAGCTGGGGATGCTGGGATTCTCTTTCCTCCGTTGACCTGATGGACGTTCTCCAAGGCAAGGTCTCTGCAGGTTGGGGAGACCATGCATAGCTATGGCTTAACCAGTCTGTTAGCCCCTCCTTTCCAGTACATTGTACAATAATTGTTTTGTCACCAGCACACTGTGGTTTACCCCAGAGAAACGGGACTGACATACTTCAGTCAAAAAAACCACAGTCTCGCAACTTCACGTGATCCTTCTAACCCAGACAGGGATGCGTCACAGGAGGGGAGGTGAACCAGGTTTCCGGGCCAAACTTTTCAATGCTTCTCTGGTCCCAGTCACTAAATAATAGGATTGTAGATTTGGACCTAGGACGGTTTCTCCAATCTAAGGCACAGAGAGGCCCAGACTGGAGTCACTCAGGGTCACCGAATAGGCAGAACTTAGTTTTGACCCCTAGTCCTCCAACTCCAAATCTGGCACCCTTTCCCTACTACAGGATTAGATCAGCTTTCCTGGTTCTCCCACTGACTCGCTGTGTCATCTTGAACAACTTCTCTCATTTCTCTGAACTTTCTGAGGGGAAGGGTCCTCCATGAAAAATATGGAGGATGAATCCGATAATGATAATACTGAAAATGATGATAATAATAAATGTCCATTTACTGTTTAGAATCTCTGGGAAGAAATCTCCAGCACAAAGAGGGTAAGACAGCAGGCTTTGTGCCTGGACATTCTGTCACTGCTAACACATTGTGTCGGACCTTGATCTCTGGATCGTGAGAGCTAGAGATGCAAGCAACCCTGGAGGCCAGGGGGTCCAAATCCCTTATTTTACAGATGAGAAAATCGAGGCCCAGACCCATGACCTCTGAAGTCCCCTTCTGCTCCAAGGTAATGATACGAAGGGGCAGAGCTGGAAACAGTCACCAAATGAGGGCTTTTTTCCATGGTAACAAGCTTCCAACTGTAGTGACCACTGATTATTTTCACTTTGGGGCTTTTTTAGATGAATATATAGTAGCTCAAAGAAATCCTATTTCTTAAAATAACAGAGACTGAAACCTCTAGGAATAAAAAGATTCTGAGGATCAGAGCCCTTCCTTTCTCTGTCTCTGCCCCCATCTCTCTCCCTCTCTCTTTTTTTCTCTCTCTTCTCCTCCCTTCTTCCCTCTCCCTTTCTCTCCCTCCTCCTCTCTCCCACCCCCCTTTCTCCTTCCCTCCTCTTTCCCTCTCTCCCTGTCTCTGTTGTTGTCTCTCTGTCTCTGTCCCTGTCTCCCTCCCCCCTTTCACCCTCCTTCCCTGTCTCTCCATGTCTCCCTCTATATGTGTCTCTCTTCTTTGTCTCTTTCTCTCTGTCTCTGCCCTCTCTGTCACTGTCTCTGTCTCTGTCAGTCTCTCTGTCTCTCCTGTGTGTCTTGGTTTCTCTCTCCCTCCCCTTCTCTCCCTCTGTGTGTGTGTGTGTGTGTGTGTGTGTGTCTGTCTGTCTGTCTGTCTGTCTGTCTGTCTCCATCTCTGTGTCTCTGTCTCTGTCTGTCTCTCTCTCCCTCTGTCTCTCTATCTCTCCCCTACTTCCTCTCCCACTCCCTCTCCTCTCAGTTGTGAAGGTTTTTGGACAGCTGCTTCTTCCATGGTAACAGAGATTGCAAAGCCCCTGGCTCCCCATCCTGACTCCTGGGGGGCCATTGTAGCAGCAGCCAGTCCCATGGTTTGCTCAGCTTTCCTAAACCCTTTTAATTGCTGGGAAGAAAACCTGCCTCCCTTCTTGGTCTTGCCCTCTGTGCAAAAGGCTTGTTTACCCAGTTTGGCTTCTATCAGCAGGCCTTCTGGCACAGGGAGCCTTTATCTAGCTGGAGATAAGGCGTTTTTTCCCCTCCCTTCCCTTAGCTTGACTTCTTCAAAGCCTCCCTGACCCAGCTGTGCCTTGTAAAGAATGGGGGGGAAGGGGGGTGCCCATGCTCTTCTGTCTCCTCTCTACCCACCCTGTGCCACTGAGGCAGATTCCATAGGATCAACTCACACAAACAGGTAGGCTTTGTACTCCAAAGGCCAATGAAAAGACTCCCAGGGCAGGCCAGTCATAGTGCTGCCTGAAACCCAGGAGGCTAGATCCAGTCACCCAAGATTCCTTTTCCCACAGGTTGGTCAGCTGGTCATAACTATGGGCTGAGGGCTCTCTTGTAGGAAGATTTCTGTATTATGGTTTGGTTTGGTTGGGGAGGTGGGAAAGGAGGGGAGAGAGACAAAATCTTTGACATGCATTAGCTCGTTATATCCTCTTGACCCCATTTGTACTAGGGTAGTTGGTACAAATAATCACCCCCATCTTACAGATGAGAACACTGAAGTTCAGAAAAGTAGTAACTCACCTAAGGTCACTCAGCTATTAGATGACATGACTGAAAGTGGAAATTTGTTTTGTTTGTCTATGCATATTTGTTGCAAAGGTTTTCTTTTTCTTTTCCCATGGGAAGAGATGGGAAGGAGGAAAAAATAAATGCTTGTCAATGGAAAAAAATTTTTATACCAAAAAAAAAATGGTAGGGCTAGGAGTCATGAACCCTTGAACCCCGATTCCAGAGCTTTTTCCAGTAAACAATACTCTCTCCTTCACTGACAGGATGGGTCATAAAGACACATTCACTGGCTTTGTGGGGTGATTAGGGCAAGGCTTCCTGAAATGGGTAAGCTTCAAACTGAGATGGATGGGTGGGTGGAGGGATAGAGGGATGGAGGGATGGTTAGATGGATGGATGCATGGACAGATGGGTGGACAAACAAGTAGATAGATAGATAGATAGATAGATAGATGGATGGACAGAAGGACAGATGGACAGATGGGCAGACAAACAGATAGATAGATACATAGGTAGATAGATAGATAGATAGATAGATAGATAGATAGATAGATAGATAGATAGATGGATGGATGGACAGATGGATAGATGGGCAGACAAACAGATAGGTAGATAGATAGATAGATAGATAGATAGATAGATAGATAGATAGATAGATGGATGGATGGATGGACAGATGGATGGACAGACAGGTAGATAGATAGATAGATAGATAGATAGATAGATAGATAGATAGATAGATGGATGGACAGATGGATGGACAGACAGGTAGATAGATAGATAGATAGATAGATAGATAGATAGATAGATAGATAGAGATAGAAAGATAGATAGATAGATGGATGGATGGACAGGTAGGTAGGTAGATAGATAGATAGATAGATAGATAGATAGATAGATAGATGGATGGATGGGTGGATGGACAGATGGATGGACAGACAGGTAGATAGATAGATAGATAGATAGATAGATAGATAGATAGATGGATGGACAGATGGATGGACAGACAGGTAGATAGATAGATAGATAGATAGATAGATAGATAGATAGATAGAGATAGAAAGATAGATAGATAGATGGATGGATGGACAGGTAGGTAGGTAGATAGATAGATAGATAGATAGATAGATAGATAGATGGATGGATGGATGGATGGACAGATGGATGGACAGACAGGTAGATAGATAGATAGATAGATAGATAGATAGATAGATAGATAGATGGATGGATGGACGGATAGATGGACAGACAGGTAGGTAGGTAAGTAGATAGATAGATAGATAGATAGATAGATAGATAGATAGATAGATAGATAGATGGATAGATAAATAGATGGATGGATAGATGGATAGATAGAATGTAGGTAGGGAGATATTTATGAGCATGCCCCTGGAGACAGATGGACAGATTTGTAGATAGACACATACAGAGAGTTAGACAGATAGGTAAATAGGTAGAGTATTTATTAAGCTCGAGACAGCTGGTGGGCACAGTGAATAGATCTCTGGGCCTAGAATCAGAAAGACCTGAGTTCAAATTCAGCCTCAGACACTTGCTGTGTGACCCAGGGCAAGTCATTTTACCTCTGTTTGCCTTAATTTCCTCACCTGTAAAATGGGGATATTAATAGAACCTACCTCACAGGGTTATTTTGAGGATCAAATGAGAAAATATTTGTAAAGTGCTTAGGACAGGGCATGGCACATAGTAGGTGCTTTATAAATGCTTGTTCCCTTCTCTGTGCCAGGCATGGAGCTATGTAAGGAAGAGTCATGGGCTATAAGGGAAGCACGGAAAGGGCATTTCATGATGGGGAGTAGAATGAGGGGGGAAGGGATCTATCAAAGGTTAGAGAACTCAATCAAGCTATCGGCTGGCCCAGAATCCAACATCCAAAGCAAAGAATATTGAGAGCTCATAGGAGCATTGATCTGGTAGAGACCATCTGCTCTACCTTCCTCATTTACGGATAAGGAAACTGAGGATGAGAAAAGTTAATTGACTTTCCCAAGGTCACGCGGCCGATGTGAGGACTCCAGCCTGAGACTCCCATTCTTAGTCCAAGGATCCTGAGGCCTGTGGAGACCTGACTCCAGATCCCCTTGGGAAATCAGCAGTCTGGCTTGATGTAGTCCAAAGAGATAAGATAGGCAGCATTCAGGTGGGAGGCTGAGACAAGCAGGCTTTGGAAGTTCTGCCTCTCACAGAATCTCTTAACTCCTTAGGTAGCAAGAAGAAAAGGTCACCAGGTCCATTTCTCTGCCCCAAGGCAGGACTGGAGCTAATCTCATGTACAGTCACGTCCGGTCTGTCAGGGCATTTATTAGCTTCTTCCTTATCCTCTCCAATGGCAGAAGAAGGTGATGAGGTTCATCATACCCATTCCACAGTCAGGGAAACTGAGGTCTCACTGGTGAACTGTCTTGTCTTGGGCCCCCACATTTTGATCTAGGGGCAAAGTAAAACTCTCTGGATCATTGATTCTCTGATAAAGTAGCTCTTTCCCTACTGAAAGGCCCAGGCATTTAATCAGAATAAAGAACCAGGAATGTGTTCTGACATATTTGTGTTTGGGGGTGACTGGAGTGAGGCCTTTGGCTATTGGATTCCTTAAAGGGGAGGCGCAGCTAGAAAGCCTTGTGGATCAGAAGCCCAGAGTTCAAATTCCAGTTCTGCAACTTGCCACCTGCATGACCTTGGACAAACAAATCCATCTCTCTGTCCCTCATCTTCCTCATCTATGAAACTGTTGCACTTGGGGACTTCTAAGGCCCCTCCCTCTAACTTCATATATGTGTTTCCATGCACTCTCTGGGGAACCACAGCCTGCCTCCCGGCTTCTTCTTTCCAGAGGATTTTAGGGTTCTAGGCTTGTTCCAGGAAAGCCAGGGTGCAGAGTGATAAGAACCCTAGAGGCCTGGGTTCTAGACCACTCTATGGGGCGGGGGGGGGGGGGCGGCAAATCACCTTCCTCCAATCTGGGCCATGATGATCTTTATAAGGTCCCTTCCTCTGATTCTTTAAAGGGCTCCAAAGGGACACTCCCACTCCCAGCTCTGCAGACGGGGCAGCCTGGGTGGCCCTGCCCCAAGGAATGAAGAGGGGGTTCCAGAGTGGAGTCTTTGGTTGCTCAGAGAAAAGCATTTTAAAATGATCCTCAGGTCCAGGGTAGGGTAGAATAAGTTGTGTTGGAAGGGGCTCAGGTTCTTGGCAGCACCCCAGTCATCCTGCCTAGACAGCTCCCAGCCTGTTCTGTCAAGGCAAGCTGCCCTCCCCCAATTGACGCTTTTTTTTCCCCTAAAGGTACAAGTCTAGCTGGGGCAGCATGAGGCCGTGTGCAGCCATGGACAAGTCCAAAGCCTCATGCACAGAGGGAAGGTGGGGGAGGCTAGCCAAGCAGGTGGTCCTGGCAGGGATGCCCATGTGACCCAGAGGCCTGAACAAATGTGCTGTGTACTAGCCAGGCTTTGCCAGCTCCACCCCCTCCACCCCCCAACGCCCCTATCCTGCCTGCTTGGGTTGGATAAGAGGGTGTTCCTCCCAGGAAGCCCAGGAGGCTCTTCCTGTTGACCGTGGGGGCCAGCAGGGCTTTGCTACCTGGGCTTCAGCCACTGGCCCGTAGGAGCCCAATGACTCACATCCTGCCAACTGCCCCTCTAGAGACAAAGGTGGGGTAGGGGAGGATCCATTTTTTCTAACCTTGACAAACAGGCAATCATCTTAAGGGTTCCCGGAGCCTGGGGCAGCTTACAAACCAGGGGTTCTAGCCCCGTACCTCCTCCCAAAGGCTCCCCCTCATTGGTGGGAGACCTCTACTGTGTACCTAATGTGTACCCATTGTGTACCCACTGTATACCCACTTATTCCCTCTCTCCAAACCCCTTACGAAGCACCTTAAAGGAGAGGGTGTAAGGGAACAGCCCTGAACTTGGAATCCAAAAACAGATTCAAGTTCTGACTTGCTGTTCTTCACTGGCTGTGAGACTTTGGCCAAGTCATTTCAGTTTCCTCATTTGTTAAATGACAGACATGGACTCAACGACCTCTAAGGTCCTTTCCTGCTTTAAATCTATGATCCTATGACCTGTAAAATGAATGAGTCAGGCTCAGATGAGGGATGGCAGGGGGAGGAGGAGAGGGATGGGGGAAGGAAGGAAAGAAGGAGGGATTGGGGATGGGGGAGGGGAGGAGGGGCAGGGGGAAGGGGCTCATTATCAAACCTCTCTATAACAAAATCAAGGGCTACATCCTAGGTGTGGTCAGTATGGTCCATATGCCATAGACAAGTTCTGGGACGGAAGGGGCAGGGGGAGAAGCTCATCTCAGGTTCTGAGACTTTGAAAATGTGACTATTTTTTCTCAGTTGGTCAGTTCAAAGCATTTAAAAAGCCCCTCTTGCTCTAGGAGAGAGAAGTACCTGGGATGGAGGGGTACAATGCGAGGAGGGGTGCTCAGCCACCAGAGATGCAGGAATTCTGAGTGGGTGAGAGGGAACATTCAGCGGCCCCTCTTCTCCTGTTGCACAGGCCTCCCTTTGACCAGCTGTGTTTGGTTAACAGCCCCCAGCTTCTAAGATAACAGGCTGCACCTGGGCCAGGGGCTGTCAATTAGGCACCATGGGGGCAGGCTTCCAGACAGGAAATTCCCTCCATAAGGCCTAGCCATAAAGTGGGAAGCACGTTCCCTCCCTCTCTGCCTTCTTTTGCATGCGTTTCAGACAAGGGGCATTTTCAGTGGTGTCTCTCATGCCTGGGACTCTCCCCCTCCTCATTCCCATCACCTGGCTTTCCTCAAAGGCTCAGCTAAAGTTCTGCTTTCTGCAAAAAAAAAAAAGCCTTTTCTGGCCTTCCTGAACCTTCAGGCCTTCTTTCTGAGATTATCTCCGATTTATCCTGTATAGATTTTGTTTGTGCAGATTGTCTTCTCCCCTAGACTAGGAGGCTGGAGCTCAAGGACTGTCTTTTGCCTTTCTTTGCATCCCCTGTGCTTAGTAGAGTTCTAGGCAAATGTTATTGTTCAGTTGTGTCTGACACTCATGACCCCATGGACCATACTGTTAACAAGGTTTTCTTGCATACTACTAGAGTCGTTTGCCATTTTCTTCTCCAGTGGATTATGGCAGAGGTTAAGTGACTTGCCCAAGGTCACACTGCTAGTAAGTGTCTGAGGATGGATTTGAATCAGGTCTTCCTGACTACAGATCCAGTGTTCTATCCACTGAGCTACCTAACTGCCTCCTAGGCAAGCACAGCTCAAGTGACTTGTTTAAGGTCACATTGCTAGTAAGTGTCCAAGGCTGGATTTGAACTCAGGTCTTCCTGACTCCAGACCCAGCTCTCTGTCCACTGGTCCATCTAACCTCCAGGCACATAATAGGTGATTGTTAACTTGACTTAACCCTCTCACCAATCCCCTCCTTATTTCTAGAGGGAAATCCTCAAGGGGACACAAGTCTTTCCTTCCTGGGCCTCAGCCATGGTCTTCCCAGCCTTGAAAAATACCAGCATCATTTTCCTTTTTCCTCCCTCCCCTCAAGTACCATGCAAAGTCTACACCTTCCTCAGCTATATTGTGGCCTACAGAAAATGATGGGAAAGGCTTTTGTAGGAAGGATCAGAAGTTTACGTTGCTCTTCTCCAGTGAGGACTGGATGCCTCACAAAGAGATTTTCATGAAGAGCAGGAGAGGTGTTTGGGTTAAATCTGATTTTATTTCAATTCAACAAGCATTTTTTAGATGCCTACTGTATGCTACAGAGATAAAATGAAATAATGCGTGCTCTCAAAGAATTTGCCTCTTATTTGGGGGGCGGGGAGTCAAGAGGGAAGGACGCAGACACATCTAAATAAATATAAAATATCTAAGTAAATGGAGAGCATAAGGAAAGAGGGTTCCAGGAAACACAGTGGAAGGGTAGGACAGGGCTGACACAGATGGGTATGAGGGAGCAGGGAGTGGTAGTCAGGACTGGAGGCTTCAGTCCAGGTACCCTTCCCTCCCTTGCTCTGAATGAAGTCATGAGAACATAGATTGGCATGTCCTGTCCTTTAAAGCGGCAAAGGTCATGCTGCGATTATCAATCCTTAGGAAAGAGGTAGAAACGAGAGGGTCAGAGAAGCAGATTGGTGGACTGCTGAGCAGATAAAGTCCAATCCCTGTTCCTTTCTGATGGTCAAGGGCCTGGTCAGCTAATGGCCGGACTAGTTATGGAGGGTTGAGCCTCATTGGAGGTACTCAGCCCTTAGCCAGGTTGGTCTGCTGCCCTAGGACTTATCACTCCATTATATATATATAGTATATTATAGCCGCCCCCCATAATATACCATAATTGATCAGAGCAAGTGGGGGAAATTTCCCCAAAGTAGTGGCAATCTCACATGTCTGGAAGGAAGTATCAGAGACAGTGTAATGGAAAAACCACTAGATATGCATTTCACATTCCTCCCCTTCATACACTCTAGTCCCACCTAACAATCCTGTCGGCTTTTCCCTTGAGATACTCCATCCCTCTTTGCAGACACTCTCCTCCCTGCCTGGAATGCACTGCCTCCCCAGTGCCTCTGACAACCCCGTGGTTTCATCACAGGCTACCTTCTGTATGAGGACACTGCTGATTCTCCCATACGCCGGTGCCTCCCCCCATCACCGTGGATTGAATTTATATACATATGCATACACACATATACAGTATCCTAGCATACTATACGTAATATACACAGTATCCTAGCATACAGAGTATATACTATATGGTATATAGGATACATAATACCCTAGGATATATCCTGTATGCTACATAGTATATTCTATATGTTTATAATATATACAATATATTCATATATCTACTATATGGAAAGCACACGTGGTATACATAGTAGATGTCTATACTACATTATATATATATTATATATACTATTTGTGTAGTATATGCAATATATATATTGTTTTTATTGATGTAAGTTTCTGACTTTTGGTATTCTCAAAGCCTAGTCCAGTGCTGAATACATGTTTGTGGATTGGTTCATAAAATCTGAGTTAGAACAATTCATACAATCAAAACAATAAGGTAGAGACAAACAACGGTGACAGACCTGAGAACTCTGACCAACAAAATGACCAGTTCCTATTCCACAGGAGTAACGATAAAGTTTACTACTCACCTCCTGGCCAAGAGGTGAAGGATTCGAGGTGCAGAGCGAAGCATTTTTTGGACATGGCCAATGTAGGAATTTGTTTTCCCTGATTATGCATATTAGTTATAAGGTTTTGTTTTAGTTTTAGTTTTTCTCAAGGGAGGGGAGATCGTTGGGGAAGAAAATAAATAGATTTTTATTCATTGAAATAAATTAAATTCTATTTTCTTGTTTTTTCTCATTTACACTTGGAAAAATTTTAACATTTGTTTTTTTTAAAAATTTGAGTTCTGAATTATCTCCCTCCTTCCTTCCCTCCTCCCTGCTAGAGAAGACAAGCAAATTGATAGAGATTATACATGTGAAGTTCCACAAAACACATTTCCATATTAGCCATGTTGCAAAAGAAAACAAACTTTAAAAAAGCAAGAAAAATTAAGAAATCTTTAAAAAGTTGGCTTCGATCTGCATTCATGCTCCCATCAGTCCTTCCTCTGGAAGCGGATCATATATTTATTCATTAATCTTTGGGGATTGTCTTGGATCATTATATTGCTGAGAGTAGCTAAGTCATCGAGAGTTGATCATTCATACAGTGTTGCTCTTGCTGTGTATAATGTTCTCCTGGTTCTGCTCACTTCACTTTGCATCCGTTCGTATAATTAAATTACATTTGAAAAAAAAAAAGAATCCCAGCTCTGCTGCTTATATGACCTCGGATAAGTCACTTCTCTCTTTCTGTCCTTAGTTTCCTCCTCCATCAAATGAAGAGGTTGGACTAAATGACCTCTAAGATTCCTTCTAACTCTAAATCTGATTGCTGATCCTAAGTGTGGTGTTGCTTGGAGCCAGGGGAATGAACTGGATAACCCCTCAGCCTAAAGATTGTGTAAAGACCACAGTCATTATCCTCATCATCCCAAGCCCTCATTAAGCACCTAATTGCATGTGGCCTAATCATGGCTTTGAACAAAGAGAGTTACATAAATTATGTCCTTGCCCACTGGGAAGGAGGGAGCTCACATCTAAGACAGACACACCAAGGGTGGTATAGACAGGACTGTACAAGATGGACAGACAGCAGAATAAAACACCATAGAACATAAAATGTGTGAAGTATGAATTATACAGCTTCTGTGGCCCATGGCGGGGAGGAGAAAATATGAAGTGGGGTTTGTGGGGAGGGAGCCCAGGGGTCCTTCACTTTTTTCTGTGTCATGGACACATTTGACAATCTGGTGAAGCCTATAGACATGTGTCAGAAGAATGTTTTTAACTGCATCGTATAAAATACATACGATTACAAAGGAAACCAATTATATTGAAATACTGTTATCAAAATATGTTTTTAAAAGTTCATAGAACCCAGATTAAGAATCCCTGATTTACAGTGATATTCATCTCCCATGTCAATTGCTGCTGTTCAGTCATTTCAGTGGTGTCTGACTCTCCCCATTTTGGGGGGTTTCTTGGCAAAGATACTGGAGTGGTTTCTCCAGCTCATTTTACAGATGAGGAAACTGAGGCAAACAGTGGTAAGTGACTTGCCCAGGATCACACAGCTAATGAGTGTCTGAGGTCAAATGTGAACTCAAGTCCTCCTGACCTAGCTGCCCATGTTGGTTAAAACTATATACATATATATATATATATATATATACATATATATATATATATATGTATATATATATATGTATATATATTTAGTCTGACTTTTAAAGTCCTCAGAACCTTTACTGATAATAACCTTGTGAAGTAGGTAACACAAGCAACAATAATTAATAATATTTTTAAAATATTTTTTAAGGTTTGCAAGGCCTGGCTCTCTATCAAGTTCACCACCTAACTTTAGATGATGAATTAGAGAGACCAAATAGACCGATTGAAAGACAAGAATAAAACAGCCCTTGTCCTCAGAATAGTTTGTAATCGGGGTGAGGGTGGGAGTGGTAGACAAGTATATATGTAGGTATGTATGAAATAAATACAAGAGATAACTACTAGGCTACAAGAGAAGATAATTACAACAGCAACTCTGGGGATCAAGGAAGGCTTCGTAGAGAAGGCGGTACTTGATCTGAGCCCTGAAAGAGGCCAAGGATTCTGAAAGGCAGAAATTAGGTGGAAGGGTGTGCCAGGCTTAAAGGGTACTGCAAGTACAAAAGCGTGGAGATGGGAAAGGGAGTTGTATTGACTTGTAGGAGGAATGGGGGGAAGGCTGGTTTTGCTGACCTGAAGAGTGTTCGAAGGGGATAATGTGTTATAAAGCTAGATGGGTCTAGGGTGTGAAGGGCCTCAAATACCAAGCAGTTTATAATTAATTGCTCCTAGAGGCCATAAGGGGCCACCAAAGTTTATTGAGAAGGGGAGTGATTTGGTCAGATCCTGAGCTTTATGAATTAGGATTAATTTCTTAAAGAGGCCTATTCACTGAGTGGGAAGTACCTCACTCAAAGTGAGAACCTGAAAAGACCTTAGCTTGAAAGGGTCAGGGTCTCCCATTGCATCCTGGGTCATCTCCAGTCATTCTGATGAATGGACCCAGTTGGACCCAGAACTGGACCCAGTTGGCTCTAGAGGAGAAAGTGAGGCTGGGGACCTTGCACAGCCGTCCCTCACTCAAATCAAAGTCAACTGCAAGTGGTGTCATCATTTCTCTGATGTCATGGTCCTCTTTGAGAATGAAGGACAAACACAACACATCAACTGCTGTATATAGGATGGATTTGAGTGGCTGGAAAAATATTAGGAGACTATGAAACCCCAAATTGAAAGTTAGAGTAACACACGACTGAAATGACTCAACAAGGACAAAAACCCAAACAGTCCAGGTAAGAGGCCATGAGGGCCTGATCTGGGGTATTTGCCCAGTGAGTGGTGAGGGGATGGATGAAAGAGCTGTGGTGGGATTGGCCATGTGGGGTTAGAGCAAGTGAAGATTCAAGGATGACCCCAAATTGCCGACCTGGGTGACTGCAAGGATAGTGGTATCTTGGAGAGAGAAAGAAGGAAGTTTGGAAGAGGGGTAGGGTGGAGGTGGATGATAAGTCCTGTAAGAAGTGGAAGGGCTCCCACATGGACAATATATTAATGTGTGTGTGTGTGTGTGTGTGTGTGTGTGTGTGTGTGTGTGTGTGTGAGAGAGAGAGAGAGAGAGAGAGAGAGAGATTCTGCTTCCAGAGCTCTACCCATTACACTACCCAGTCTTTCTGCCCCATACCTTCTCTGTCCTCAGGACACCTGCTGCTCTCTTGTTCCAAGTGCCTAGTTAACCAGTCATCTAAGTCAGGGGCCTCAAACTGGAAAGGGGAAGAGGGCTGTGTAGCCCCACAAGCTATATTTTGTAGTTCTTTGTCCCTTTGTTTAAATGCTCCAGCAAACAAGGCTTTACAAGTCTTTGGGAAGATAAGCAAAGATTTAGATAGCACTAGTACAAATAGATGCGTGTTTAAATTGGCCACAAACTGAAATTTGAGCCAGAGACTGAGGTGTTAGCCTCTCGTGACTTAACATGTATGTCCTCCACTGGGGTACATGCTTTTCGATCATTTAAACCTCCCAAGATATCTTGGGGTTTACGGGCTAGATTTCTTTTTTAAGGATCATATCTTAAATCCAAATCACTCTGGCTCTCATTGATTGGCCAGTAATAGGTCCCAGCCCAAGCCTCACTCGAATATTGGCTCCTGATGGCTCAGAGTGAGTATAAATAGCAATTGTTTCTGTTTTGATCAGAAACCCCAAGGATCTTCTCCCAGACTGATTTCTATTTCTTTTTCCTTTTTTTTTAACTAGGTAAAAGAGGCCATTCTCTGCCTCATTTCTTACTTAGTCTAAATCACTGAATGGGCATTGCCTCAGACAAACTGAGACCTGGGAAAGACCTTAGCCTAAAAAGGTCAAGGTCTCCCACTGCATAGGGCGACCTCCAAACATCTTGATCTATAGCTTGTCACTGGACCCAGATGGCTTCGGAGGAGAAAGTGAGGCTGGTGACTTTGTATAGCCCTTCCTCGCTTAAATCCAATCCACTTGCACGTCATGGCATCACCTTCCTGATGTAATCGTCCTCTTTGAGAATGGAGGACAAGCAACAACCTATGTTTTGGAATAAGGAAATCAAGAAGAAAGAGGTTTAAGGGCCTCCCATGGCTTGACTGTGCCCCCTTTGAGTGGCTTGCTGAGTACTTTAGGATTTGAGAACTTGGTGGACCCTCAACACTGAGACAGTAAACACTGGAGCCAAGATTCAAAACCCAAGTCACCTGACTTGAAGTCCATCATCCTTTTCACTATACTATACTGTTTCTCTGGGCCTTGGTTTCCTTAATTGTAAAATCACCGAGTTGGACTGAAAAATACCCCTACAATTTGTTTTGATGTAACAGAGACTTCCAAACAAAAACACAAACTTCTTTACAGAGCACATTTCACGGGAAAAAACCCCAGATTATTGATAATAGAATTTGATTATTGAGAATAAAAGAGAAAGTACCTTAGGTCAAGAACTCTTCCTTCTGGCTTTCCGTCCCCATCCTATAGGGTTGAATTAAGGGGTTGTTAACAGCATGGTAATGACATCAGTCATTGGCTTTAGTAATTGACCAAACTTATTGTTTCTTGTGGGAGACTTTATTTACACTGTGGTAATGGTTGTCCTCCTGGTTCTGATTGCTTCACTCTGTGCCACTTTCTACTTCATCCCATGTTTCTCTGAAAAATCCCTTCATACTTGGCATTGTTTCCATCTCACCAATGGTCCATTGCATTTGTAGAGCGCAGTTTTTTCTACTCTCCCTGCCACATATTTAGCCTCCATCCTTTTGTTATCACAAAAAAATGATGCTATGACCATTTTTGTGCATTTGGGTATTTTTTTGCTATCATTAACCTTTCTGGATATTGTCCTAGTTTTGAGGTTTCTGGGTCAAAAGACATGAACGGTTTAGTCACTTTCCTTGAATAATTCCAAATTGATTTCTAGAACAGCCTGAACCAATTCATAGTTCTAGGAGCAAGGAATTGTCTGACTTGTTTTCCATAGGCCCTCCAGTAATGTTTTCCCATCTTTGGGGACTTTTTTGAAAAGTTATTGTGTCTGGTAATGGGGACCGCTATCATTTATATTCATTTCAGCAAATCTTTAATCTTTACTTCCACTATAACCAGTAGAACTTAAGCTTTTTGAGGACAGAGATGATTTTCTTTGACTTGGTATCCTTAGCTCTGTGCCTCATCAGGGCATAGGGCGATGGAGAGAGTGTTGTACCCGGACACTGGAAGACCTGGGTTCTTTCTTCTCCTGGCTCTGTGTGACCATGAGCAAATGACTTAACATCTCTGACCTTCAGATTCTTCATCTGTGAAATGGGGAGAATAATATCTAATGGATATACTCTACTGGTTCGTTGAAAGGCTCAAAGGAGGCAATGCACATGAAGTATCTCGCAAATCTTAAAACCCAACATAAGTGTAATTTATGATGATATAAATATATTTATAATTCAGGGAAAGAGCACAGTAGCTGGAGACTTGGTTTTTGTCTTAGCTTGGTCACTAACTAGCTATGGGACCTTGGGTAAGTCACTCAGTGCCTCTAAGACTTATTTCCTTAGTCATAAATGAGGGGGTTGGACTAGCTCGGAATGAATGAAGGAATTAGCATTTGTTAAACACCTACTATGCTCTAGGTAGTGGCATCAATCCATCAACAAGCATTTATTCTGTTCCAGGCACTATGATAAGTGTTGAGGATACAAAGAAAGGCTAAAATAATCCCTGCCCTTGAGGAGTTCACATCTTAATGAAGGAGAAAACATGTAAATAATGAGTTATGTACAAGATACATACATTGTTGAAGGAAGATAGGTAGGAAGGGTTGGAAAAGTGGATAGAAGGAGGAGAAAAAAGGCATGGAACCTGAACCAGATATGCCTCCAAAAGGGCCTAATAGAGTATAAATGTACCAGAAAGGAAATCCAGCTAATAATTTTTTAACTGATAGTCTTTACAATTTGGATTCCAATTTCTCTTAAGACATGGATTACATATTTCTTCTTCCAGACTATTTTCCCAAGAACTCATGGTTTGCTTAAGTCCTTAGGAAAAGGTGCTTAGGGATTTTCATTGTATATTAAAAACAATTCTAGTTTTGGTTGTCACCATGGATTTGTTTTGGCCTTAGAAGAGGGGATACCAGGGTAAAAAAGACAAGCAAGCCATAGTCCCTATTCTTAAGAAGCTTCCATTCCTATAAGAATGCAAGTCATTCCCCAACTGATAAATGGTCAAAGGATATGAACAGGCAATTGTCAGATGAAAAAATTAAAGCTATCTATAGTCATGAAAAAATGCTCTAAATCACTATTGATTAGAGAAATGCAAATCAAACCACTCTGAGGTACCACCATATCACACCTATCAGATTGGCTAAGATGACAAAACAGAAAAATGATAAATGCTGGAGAAGATGTGGGAAAATTGGAACACTAATACACTGTTGGTGGAATTGTGAACTGATTCAACCATTCTGGAGATCAGTTTGGAACTATGCTCAAAGGGCTATAAAACTGTGTCTACCCTTTGACTCAGCAATACCACTTCTAGGGCTGTATCTCCAAGAGATCATAAAAACAGGAAAAGGACCCACAAGTACAAAGATATTTATAGCAGCTCTTTTTGTGTTGGCCAAGAATTGGAAATTGAGGGGATGTCCATCAGTTGGGGAATGGCTGAGCAAGTTGTGGTATGTGAATGTAATGGAATACTATTGTGCTATAAGAAATGATGAGCAGGCAGACTTCAGAAAAACCTAGAAGACTTACATGAACTGATGCTGAGTGAGGTGAACAGAACCAGGAGAATGTTGTATACAGTAACAGCCACATTATATGATGACTAACTTTGACAGACAGCTCTTTGTAGCCTTGCAAGCATCTAAGACAACTCCAACAGACTCATGATGGAAAATGCTGTCCGTATCCAGAAAAAGAACTGTGTAATCTTAATGCAGATCTAAGCATATTATTTGCTCTCTTTTTTTTTTGTTTCTTCTTTCTCGTGGTTTCTCCCATTGGTTCTAATTCTTATATACAACATGACTAATATGAAAATAGGTTTAATATGAATGTACATTTTTTAATATTTTTGTTTGTCTTTTTTATTAGATTTTTTTATTTTTAGTTTATAACACTTAGTTTTACATGTTCTTGAGTTTCAAATTTTCTTCCCTTCCCTCCCCTCCCCTTCCCAAGATGGCATGCAGTCCGATATAGATTCTACATAAACCTCTGCATTAAACTTATTTACACAATAGTCAAGTTGCAAAGAAGAATTATGACCAATGGAATGAATCATGAGAGAGAAGAAACAAAACCCAAAAATAAAGAGGAAAAAAAAGGAGAGCAAACAGTTTGCCTCAGTCTGCATTCAGACTCCATAATTCTTTCTCTGGATGTAGCTCTTTCCATCATGAGTCCTTTGGGGTTGTCTTTGAGCCTTGCATTGCTGAGGAGAGCCAAGTCTATCAAAGTTAGTCATCACAGAATCAATATGTCTGTGGTTGTGTATAATGTTCTCCTGGTTCTGCTTCTCTCACTCAGCATCAGATCATGTAGGTTTTTCAAGGTTATTATGAAGTCTGTGTCTTCCCCATTTCTTATAACATATGAATGTATATGCTGAGCCTGTGTCAATTTACATGCCATGTTGGGGTGGGGCGAAAGATGGGGAGAAAATGTAGAACTCAAAATCTTATGGAAATGAATGTTGAAAACTGAAAATAAATAAATTAAAAAAAGAAAAAAGCTAAATTAAAAAAAAAAGAAGCTTCCATTCTACTTGGGGGGTGTGAGATAGGGAGAGGAGAAAATCTTCCTTTGTAAAATAAGGGGTTTGGAGCCAAAGGCTCCCTCCCAGCTTTGATCTATAACTTCAGCTGGGTTGGCGGGGGGAGCAGGCTAGAGGATGCCCCTCTCCCCCACCAGAGAAGGTACCTGGGCTGAGCCTGAAAGGAAGACGTGGTTTCTAAAAGGTGCAACTGAGGCAAGAGTATCTCCAGACACAAAGGGACGGACACGACAGCCTTTGTGAATATAAGGTGACAGGAGATAGCATGTCAAGTTTGGGGAGCAACTATCATAGAGCATGAAATGAAATGACTGGAAAGGCAGGTTAGAGGCTATTTGCAGAAGACCTTAAATGCCCAGCCAGGGAGTTTCTGTTTTATCTCAGAGGCAATACGCTTTGAAATAGGGGAGCATGGCAATCAGAATTGTGCTTTAGGAAAGTTACTTTAGCCACTGTGTGAAGGATGAATTGGAGATGATCTCCCCTCCCCTTCTACTTCTAATATGGGATGAGCCTATGAGTCAAAGGAATGCATCTCTAACAATGGAACTCCAGGCACTTTGATGGATGAGAGATGTTTGGGGAAGGTAATTGTGGGAAACAACTCTACCTGGAACACCTCTAATCATGCCTTGTCAGCAGCCACCTACTGCAGCTACTCAAAAGGCTGGTCCTGATGTGGGCTGAAAGGGATAACATTTATTCAGGTCATGGGGTGGGAGACATTAATTTAGAAAGACAAAGGGAAGCATAGTGCCTGGCGCACAGTAGGCACTTAATATGCTTGCGGATGTGTTCTCTGCCTGAAATGGTCCTGTAGAAGAGAAGCCTTTTAAGGAAGAAGGAAACAAAGGAACAATGGCCTATATGGTGAAGCTTTCTGGACCTTTCTGGGAGGCCTGAGCTTCTAAAGGAGAGCTTTGTCTTCCCTTTACCCCACACTTGAAGAAAGTAGGAGTTGTAAACTTGGGTTTTTGTGCCTCTGCCTGGATAGGGATAGGAAGCAGGTAGGAGAGCAGGGGATTAAACCAGATAAGCGACTGGGAGGAATGAGCAGGCCTTTGACAAGGGCCATGGAGCTTCAGCCAAACAGGTCAGCGAAGAAAGATGCCAACAAACACGTTTTGACTTAAGACTAAGGCGCTAAGAATTCAGCAGTGAGTCCGGTCTGCTGTTTCTCATCCAGCCCTGGCACCCGCAGGGATCAGACCTGTATACAGGGAGGATACCTCTTTGGGGAGCCAACTCAATTCAAAAAAATATTTATTAAGCAATAGTTGTATTGGGGGTCCTATGCTTGGCCCTGGAGGCCATATAGGGTTTAAATCCAACAAGAGTCCTTGCCTTCATGGAGTTTATAGGTTATAAGTCCAAGGCTTCCAGCCAGGAGGGATCTTCAGAAACTGTCTGTCCCTTTGAGAATTTCACATTCCCCAAGCCTAACAATGAGTGGGGCAGAGGGAAATGTCTGAGGAAGTCTAAGGGGAAAAAGACATTTGGGGTTGCTCTAGTTGACTAGAGAAGGCTTCTTAGGGTAACTGGGATTTGTGTTAGGAGCGACACACATGTGCCCTCAAAGGGCAGGTAATCCCAAGAGGCCTGGGAGCTGTGCACAGCTACTGAAGAGCCTAACACCAGAAACCAGCTCTTTTTTTTTTCATGGAAACGACACTAAAGAAGATGAATTTCTGGCATAAGTAGAGCCTATATCAAATTGTACACCATCTTGGGGAGGGGAGAGGAGAAGGAGTGGGAGAAAATCTGAAACTCAAAATCTTATGGAAGTGAATGTTGAAAACTAAAAATAAATAAACGAATTTTTAAAAAAGAAATTATGAGCACGATGGTAAGACTTATATAAATTCATGCAAAGTGAAGTAAGCAGAACCAGGAGAAGGTTGTACACAGTATGAGCAATATTATAAGGCTTATGAACGCTGAAAAACTTAGCTACTCTGGTCAAGACAATTCCAAAAGACCCATGATGAAAAATGTAACCCAGAGAGAGAACTGATGAACTCCGAGGACAAATTAAAGCAGAGTTTAAAAAAAAAAAAAGATGCATTTCTGCTTTCTGTACCTTAAGGACCATCAGCATGGTACAGTAAAAAAGAGCATTGAGTCAGAGAACCTGGCTTCAGAGCCTGCCTCCCACAATTAAGGTCTGTGTGTGATGGGTGAGCAACGTAACCCTGTAGGTCTCAGCAACTCCACAGGTGAAATGAGAGGGTTGGGGGCTGGATCAGGGCTTCTTAACCTTTTTGGATAATGGACCCCCTTGAGCTGTCAGGGGAAGCCAAAAGATCCCTCCCTCCTCAGAGTCACGTTTTTTTTTTGTTTGTTTTTTTTTTAGAGTCATGTTTTTAAGTGCATAAAATGACACGCAGAGGATTATAAAAAAGACCAATTATGTCGAAATAGTTATCAAAATATTTTTTGGGGAGTGTCAAAATATTTTTTAAAAGTTTTTATAAGTTCAGAGACCTCAAGTTAAGGATTCTTGGAATCGATAGCCTCTGGGGTCCCTTCCAGCTACAGGTCTATGACCACTAGACTTTTCCATCTGATTCACAACAGGATCCTCCTGGATGTAGTGTCTCCTCCTATTAGAATATGAGCACCTTGGTTCTGCACGTTTCCATCTTCATTTTTTGTCTATTTTAAATACTCAAATCACTCTGTAAAGGACACATGAAGAAAGACGCTATCTGTAGCCAGAGAAAGAACTGATAACTAGACTATATTCTATATATATAGAATAATTTACATATTTTCACATATAGATATACATATATACATACATGTATATGTGTGTACACACAGATATATACATATACACATATACGTGTCTGTGTATGTATACATATAAACACTTATTTGTGTCTAATGGCAGCCATGGGGAGGAGGAAAAAAAGAAATTTACATGATAATTTTGTTGTATGTTTGAAAAGAATAGCAAGCTGTGCATAGTAAGTTTGCAGTTTTTTATACAATCATTTTTTATTGTATTATATTCTGGAAATGTTTATTTTATTCTGTAAACTAAAAATAGAATTAAAAAAGAAAAGAATATGAGTGCCTTGAGAAGAGGGCCTGTCTTAACCTTCTGTCTCCAGCCTTGAGCACAGTGCTTAGATGAGTGACATAATAGAGTCTTTTCAAAAAAATATTATCAAGTCTTAATCAATACTTTTTCATTCATTCATTGAAAAAAGGATAAGGTTCAATTCAGTCGAACAAGCAGGCATAAGCACTTGGCTACGGGGCACTTACTGGGTTAGACCATAGAATTCATCCAAATGGCAAAGGGAGAGGAAAGGAAGAACACAGGCAGACCTTGCTTTATTTCGCTTCCCTTTATTGTGTTTGCAGATATTGAGGTGTTTTTTTTTTCAAACAAATTGAAAGTTTGTGGCAAGCCTGCATGGAGCAAGTCTACGGGAGCCATTTTTCTAACAACACATGCTCATATGGTGTCTCTGTGTCACATTTGGGTTAATTCTTAGAGTATTTCAAACTTTTTTCATTATTATTGTATCTGTTATGATGATCTGTGATCAGCAATCTTTGATGTCACTATCATAATTGTTTTGAGGCACAACAAACCACACCCATATAAGAAGGCAAACTTTGATCAATAAATGTGTGCGTCCTGACTGCTTCACCATCCAGCTGTTTCCCATCTCCTTCCTTCTCCTCCAGCCTCCCTATTCCCCAGACACAACAATATTGAAGACTATTACACTAACTTAGTTGATAAAGCAGTGAGTGGCAGGGTTCGAGAGGGTTGACTCCAATTTTAAAAGAAGTTCTACTGTGGGTAAAGTGCTATCAAATAGCATCACACGCTGTAGAGAAATCTTTCCTCAAAGGAAGAGTTGATCGAAGTGACAAACCTCATTGTCTTATTTTAAGAAATTTCCACAGCCACCTCAACCTTCAGCAACCACCACCCTGATCAGTCAGCAGCCATCAGCATCGAGGCAAGACCCTCCACCAGCAAAAAAAAAATTATGACTCACCGAAAGCTCAGATGATGGTTAGCATTTTTTTTTTTAGCAATACAGTATTTTTAATTAAGGTACATGCATTCTTTCAGACTAATGCTACTGCACACTTAATAGACTACGGTATAGTGTAAACATAACTTTTATATGCACTGGGAAACCAAAAAATTTGTATGACTCACTTTATTGGGAAATTCACTTTATTGCAGTGGTCTGGAACTGAACCCACGATATCTCCGAGGTGAGCCTGTCCATATGTCACACTGCGGATAGAGGAGAATCTAGGAAAGGTCTTTGATGGCAGTGTAATACCATGGAAAGAACACTGGTTGTGGAGCTAGGCAGTAGTATCAAACTCTAATAGAGATAAATCCCTTTGGCCATATGTTGACTTAGAAAGCCACAAATTAACATTACCCGTGCTGTATTTGTATTTTTATTTATTTCATTAAACATTTCCCAATTACATTTTAATCTAGTTCAGGCCACACCCAGGAGCTTTGTTGTCTTCAAGTTTGACACCCCCACCCCCAGCCCCACCCTCACCCCCACCCTCCCCACCCCCACCCCCGAGTTAGAGGATCTGGGTTCAAATTCTGCTTCTAGGACTTAAGCTTCTTCGGGAGCAGGGACTGTCTTTGCCCTTCTTTGCATCCCCAGCTCTTAACACGAAGCCTGGAATATGAGTAGATATGTTTCTCATTGACTGACTTCACCTGTGTAAATTTGACCAAGTCACTAGACCTGCCGAGGCCTCAGTTTCCTCACCTGTAAGAAAGGGCTGAACCAGAGGCTAAACACCTGAGAGCCTATCCAACTTTAGACTTTACACGCTCATGAAAAAGAAGTCCAGTGATGGAGTCAAGTATTTTCAGCTGCAGATGAACATCTCCCAGGAACACAGGGAAGATGCTGATCAGAGCATCCTGGAGTCTTCCAAGAAGCTGACTTTAGAGGAATTTGCCATCCAAAGCTCTGCGTTGTCCAGTGTGATGTGATAAGTTTGCTATGGTTTCATCTGTTGACTTAGCTCAGCCTTTCTGAGAACATGGTATTCTCCAGAGAGTGTTCCCTCTCCTGCTCTGGGTGCTTATGGGCATCAGCTGCTTAGAGTGATGTGGGTACACACACCAGACACCCCGTCAGCTGAGAAAACAGACACCGCCCCCCACCACATGCCCAGCACTGACACCGTACCTTTTTGTCAGCATATGCATGCTCAATCTCTGTACCCTCTCCCAAGCCAGCTTTTGTTTGGTCCAAAAATGAATATGATACATTAATAGTGTTCCTTTTTTTGTCATAGCTTTCTTCTAAAATTTTTTTTACCCGTATCTTCTGTTTTTATATTACCTTTCTTTTCAAATATATTCCTCCTCATTCCCTCACCCCTTGTAAGAAAAGGGGAGAAAATGATGAAGGGAAAACATTGCCATTTAGATAAATCAACATATCAATGGAGTCTCACAGTTTATGCAAAATTCCATACCCATAGTCCCCCACCTCTGCAAATAAGGAAAGATGACGGTACATTTTCTTAGCTCTCCTCCAGAGCCAAGTTTCTTTATAACCTTCTTTCAATATGCTAATAACACATACAGGAGGGCATAATGAAGTAGAAAAGTGTCTCAGTTATGGATCAAGGGGAGATTCTGGATTCTAATCCTGGCTCTGACTCTTCAATATAGTGCTGTGGAAGGAGCATGGAGTTTGGGGTCAGAGTCCTGTCTTTGAAGCCTCTCCCTGCCACTTATTTTCTAGGTGACTTTGGCCAACTCATCCAGGCAAGTCTTTTTTGTTTTCACAGCGCTTAGCACAATATCTGGCACACAGTAGGTGCTTAATAAATATTTATAGAATTAAATTGAATTTCACTTCTCCAGGCCTTAGTTTCCTTAATCTGTAAAATAAGGGAGTTGGACTAGATGACCTCTAAATATATAGGAGAGTGGGTCTAGAGTCAGAAAGACCTGAGTTCAAATCCAACCTTAGCTACTTAAGCTGTGCAAACCTAAGCAAGTTGCATCACCTCTGTCTACCTCAGTTTCTTCATCTGTAAAACGGGAAGAATACTAGCACCTACCTCCCAGGATTGTTATAAGAAAGAAATAAGATAATATTTGCGAAGCACTTTGTAAACCTTAAAGCGCTATATACATGCTAGCTGTTAAACATGTGACTCTAACTTACTGGCTAGTTAAGTGGCCACAGCTGCAGTTTCATTTACCAAAAAATAGAAATGACAAATGCTTATACTCTGGTGACCGCTGGTTCCCTCTGTCCAGGCTCTCCCCCGTGCCTCCCCTCTCTCCCATGTGCACCAGGGCATATTCTCCTCCAAAAGAGGCGTGCCTAGAATCTCCCATCAGCTGCTTTAAGGAACACAGCCGTTTGTCTGGAATCCTATCTATGGGCTAGAACCCTAGAAGATGGAAACAGGAGGGGTGGAAAGGGCCTTCCGGAAGGCACTGAGACCAAGCCCCTCCTTTTGGAAGACGAGGAAACTAAAACGCAGAGAAACACACGGGTCATAAGATCACAGATTTATATCTGACCTTAAGCATCGTGAGTCCCACCCTCCTATGGATTTGTTTTCAAACAGACATATTCGTGCTTACGCACACACAGACTACTTTTTGCAAGCCGGGCAAGTAGAGACAAACAAAACCACTCTCCTTGTCTTCCCTTTTCTCTCTGGAACTTGGCACTGGTGTCTGCTTCATAATTCCAGGCTATCGGCCATCCTGGCACTAACCGCGCTGCAGGACTTGGCATCAGGACGCTTGGATTCTGGCCACATTTCCAAGTCACCAGCTGTGTCACCTTGGGCAAGTCACATCATTTCTTTGATGTAATATGGTGGTTTTCTTTTGTTCTCTGCTGTGCACTTTTTACTTTATTTTTCCCCTCCCCCCCAAGAAGGCTATAATTAAGCATGGCTATATATACATATACATAGATATTTATAAACATACAAACATATACACATATACACTCCTATACATATATGTAAGGCTAATTTATTGTTTTTCAGTTTATTCTTCTTAATTATTTTTGTCCTTCAGTCATTTTAGTTGTAAACGTCTCTTTGCGACCCCATTTGGGATTTTCTGGGCAAAGATACTGGAGCGGTTTGCTATTTCTCTCTCCAGCTCATTTTACAGATGAGGAAACTGAGGCAAACAGGGTTAAGTGACTTGCCCAGGGACACACAGCTAGTAAGTGTCTGAGGCTGAATTTGAACTCAGGTCTTTTTGACTCAAGGGCCAGTAACTCTCTTGACTGTGCTTCCTAGCTGCCCAATTTATTCATCTGTAATTTGACTCAATAAATACTTCTTCCATCTGGTTTGTATTCAAGACACTGGGGCAGGAACTGGTGATGCAAAGACTGGGACAAAGTCCCTGCCCTCAAGGAGGTACTGAGTGGGCCACAGCATGAGGTCAAAGGTCTTCAAGTCCAGTGCTCCTCGGGTTATAGATAAAGAAACTGAGACCCAGAGAGAAGCCAAGTGATGTGCCCAGAGTCACAGTAAGCATCTGAAGTGGGATTCTGGTAGAGGTCTTCCTGGTTCCCAGGACAATGTTCCATCCACTATGCCAACATGTACACAGATAAAGTAGGTGGCACAATGGATAGAGCGCTTGGTGTGGAGTCAGGAGGACTTGAGTTCAAATCCAGCCTCAGTCACTTACTAACTGTGTGACCCCAGGCAAGTCACTTAACCCTGTTTGCCTCGGTTTCCTCATCTGCAAAATGAGCTGGAGAGGGAAATGGCAAACCACTCCAGTGTCTTTGCCAAGAAAACCCCAAACAGGGGTCACAGAGAGTCTGACAGGACTAAAAAAAAAAGACTGAAGAACAACAAAAACATGGATAAATACATATTGATAGGGCAAGATAATAATAGCAGTGAGCATTTATGTAGCACTTAGATTTACAAAACATGGCCTCCTCAGCTAGATTGTAAGGTCCTTGAGGGCAGGGACTGTCTTTTGCCTCTTTTTGTAACTCCTATGATTAGCACAGTCCCTGGAACATAGTAGGCACTTAATAAATGTTTATTAAATTGAACATAAGCATCATCCATCTTTTACAGATGAGGAAACTCAGGGCAATAGAGCTTAACAGTCTTACCCAGGGTCACACAGCTGGTAAATGCCAGGATTCAAACTTGGGTCTTCTTGACTTGAGACCCAGCATTCAACCCACTGTGCCACCTAATTGCCCTGGAGAACAGACAAGGCTTCTGCCGAAGGTGATGCTGGAGTTTTGTTTTGAACAGAGATTCTAAGAAACTCAGAGACAGAGATGAGGAAGGCATGCATTCCAGACTAAGGGGAGGGTAAAAATCTGTGTCAGAATAACAAAATTTCACTGTGAAAAACAATTAAGAAAAATAAACCGGAAAATAATAAATTAGTCATATATATGTATATGAGTATATATGTGTGTATGTGTGTATGTTTATAGATATCTATGTATATGTATATATAGCCATGTTTAATTGTAACCTTCTTGGGGAGGGGGAGGGGAAAAAAAGGAAAAAGTGCCCAGCAGAGAGCAAAAGAAAACCAGCAAGGAAGCAAATAAAAGCTGGGCAGCCTTGAAAACCACGTGCAGTATTTATTATACAGGTTTTCTTGAAATGGAGATCTATTGTTTTATAATGAATCCTCTCTTATGGTCTGCTGTGTACATGGCAATGGTTTTTTTTTTCTTTTCTCATTTTGTATTTAAGAATAAAATAAAAAAATGTACAAAAAGAAGAAAAATAATAAATTAAATTTAAAAAATAAACTATTTTTTGAGAACCCAGGTGTTTTAAGAAAACAATTGCAAGAAAGTGAATATTGCTGAAGAAAAAAGTTACCATCTCTAATAATATAGTAAATAACAGCTAACATTTATATAGCACCTATTAAGTACTGTCAGGCACTGGGTTAAGTATTTTATAAATATTATCTCATTTGATCTTCACAACAACGCTTCGAAGTAGAGGCTATTATCATCCTTACTTTACAGATAAGGAAACTGAGGCAGAAAGAGATTAAGTGATTTGCTCAGGGATGTACAGTTAGTAAATATGTGAGGCTGGATGTGAACTGAAGTCTTGCAGCTAGATGGCTTAGGGATAGAGCACTAGGCCTCAAGTCAGGAAGATTGAATTCAAATCTAGTCTCAGATACTTACTAGTTGTATGACCCTGGGCAAGTCACTTAACCTCTGTTTGCCTTAATTTGATGGAGAAAGAAATGGCAAACCACTCCAGTATCTTTGCTAAGAAAACCATGAAGAGTCAGACACGACTGAACAAGCCTAATGCTTTCAAGGGAACTGAAGGCCCCTGGGGAAGAGCAGAACCAAGGTAAATTCAGATATAACCAGGATAAAACCTTAGGTGGGGGAATAAGCTATATTGATTATCTTTTGAGGGGGAAAGACCCCATGGTTGAACTCAGTTTGTCTGTTGTTGGTTGGGGATCTAGGAGCCCAGGCCAACTGACTGATGACATCTGCCTGGTTTTCTTTACAAGGGGATTATGAGGATCATATGACGTAAAGGGTCTGGAAATACTATTTGGGGATAAACTTACCCCCAAAATAGAAGGTACTATTAGTATAAGTTCTTGGTGTTGTTTTTAACCTGGTGTTTGCGGCACTTGGGGAGAGAGACTGGCTTTAGAAAAACAATGTTTATGACACTTTGGAAAACTACAGCTTCAGGATTCTCTAGTCTTTTCTGTGACTTCTTCTTGTTCCCTTAGAGAACAGCCCTGGGCTGGGTGGCTCTGGAGGAAAGGGTGTCTAGGATATGGGTGGAGGGTGGGGGTGGACAAGGGAATAGGAGATGAGGTTTTAGAAGTAATTTATGTTAAGAGTGCATTCAACCATGAAGGCATATCTGGCTCCCAGCCACCCTTCCAGTCTGATTTCATTTTATTCCACTTTATACACTCTCTCTTCTGACCAAACTAGTCTGCTACCTGTTCCCCATGGGCAGGACGTCTTATCTCCTGCCTCCTTTCCTATATACAGTTCTGGAATGCACTCTTACATCACCCTCTCAGAATCCCTGGTTTCCTTGAAGGTACAGATCAGGTGCCACCTCTTACATGAGGCCTTTTGTGATCTCCTCCTCCCCCATGGTTAATGTCCTCCCCCTCCCCCATTGTTAAAGTTCTCTCCCTCCTGAAATTTCTTTGTATATCTATATTTACTCATCTATGTACATGGCACATACATTCAGTACATTCAGTAAAATGTAAACTCCCTGAGGGCAGGGATTAATTGGATTTTATCTTTTTATCTCTAGTGCCTAGTATAGTGGCTTCTCTCCTATGCTCAGAAAGCCCTTGTGACTCCCTATTGCCCCTTTTATCAACAAAACCTCCTCTGTTTGGCATTTAAAGCCCTTCCTAACCTGGTTCCAGCTGATCTTTCCAGCCTTCGACACCACTTTGTTTCATATACTTTTGGATCCAGCCAAATAGACCTTTTCTTGGATGTTCCCCCATACCTGACATTCCCATCTCTACTCTCTGTCTACCACGCTTGAAAGTTTTTCTCTTCTGCCTCTTAGAATTCCTCATTTCCTTCAAAGAGCCAGAGCAGGCAAACAAGATGGAAACCTCCTGGCTTAGCCAGAGTTAGGCAGAAGACATCTGCAAAGTTCAATATCCAGGATCACCCAAAGTGGAGGATTTTGATGAGAAAAAGCCAGAGTGGTCAGATACACAAGTAACTAGAAGTATTGCTTATATTCGGATACTCCAGGTATAGGGGTTCCCAGCTAACCCAAACTCACTAGTGCTGTTAGATTACACACTCCAAAAAGGTGAAGGTCAGCATGAGAATCCAGGGGACACCGGTCAAATGCAAATAGAGTCAACCATGACACCCAAAATCAGCAGGGGCAAAACCCAGCCCTGGCACAAGCCCCAATTCAGAAATTAGGGTTAGACTTAGCTTAGATTCATGCTAGACATTTCAGTAAATAGAAGAAGACACCAACTACTACAAAGAATTATTGTACGTCCAGAGATGCCCCACAACTGTAATCAGAGAGTCATAGGGAAAAAAAAGTGTGTTTTCTACAAGGACTGCTTGAAAATTTAGAAGAAAGGAAGCAAGAGATAAAAAATAAAATCAAAACTCTGGAAGAAAAGAATAGTAAAGAAAATAACTAACCTGGAATAGAAAGTAGTTGACCTTACATAAATACCAGACTCCTTGAAAATTAGATTAGACCAAACAAAAATCAGTGACTTCATGAAACAAAAAGATATATTAGAACAAAATAAAAAAGATGGAAAAAATGGACAAAAATGTAAGCTATCTGTTATCGAAAACAACTGATCTAGAAAACAGATCAATGAGAGACAATTTAAGAATCACTGGACTCCCTGAAAACTACAATCAAAAGAACTTTATTTTAAGAAATTACAAGACCTATTAGAAACAAAAGCAACACAAAGTTGCTACACTTGCATACCTTTTGACCCAGTGATATCCATACCCAAAAAGATAAAAGGGATAAAGGTCTTATATGTACAAAAATATTTATAGCAGCTCTTTTTGTAGTGGCAAAGAACAGGAAACTAAGGGAGTGCCCATGAATTGGGGAATGACTGAATAAATTATGGTACATGAATAAAATGGGGTAGTATTGTGCTATAAGAAATGATAAAAGAGATGATTTCATAGAAACTCAGGAAGCTTCTATGAACTGATGCAGAGTGAAGTGAGCAGAACCAGGAAAAAATGTATACTACAATGCCTATATTGTAAAGGTGAATAATTGAGAAAGATTTAAGAACTCCGATCACCTTAGTGATCAGCTGTGATTCCAGAGGGCCAACGATGAAGAATGCTACCCACACTCAACAGAAAAGTGCTGGATTATCATGAAGAATGAAACACACAGTTTTGGACATGATGAATGTGGGAATTTGTTTTGATTGACTATGCTTATTTGTCACAAAGGTCTTTTTTTTTAGAAGGGGGAAAGGCAGGATAGCTAGGTGACACAGTGGCTAGAATGCTGGGCTCAGAATCAAGAAGACTCATCTTCCTGAGTTCTAATCCAACTTCATGCACTGACTAGCTGTGTGACCCTGGGTAAGTCACTTCACCCTATTTGCCTCAGGTTCCTAATCTGTAAGGTGAGCTGGAGAAGGAAATGGCAAATCACTCCAGTATGTTTGCCAAGAAAACCCCAAGAGGTTACAAAGAGTCAGACATGAATGAAAACGATTGAACAACAACATGTAGGAAGAGAAAAAGGAGTACTTGATAATTGAAAAAAAAAGAAAAAAATTTTAAAGAAAAAATAAAGGACATTTATTTTAAGAATCTCTGACTATAGGGCTTATGCATCCTACCTCCTCCCTCCCCCCCCCAAAAAAAAGAATCAGAGGATAAAGGGAAAATGCAAAGAATCTACCAATTATCTCTTGAAAGAAACCTTCAAAGGATGAGTCTCAGGAATGCCATGTACAGCTTTCACATCAAAGAAAAAATACTGCAGGCAATCAGATATAAAAAAAAAGGGAGGGAGAGAGAGCTTAAGAACCCAGGAAACATACTGAGGATCACATAAGACCCAGCAGCTTCTACTAAAAAGCAGAGAAGATCTTGAAATATGATATTCCAAAAGGCAAAACATATATATGTATGTATATGTATACACACATATATGTGTGTGTGCATATATATGTTTGTGTATATGTATATGAATATATATGTGTATATATATATATGTATATAAAATAATAACTTACTCTTCAAGGCCCAGTATAATCCTAGAAAGGGAAAAGTGAACCTCAACAGAAAAGAGAAATTTCAAGCATTCCTGATGAAAAGATCAGAGTTGGGGAAAAACTTTGAAACATAAACACAAGAGTAGAAAGGCCAATTAATCTGAACAAGCACAAGGTGCTACAAGATGATGACATGCTAACATTTAAACAGAAAGAAAAGAAATGTCTTTTCAGATTCTTAATGGAGTTAAATAAGATAGAGGACCTGTGTACGTATGGATTGGTTTGGTTTCAATTATTTTGAGAAGAGAAATATAAGGAAAGGTAAAAGGAATACATTAGTGTGGAAAAGATTAAGAAGGAAGTGTAATTTATTTATTTCTCATAATTGGAGTAAGAGAAAAGAATATAAACACAGAGGAATGGGGAGAAGAGTAATCATATGAACCTCACTCATATCTGAACTTGACAAAAAAGAGTTTAACATATACACACACATAGACACAGAAACAAAAAGGTTGTTGCAGAAATATATGATGCAGGGAGAGAGGCAGGTCTGGGAGAAGAAGAAGCTAAGGGGGAAGATAATACTGGAGAAGAATAATCACAAGAAAATGAAAACTTTGGAGAGTTGATACTGAAGAGGGGATTAAAAAGCAAAGAAAAAGTAAGAACCAGTGATGGGGTCTGGTCAAGAGGAAGAGAGTAGGGGTTGTGGAATGGAAGAAGCTCTTTAGTTAGAAACCATGGGTATTGATCACATCCCTTCTCTGGCCTAAGAGAAGAAACAGGGGGGAAAAATCTTTATAGCAAGTTTCTTTGATACAGGTCTAATACCCAAGATACACAGGGAACTGATTCAAATGTATAAGAACAAGAACCATTCCCCAAAAGAAAAGTGGTTGAAGAATATGAACAGGCAATTTTCAGAGAAGACTCAAAGCTATCAACATCCATATGAAAACAAATGATCCAAAATCACCAATTTGTTGCTGGTCAGTGATTTTTCAGTCATGTCCAACTATTTATAACCCCATTTGGGGTTTTCTTGTCAAAGATACTGGTTTGCCATTTTCTTCTCCAGCTCATTTTACAGATGAGAAATTGAGGTAAAGAGCGATTCAGTGACTTGCCCAGGGTCACACAGCTCGTAAGTGTCTGAGGCCAGATTTCAACTCAGGAAGATGAGTCTTCCTGACTCTGTGCCTGGCGCTCTATCCACTGTGCAACCTGGTCACAACTCTAAAATTCCATCTCAGACCCATCAGATTGGCAAAGATGACAAAGGAAAATGCTAATTGTTGGACGAGTGTGAGAGGACAGACATACTAATGAATTGTTTGAGAAGGTGTGGATGAGTCCAGCCAGACTGGAAAGCTACTTAGAACTACAAGCCCCAAATTACTAAACTGTGCATACCTCTGGACCCATTCTAAAATGGCAGCCAATCAAATACTGTTATTACACTTACACCCCAAGGAGATCAAACAAAAAGAAAAAGGGCCAATGTGTGTAAAAATATTAATAGAAGTGCTTTTTGTTGTAGTAAAGTACTAGAAACCAAGGGAGTGTCCATCAATTGAGGAATGGCTGGATAAATTATGGTATATGAATGTAATGGAATACTATTGCACCACAACAATTAAAGAGAGGATTTCAGAGAATCCTGGGAACATATGTGAACTGATGCAGGTCAGGGTGAGTAGAGCCAGGAGAACAATATATAACAACAACACTTCAAAAATAAACAGCTTTGAGAGACTTAAGCAATGACCAATCAAACTCCAGAAGACCGGTGTTGCAACATTTTTCCTGCTCTGGACCAAAAAGGTGATGGAATGAAGGTGTGGAATGAGATTTATAGATTTTCAGACATTACCAGTATTTGAATGTTATGCTTGACTATCCTTATTTTTACAACTTTTTATTTTATAACTTGTTTGGGGATTTGTTGAGAAGGGGGCAGGCCAGCAATAGTGATGTAAAAGAAAAAAGAAAAAAAGAAAATGGACAACTGAAACAGAAAAGAATAGAGGGCTGTTCAGAAGGAAGCACAGACAATTTAGGACAGCTTTGAAAGTAACATGTTGAATTTACTATATGCTCTTTTTAAAAAAAAAGCAATTTGTGTGGAATAGAGAATCATAGTTTCATATATAGGCATCTTTTATGTTCTACTTTGTATATGGATATGCTCTTTTTAGTGTTTAAGTTCCGAATAAAAAATAAAACTTGAAACAAAAAAAAAATAAAGAGAATCAAATCTGAGTCAAGAAACCAAGTAAGGAAGTCTGGTTGCAGCTGCCTTTATCCTTATCCCAGGAACTCATTCCTGATGAAATTGGCAAATCCCTATACCCCTCTAGGTCTCGATTTCTTTACCTGTAAAATGGGGATAATAAAAGCACCTGTTTCGCAAGATTTTTGTGAGGATCCAAGCGGATAATACATGTAAAATTCCTTTGCAAACCTTAAAGTACTTTATAAATGCTCATTATGTTACTATACACAAAATGAAGTGTCTGCCATAGGTGTTTCCTCAGCTCTCTTTCGTGTCTAAGCCTGGACTCTATAAAGTGATATCAAGAAATTGTTGAAGGGCAAATGCTATTATTTCTTGACATGAGAGAATGGGAATCCTTTGCTAGACTTGTTCAGGTGGGGGAAGCTTGCTCCTGACCCTGCTGTTCTGTTCTCTGTAGAGCAACAGGTCTGGCGTGGTTAGGATTAGACAGGTAGAAGAGATATCAGCTTTGCAGCCCAAAAGCTAGGGCTTCCCGCACTTCCCGTAAAGCATCCTCTGGAGGTAGCTATTAATAATGCCAATGATATTATCATGAGCGCTCATAAAGTGTTTAAAGGTTGGCAAGTTGCTTTACACACCTTAACTCCCTTGAGTCTCACGATAGTCCTCTGAGTTGGGTACTGTATGTACTATCTTTCCCATTTTATGAATGAGAAAACCAAGACTCAGAGAGTCAATATGATTGTCCATGCTTGTGTCATGGGGGACTGGCCAATAAACCCAGTCCTCATGAGCCTGCATAGAGTGCTTAGCTGCTGTATTTTCTCATGAAGAAGAGACTTAGCAGCCTGCTTTTGGAAGAATCATGATGGCATGTAATGGAAGTGCCTTGGAGAGACTTTGGAGAATGTATAGGCATTCTGTAACTGGTTCCAGTTTTCTAACCATGTAGTAGATGGCAGCCTCTTTGACAGACTCTCATTTTGGAATCAGAACTGGGAGTGGTTTCAAAAGGCTTTAGTCAGCCTTGGCCTGTCTTCTCTTTCTCTTAGTGGGATCTCTGCTCTTGGCTGACAGTGTCCACTGAAAAACAACACGGAAAGAGGAGAGGCCTTGGACCCTCTCCCTCCAAGGCCAGCATGGGAACAGGGACCTCGGTTCTTTGCCTGCCTCGGTGTTTGCTTTTCGTTGTGTTAGATTAAGGAAGCTGGAGGCAAGGACCTGGTGAGTTTTGAAAGATGAGGAGAGTCAGCCTCTGGGACTCAGGAGATGAGTCCATGCTGGCAGTCCAGCATCAATGCCTCACGTAGTAACTTCTGGGAACCAGATCAACAATAAATAGGACAAAGAGCCATCCAGCAATGATGCTAAATTTGGACACGAACTTGGTGGGACCAATTCTATTCTACGTAGAAACAGTGTTAAATCTGAGCCCACTCCCTCCAGAGAACAAGGTAGGATTAGGAAGAATGCACCTCCTGGTGTTGGGGGAAACGCTTGTACCTTTGTCCTTGCTGTATCTTCCAAGTAAATTTCTCTATGTAAAAGCTAATGGATATTAATGGGTTAAATGGAAGTGGGGCACAAGTAACTGCTACGCTAACAAGGGAAGGAACACACCTGGAATGGAGGATTCCAGCAAATAGAAGTAGAGAATAGACACCTTGACCCCTCAGAGGTGCCCCTAGAAAGCCAAGAGAATGGATCCGGCCTGACTCTGAAATACCACCTGCCCCACTTGTAAATACAAAAGCCAAACTGAATGCTGGCTGGCCTCCTGAACTCAGTGTTTCATTTCCCACTCCTCTGCTTCTGCAAGGGCCTGGAATACCCTCCTCCCTTCCACCTCAGGAATTTAGAACTTTCTTGGAAGCCCAACTCAGGTGCCGGCTTGTCCTGGAAACCTTTCTCCATTTCCCTAGCTGTCAGTGGTTTCTTACTCCTTGGATTTTATTGTCTTCACATATCTGTTTGTACCATTACATTCCACCAGAATATAGAGTTCTCCAGGGCAGAGACAGCTTTCTTTTTTGTCTTTGTATCCACAGTGCCTAGCATAGTAGGTGCTTAATAAATGTTTGTCGAATTCAATTGCTGAAATTTAAGAGGCAGTATTCTAACAAATCTTTTCTGACCAATGGTGTTTCCAATTCATTTCCATAAGCCTTCACTGCTTTACCCATGGAATGAGAAGTTGAACCTAGATTGAAAGACTTCATTGCAGAGTGGAAAGGGTGTTGGGTTTGTCGTCAGAGGTCCTGGGTTCAAATCCTGTCTTTACCGCTCAGTGCCTATGTGACCTTGGTCAACTCACAACCTCTCTGGGCCTTAAGGTTTCCTCATTTGTAAAATGGAGTTAATGATACCTGTAGAAACTTTTAGAAACCTGTAGAAATTTTACTGGGTTGTTGTGAGGCTCAAATGAGATAATGTATGAAAGAGGATTCCGCAGACTTTAAGGCCGATGGAAGTTATTATTATGATCATCAATACACTTGGCATTCTCTTTCTGTATAGATAGAAGGGTCAAAGTTGAGCCCAGAGCAACCTCAGTGACTTAAAATTCCAAATTAATTGGGTCCAAATTCAGTCAGTCAATAAATATTTTTTAAGCACCTGCCAATTGCCAGGCACCAGGCTAAGTGCCGGAGATACAAACAGAGCCAAAAGACAAACCCCGCCCTCAAGGAGCTTACAGTTTTCAGCTGTGGCAAACACATTTTAGTTGTGTTAAAATGAACAGGAAATTCAGTTCAAGAGGCATTTATCAAGGCCCAGTATGGGCCAGACCCACTGCTAGGTACCAGGGGGCAAAGATAAGAAACCCCAAATGGCCTTTGACATCAAGGAGTCTCCTTGTAGGGCAGAAGGACAACGGATACTTGTATAATGCCCAGTGATCTACCGGGGAGAGGCTAAAACCCCTTTCTTGTCATCAGGGGCACGGCAGCTTGAGTTTTAGAGGTTGTTAGGAATTCTGAAAGGTGGGAGGTGAGGAGGGATTGCATTCCAGGCAAGGGGAGCAGCTCAAGCAAAGGCACCTAGTCAGGAGATGGAATGTCCTATAAGGGAAAAAGAAAGTAGACCAGTTTGACTAGAAGATAAGAGTTCTGGAGGGAGAGGTGAAACAAATCTGGAAAGATGGGCTGGAGGCAGAATGGGAAAGGCTTTCAACCTCAGGAATTTGTATTTTTGTCAAGGGGACAATTGGGAACCACTGAAGTTTCTTAAGGAGAGGGGTGAATAGACAGATGGATGAATGAAAACCACATTTATTGATGCTAGCTTCCTACGGCCAGTCAGTAGGGATACAGATATTAACTGAAGCAGTCCATACCTCCAAAGAGTTTACATTCTGAATAGGGGAGAAACATCTACAGGGAAAAGCAGCCAGGGAAGGGAGCTATGGTGTAGAAAGTTAGCAGAATGATGCCAAGAATGACAGGACCTAGTAGTGACACATTCTTCATTTTTTACAGATGAAGAAACAGGGAGGCAGGCAGATGAAGGCATTTACCCAGGGTCACCCCGATAGTAAGAGGCAGGGCTGAGGAGCAAACCAAGGACCTCTGGGCCCAAACCCAGTCCTCTGTCCACCTCACTTTGAGGCCAGGCCTTAAAAAGGTGGGGCCCAGAGAAACCCTGCCCCTGCCCCTCTATAAGGGAAGCAGCTAAGGGTGCCCTGTGTTACCTGTACCCATGAGAGGAAGGCTTCTGAAGGGCTGAGCACTGGACACCTTGCTATAGAACACATCTTTCCTCCTGGAGAGTCAGTCTGGTATGTTGATAAGAACACTGGGTTTGGGTTGGTAAGAACACTGGGTTCAAATTTTGGCTCAGCCACTTTCTACCTTTGTGACACTGGGCAAGTCAGTTAACTTCTCTGAGACTCAGTTTCTTCATCTGTAAAATGGGGGAGGGGGTGTAGGATTAGGTCCAGATGATCTTTGAGGTGTCTCCCAGCTCTAAATCTATGATCCCATGAGTAGGAGTGTACATGGAAGGGCTCTGAGGCCTAACCCAGAGCCAGAGAGAGAGAAAGGAACCCATCCTTCCCCAGTACCTGGGCCTGGATCATCCATCAAAGAGGCCCTGTCCTTTGGATGCCCCCTGCCTCCTCCTCCCCATAAGCCCCATGATTCTACTTGGCTGCTCTAGGACTGGCCAAGGCTCCAGAAACAACTGGCTGAGGTAACTCCTTGCCTTATAGGCTAAGTTGAGAGGTGGCTGAGAGCCAGGCCCCTGGGCTCTCTCTAGATCAGTCACTCAAGCAAGATATCTCCTCTCTGTCAGTTCTTCCCTCTCCTCTCCTTCTCTCTCCCCTCTCCTCCTTGTCTCTCCTCCCCTCTCCTCTCCTTCTCTCTCCCGTCTCCCCTCTCCTCTCTGTCTCTCCTCCCCTCTTTTCTCCTCCTCTCCTCAGCTCTCCAAGCCCCCAGGATACTTGTTCCAGATGCATGTTCAGCCCTTACCTGACCATTAGCTCTCCTTGCCACATATAAATGTGCAAACATGTCTCTTTAAATCTTTCCCCCTGTTGTGTGTCTGCCCTAGACTCAAAGAATTCTGAGGCTTTTAATGCTAGAAAGGCCCATGCCACTCATTCAGCTCATTTGACAGATGAGAACAGCCCCCAGGCCCAGCCCAACCCCAGCAGAGCAGAGAACTGCCCAAGATCAGGGAGGCAGTCAGGAGCCTCTGTTTTGAGCCCAGGGGCTCTGGCTTCAGAGCCAGAGCTCAGGTCCCCTGCACCCAGAGGAAGGTGGCCCCCTCCATCCCCCCTGACACCCGGCTTTCCTGTGCCAGCCCAGCTGTCCAGAGAATGTGCCCTGCAGAGAGACCAGCACAGCAATTAGGGGCTTAATAAACATTCTCTGATGATGTGGTTCCTCTCAGGTGCTTTGAACTCCTTGGTTGAGGGTGCTGGAGCCTGGGAAAGGGCTGATCCCCATCTGTCCTTGGGTGCTGTGTGTCCCAGTTTATGTGTCTGTGCTGGCAGGTGCTCACTGACCACAAACATGTGACCCACAGAGGGTTCCTGGCAAGTGTAGGGAATGGGGCTGGGGCTGGGGCAGGAAGCCCCAGGGACCTTGGGCTTCAAGACTCTTCTGGGCCTCAGTTTCCTCACCTGTACAGCAAAGAGGTTTGGACTCAAGGACCCCTAAGGCCCCTTCTAGACCTACTGTGCATGAGCCTAACACACAATAGGGGCTTAATTGATGTTTGTTGACTGACTTACTGATAGACAGATCCATGCTGCTAGGATCCCAAGATCTGCTTCTTGTATGACCTCAAAGAGCTGTGCTTTGGGAGTATCGATTTGGCAAGTTTGTGAATGATGGTTTAGAAAGGGGAGAGACTAGGAGAGGAGGCATGGAGGCCAATTAGGAGGCCACTGCAACACCTGGGGAGTGGTACTGAGGTCAGGAGCTAAAGCCTAATGAGTGGGGATAACTCCCTAGACCTCTAAAATTGTAATTTATCTAGCTCTGGGCATACGGGTTCTTTTAACCCAACTTTCTTCCCCAGTGGAAGGGTATTCAAACAATCAAAACAGTGTTCGGGGTGGGGCTTTTCCAGCAGGTCAGTTATTCTCCCAGCCCTGAGGAAGGGCAGCCTTCCGCTGGGAACAGACTTGTTCCGACTTGTCCAGGTCACCAGGTTTCAGGAGAAATCTCCTAACACAGTGGGAGGGGTCCGCTGACAGGGAGATGAGGCTTTCTAGTGCTTGAACTAGAAAGGTTCTCTTCTGACCTGGATAGAACCTCCCCCTCCATGGCGGGAGTTTCCAGTTCTCCAGACATTGTTTTCAGTCCCTCCTGGGATTTGGGAGCCTTTTCCCCTCCCCTTCCCCCTCACCCTCCCCTGAGTGCTGGTGATTATTATCTGGGTCCGAGAAGGAAAGCCCAAAGTGTCACTGTTAGGCTGCTCCCAAGTGCAATCCTCAGGAATCCTTTGGAACAGGGCCTCCCCAGCCCAGCCCACCCCAACTCTGAAAACTGCCCTCAGCATCCATTCCCCTCTGCAAAGAGAGCCAGATTGCCCTAACCCTGGGGTCCATGGCCTATTTTTAAAGCACATTCTTGACCTTTTTTCAAGACATGGATTCCAAAAGAGCCAAAGGGGCTTAGATCCCTTCTCTGAATATGTTTCTAAACGCACCAAATAAAATGCATAGGACTACAAAAGAAACTAATTTTTATATATATATATATATATATATATATATATATACATATATATATATATATATACATATATATATATATGTGTGTGTGTGTGTGTGTGATACATATACATATATGTGTGTGTGCATGTGTAAAATACATATATGTATACCTACATGTATGCATATATGTATATATGTGTGTATGTCTGTGTGTGTGTTCATGGACCCCCCCCCCAGGTTAACAATCCTGCTTTTAAAGAAGGTTCCTGTCTCCCAGACAGTACCAATCACCCAAACCAGGCAAACAGAAAGAATTCAGGGAAGGGGCAGCGATCTTAAAATGCCATGGCTTGTGTTGATTTGGCCCTGATCTTGTGACCACACAAGACTGCTCCTCCCAGCAGTTCTCCACCTCCCCCCACTGCCCCCCACTGCCTGTTCCAAAGCCAAGGCAAAGCAAGGGTCTTAGTCCTTAGGAGCAGACCCAGGAGTCAGCTAGAGTTCCAGTTTATTTTGTAATGGGTCTGACACCTCCTGTTGTGCCATTGGCCTCAGACAGCTGCAGGGTGTCTAGGAAGCCCAATCCGGCTACAACCGGTTTATAAAGGCTGGAATTGGAAGGAAGAGAACTAACTGATGGATGAGAAAGGCAGGGATAGATACCATTCACAAGCCATGCCCTTGCCAGGAAAGACCTGGTCATCCGTGGGCATCGACAATAACATTTATACATATGACGCTTTAAAGGTTGCCATGCTTTTTATACATGTTGTCTCATTTGGCCCTTGCAGAGATCCTGTGAGGGAGGTGATATCCCCATTTTACAGATGGCTTGCCGCACAGGTCTTAAGTTTCAGAGAGTGGATTCAAACCCAAGTCTTCCTGACCCCAAGTCCGGCTCAGGTGCCACTCACTGTGCCAGCCACCTGGTATTTTCATCTCATCCTCCGTCTCCCTCATCCAGTCAGTGGCTAAGTTCGGTGGATATCTCCCATCCCCCATCAGCCCCTTCTCTCTACTCCAATGGCTGGGACCCTTGTTCAAACTCTCACTGTCTTCCACCTGATCTATTCCAATGACAGCCAGTTTGGTCTCCCCTTTCCAATCCATCCTCCACACACAGCTGCCAAAGAGACATGCTAAAGCATTGGACTGAGTAACTGGATCAATTAATTATCAGTTAATAGAATCAATTAAAATCAGTTAATTGAATCAATTAACTGGGGAATTCTAATATGAAGTAGAACATGACAGAGCTTTTAAAAGGAATTAGATCATATCCTATGGCAGTAATCAGGAAGGGTATCATGGAAGAGGTTGAATTTAAAGTTGGGCCTTGAAGGCTGAGTTGGATTGTGGGGCTTTTTTGGGGGGTAGGGTGTTAATATAACATTATTCCATAGGCAGAAATGTAAAAAGGCCTGCAATTGGATTTACGCAGGTATGGAGGGGAGAAGAGGTGTTTCCAGACAGCAGTTGGGGTGGAAAATACCTGGGGATTTTAGGCCCTGTGATCTCAGTGTGAGTCAGTAGATCTGTGTGCCATCCAGAAAAGTCAGTGCAGCCTAATAACCATGAATGTATATCCAGAGGTGTCCAGAGGTGGGAGAGGATCATCCCACTGTCCTCTGCCCCACTGTACACACTTCTGGGTGTCATGTTTTCAGAAGGACTTTGGCAAGCTGGAGATGGTCCAGACAAAAATGACTGGCGTGGTGAGGGGACAGTGTTTTGTGATGATGGGTTGAAAAACTGGACTAGTTTATTTTGGAGAAACAACAATGAAAGGGACAACTGTTTTCCAGAAGGATTGTCCCTTGGAAGAGAGATTAATTAGCCTTCTCTTGGCCCTGGAGGGCAGAAAAGGGATCAGATCTGTGATTGGAAGTCACCAGGAAGAATATTTCTACTAAATGGAGCCAAGCAGCCACAAATGTGGCTGCTAAAGCCATCTGGAGGGTGGGTCAGAGGGCATCTTCGAGCAGACCCCGGGTCATCACTGGCTGGGAATGTTGCAGAGGGAAATGGTGATGAGTAGGGATTAGACCAATCATCCTCTGAGCTCCCCCCAAGTGTTAGATTCTAGGATGCAGTGGAAGTCAACAGGGAGAAGAGAACTTTCAATAATAGACACCTGTCTATTTAATCTAAATAGCTAGGTGACCTGGAGTCAGGAAGACCTGTGTTCAAAACTGGCCTCAGACCCTTACTAGCTTTGTGACCTTGGGCAAGTCACTTAAACTCTGTGTGCCTCTGTTTCCTCATCTGTAAAATGAGCTGGAGAAGGAAGTGGTAGATCCCTCCAATATCTTTGCCAAGAAAACCCCAGATGGAATCATGAAGACGCAACTGAACAACATCTATCTGATCTATCAATGGATCTATCTTTAGATATACGCATCTACATCTGCATTATTGTGGCCCAAAATTCTTAGCTCAGTTTTAGAATCTAATAGCTTAGTACTGCACTAATACTTCTGGGACACTCCACACACATATGTGTGTATGTATAAATGCACATATATGTGTGCGTATGTGCTTCCCTAATCGCATGTGTGTGTGTGTGTATATGTATATGTGAGTGTGTGTGTGTATGTGTGTGTGTATCTTCAAAGTTTACAAAACACTTTAAATATATTATTTCATTTTAAGCCTCACAACAGTGCTAAGAAGTAGTTATTACAATCATTATCTTTCTCCTTTTATGGATAAGAAAACTCAGATTTCAAGAAAGGCTAAGTGACTTGACCCTGGTCACAATTACAACTTTACAAGTTTGATTTGAACTCAGGACTTATATTCACTTTAAAAATTTTTTGATTTTTTAATGATTTTTTTTATCATATTCATTTCTGAATTGAACTCTTGTCTTATAACAAAGAAAGATAGTTAAGCAAAAACACGGGAAACACTGACTGATAATACGTGCACCTTTTGCCCAAGTAGCCTCTGAACTGTTAAACTCAAGATATTTAAAGAGTATTCCTGCCATCTAGACAGTACCAAATAGGCACAAGAGGGAGGGGGCCCAATAACCCTGTGTACACTTGGAAGCGAACTCCCAATCCCCTTTGACCTCCTCTCCCGCCCTGCCCCACCATTGCTTGTTCCAAACAGGGCCATATGGTGCAGCCAAAATATGTCAGCTTGGGAACTGAGCCAGGGTTCAGATAAAGTTCTAGTTATTCTGCTGTGGGGGCCTGACACCTCTCTCCTGTTGTTCTGCTGGCCTGTGATGTTGAGGGGGAGAAGAGGGCAGAGAACTGGGGGGCCAAGTTGCAGTGGGCCTTGAATGCCAGGTTGAGGCACTGGCCCTTCTGTGTAGAGAGCCAATAAAGGTTATTGAGGAGGGGAGGGACATGTTTTGAAAGGGTCCTTCACGTACAGGGGCTTTTTTACTAGGCAACATGTGAGCAGACAATCTGAGGCCCCAGAGAAAAGATATGGCCACTCAACAACATTCCTGGCTTGGCCAGGGTCTCCTTAGTCTTCCTCTCTTTCCTCTGATTCAGTGGGACTGACTTCTGACCCTCTGCAGATCACCAGACCCTGTCTGGGAGCTATTGCCCTGGGGTAGTCTCTTGCAACACATCTACTCCTGTCTGACCCCTCTCTGCTCCCAGGCAGGATGGCAGTGGAAGGCCATCGGACTGAGAAGCTGCCTTCTTCTGGCAGCTTAAACCTGCATAGACCACAGCTGAGAAAGGGTGGTCCCCGATACAGGAAATGGAATGGCTGTGATCAGGCCCTTTCCACCAAGGCTGGGCTTCCTGCCCCATACTGTTGCCAGGGACATACTGAACAAAGGAAGGAGACCTTCCTCCTCCAGTGGATTCAATTGGCATCATCATAATTAGCCATTCCACTCACTGAGATCCTCCATCCCTTATTCCTGGGTGCGCATGGTATACAACCCTTACTGATCAGGCACCTGTGTCCTTGGCAGGATTCCAGACACATATAGACATAGGCCTCCTTTGTATTACCCTGATTACAGGCCCCCACCCCCAAACTGCTCTCCTTGAATTTATCTAGGTCAAGTAGCCACAGTACGGAGCCTCCAGCCAGGAAAACACCTGGAAATATTTACATTTAGGGTGCCACTGCCCCAGAGAGATACTTTCTCCATCCAAAGGAAAATCCATTTTTAAAAGTTAAATAATTTTATTGATGTCTTTTTATTTTAACTACACCTTGTTTTCTGAATATATCTCTCTCCTTCCTCTATGCCAGGAATCCATTCTTTGTAACAAAGATTAAAAAAGAAAGAGAAAAAAACCAGTTGAATAAAACCAAGCAAAATATTCCACACCTATAGTTTTCCCCACCCCTGACCTTCCCCTACACACTTCAGACCCCTTTTCAATGTCCAGACCCCTCTACAAGGAAGAGAGTTTTTCTCTGGGGCCAAGCTTGGTCACTGTAATTAAACAGCATTACAAAGGATCTGGTTTTCAACCATCTACATAAAAGGCAATATTGTATGATGCAAAAGTTTCAGAATGTGATCTAAGGACCCCAGGGAGTCCTCTAGAACTTTTCCAGGGTGTCCTTGAGGTCAAAACTATTTTCATGATAAAATTAAGGCATTTTCATTTCTAACATGCTAAATATTGATAGCTATAACCCACATAAATAAAAGCTCTTGGGGGTATTGGTCCTCAATAATTTTTAGGACTATAAAGGGATCCTGAGACCTACAAGTTTGAGAACCAATGGTATGATGGAATCAGGTTTACACCTGGAGTTGGGAGGACCCAATTTCATACCCTGGCTCAGACACATGTTCTGTATAAGTCACGTCCTGTACAAATCACTTAACCTTGCTTTGAGCCTTGGCTTCCTCATCTGAAAAATGGAGCCAGCATTACCTACTCGAGAAACTGAGAAAGGTTGTTACAAGGAAAGTGCTTTGTACACCCTAATTTGGGCGCATAATTATGAGTTATTTTTATTCATCAAAATCCTTCACCACCCTGACCTCACTGATTTGTACAATATCTTCTCATGTCAGAGGGAGAGTGGTAGAGTAGATAGATATATGACTAGAATGTAGGCTTCTTGAGGGCAGGGAATATTTTATTACTTTATTTTTTTTTTTGTCTTTTGTAACCGGAGAGCCTATCGGAATGCTTGCTTTGGTCAGGCAGGCAACAAGCATTTATTAAACACCTATGGTATGCCAGTCACTGTGCTAAGTGCTGGGGCTACAAAGAAAGAAAAATTCCTGTTCTCTGGGAGGTTACAGTCTGAGATAACACAGGAAACAGCAATGCATAAAAATGAACAGCCAGGTGGTGCAGTAGATAGGGCACCAAGCCTGTAGTCAGGAAGACCAGAATTCAAGTTGGCCTCAGACACCTACTAGCTGTGTCACCCTGGGCAAGTCACTGAATCCTGTGTGCCTCGGTTTCCTCATCTGTAAAATGCGCTGGAGAAGGAAATGGCAGACCCCTCCAGTATCTTTGCCAAGAAAACCCTCGATGGGTCACAAAGAGTCAGATACAACTGAATAACAAAATGTACAAACAAGATAAAGACAGGATAACCTGGAGATAATTAACCGAGGGAATGGACTAGAATGAAGAAGGGTCCGGGAGGTTGCTCATAGAAGACAGGGTCAGTATTATTATTGTGGGCTGGAGACAGATTGCTTCATTAGCAATTCTCCACTGAAATCCAGACCCAGAAAAATCCGGTGACTGGCCGAGGTCAGTTACCCGGAAGTCAGCCGCAGAACCGGGTCCCTCTCCCTCACACTGCTGGGCCCCTTTTGAAATTGCTCCTTGGAGCCTGTCTGGCCCCCACCACCAGCAGCCGGCCATTATCAGGTGATCAAGGTCACAGACTCATTCACATTTATCGCAACTCCAGAAATCTCTCCAGGGCAGAAAAGAGTTGGCAAAGGGAAAAAAAAAAAACCCCAACAAACTCCCAGAGACCAGAAGTTTCCTGCTTCATTGAATCTGCTTAGTCAGTTTCCCTTATTTGTGTCTCACAGAGGAGATGGGGGCAAAGGGCAGTCATCAAAGGTGTCTGAGACTGTGGTGCCTCGGGGCCAGTTGGTCTAATGGGCCACTGGGGACTGTCTGTCATCCCCCCCCCCTCCCCACCCCCATCTCCTGCCCTGGCAGCAGCTGGGGCTTGGCAGAGGGGACAGAGGGGAGGGGTACAGTAGAGTCAGAGGTGGCTGAGGGCAGCCAAGTCGGGTTCCAAGGAGAGTGAGCAAGAGCTGAGTCTCCCTCCTCTTCCCTCCCCCCTTCAGTCCCCTGCTGCTCAGCAGCCCTGGGAAACTGTCTGTGAGCCACGCACTGCGCTCCCCCGTGTTAGGGCAACGTGCAGCAGACCTCATAGCCAAGCAGGCCACAGGCCTGTGTCTGGCTCGTGCAGCAATCTCCACCCACAGGAAACCCTCTCTCCACCCTCTGCTTCCTGGCTCCCCGAGTCCAGCCTCTGGCTCCTTGATGGGAACGGAGAGGCCCCATCTGAGGTGGGTGGGCCTGGGGGAAACTAGCTGGCTGAGGCTTTTTGCTATTTCCATGGAGACTGGCACATGCCAGGCACCCCACTCAGGTGGGCTGGCCTGACAGGCATACCTGGTGGAGTTTCCATGCCTCTCCAAGGTCTTACTGGATGGTCTCCCATTACCCCCTGGTACAGGATGGACCATATCCTTCCTACCCGTGCCTGGATGCCAAGATTTGGCTGCACCTGTCCAGACCCACGTGAGCACCTCACTTGGGGGATGAATTTGGGAAAGCAGCTTCAAATTGTCCACACTGTTTATCTTTCCACCAGTTGGCCATAGACAGGGGGCTAGTAAGGCCAGAGCTTTGAACTCCCAAGCTTGGAGCATTACGTAATCAGTGAAAAAAGGTCCAGGATTTGGGGTCACACCTGGAATCAACTGCACTATCTTAGCCCTGGGACCCAAAACAACTAAGGGATGTAGAGGACAGAGCCCCATACTTAGTCTAGAAGACCTAAATTCAAATCCTGACTCGGGTACTTAAGAATGGAGTGACCTTGGTCAACTCACTTAACCCCTCTCTGCCTCAGTTTCCTCATCTGCAAAGGATAATAAAAGTATGTTAAGTACTTTTCTTGCCCTTTGCTGATGAGGAAAGGCAGCTAGGTGGTACAGCACCAGACCTGGAGTCAGGAAGACTGAGTTCAAATCTAGCCTCAGATATTTACTAACTGTGTGACCCCGGGCAAGTCACTTAACCTTGTGTGACTCAGTTTCCTCATCTGTAAAATGAGCCGGAGAAGGACATGGCAAACCACTCTAGTATCTCTGCCAAAAAAACCCCAAATAGGGTCAGGAAGAGTCAGACTTGACTGAAATGACTGAACAAAAGCACAGATGAGGAAACTGAGGCAAATCACAGTTGTGAGAACCAAAGAAGAGAAGAAATGTTGCAGTGATTTGCGGACCTTAAGGTGATACATTAATGCTCGATAGAAGCCCCTTTCCCTGAAGGAGGGGGAACCTCCATTTGCTCTCGGGGGTTTAGTCCAGGGTCCCTCCCAGATCTAAATCTTCATCTAAATCCCATGGTCCTAGGCCAGGGCCTGTGACAAGGAGGGTGACTTTGGAGTCAAAGGACCTGGGTTCAAATTTTGACTCTCCTTATCTGGGCGATGTCACTTCCCATCTCTGGGCCTCAGTTTCCCCTTCTGTAAAATGAGTGCATTGGGGGGGGGGGCTGATGGACCAGGTCCCTTTCAACTCCCTAAATATCCCATCTCATGGCAGGTTTTGGTATTTTTTCACCCTGTTGCTAGCCTAGTCCTCATCTCCTCCTCCCTCTCTGGGAAATACATAGTTTTCACCTCTTCTCCCCCTTCCTCCCTTGGGTCATCAAGAATTGTTTTAAATTGGTTAATTGAAGCCTCCTTATTCATATTTAAAAAACCAAAAAACCCAGATTTATCATATAAAGATGTTATATTCATACATCATATTATAATATATTAATATTTAATATATTCATATATTAATATTTAATATATTCATATATTAAATATCAATAAGGAGGCTTCAATTAACTGCTGCTAAAGGTCAGGAGACCTCCAATTTATTTCCTGTTTTGGCTCCTGACTTCTAGAGTAAATGGCTTCCTGTCTCTGGGCCTCAGTCTCCCCTTCTGAACAATGGGGACAAGACATCCTGCCTTTCTGACCTCCTAGGGCCTGGCTGAGGGTGAGTCAGACACATCAGGCAAAGCTGTACTTACAGAAAGGAGCTCTTGTTTGGGGAAGACTGTAAGACTAACTGAGGCAGATTTAGGGGATGAGCACACACCTCTTTGAAAGGAGGATGGGAGGCATGTACAAGTGACGGGAGTTCTGCTGAACACTTTGCATTTGAAATTCCCTTGACATTACTGTCTGCTCTGGATAGAAGAGGGAGCTGAGGCTGAAAGGGCTTAAGTGACTTCCTGTGGTCCTGCAGAAGAGCTGAGATTCAAACCCAAGACTTTCTTGATCCTCAAGTGCAGGACCTCACCCATTCTGCCGTACCATCCCTCCTCGATCCAAACAAGGCACACCAGGGAGATTTTGAGTCAGAGGATTCCAGTTTGAATTAATTCAACAGAGACAATTAAGCAAACCCTCGTTCTCTGTTGGCTTCTGCTCTCTAGAGTTCAGTTTTCTAATCTGTAAAAGGAGGAGATCGGAAGAGGTGATCTTCCAGAACATCCTCTTAGGACCATGCTGTGGTGTTCCACCAGATAGCTGGTTGTTATTCAGTTGTTCAGTCATATCTGATTATTCATGACTCCATTTGGGGTTTTCTTGGCAAAGATACATTACAATTTGCCATTTCCTTCTCCAGCTCATTTTACAGATGAGGAAACTGAGGCAACAGGGTGAAGTGACTTTCCCAGGGTCACTCAGCCAGTAAGCTCTGAGGTCAGATTTGAACTCAGGAAGATGAGTCTTCCTGACTCTAGGGCCACCTAACTTTCCTCAACTATATAGAGGCATTCCTTCATTCATTTGTCCATTCAACAAATATTTATGAAGTGCCTGCTATGTACCATTTATATATAATAGGCCTAAGTGATACAGTAGAGCTCTGGACTTGGAATCAGGAAGAGCTAAGTTCAAATCCTGCCTTAGTCACATATAGCTGTGTGACCCTGAGTAAGTCACTTAACCTCTGCCTTGGTTTCCCCATATGTAAAATGGGGATAACAATACTTACTGCCTCACCTGGTTGTTGTGAGGATCAAATAAGGATAAGAAATGTAAAGTGCTTTGCAAACCTTCAAGAATTATCTATTATTAAAAAAAGAAAGAAAAAGAAAGAATTATCTATTATTATTATTTGGAAGTATGGGATAATTATTACTACTCCTGATACTCAGAGGTACGGTAATGACTGAAGACAGACCCACCTCTCTCCACCATTTGGAAGGGGGGCATAGTAAAAACAGCCAGCCAAGGAGCCAGGACCCTGCTGGATCTGACCTCAGGCTGCCTGGGGCTTCGGAGTCTCCCGGATTACCGCCTGTATTCGATGTTTGGCAGAAGGTAGAGTCTGGGTGATTCACAGCTGGCAGGAACTTGGAGGCCTAGGAACAAGCACGCAGCCACTTTGGATGCCCAGGAGCCCAGCTGCATTCTGGGGGATGTGTGGCTCATCACAAAGAGATATTTCAACAAGGGAGTCAGAGAGACACATGGGTGCTCAGGGCTGGGCTAACATTGGGCAGGATCTCCTGAAGGAAGGGTGAGGGAGGGGAGAAAATGGATTTGGGCAGCGTCTAGCAAGAGGGCTTGGTGAATGCCCTTGGTGTGACCCAGTGCTGGGCAGAATCCCCAAGGGGTCAAGCCATTGGTGCTGCTCCCTTTCCCCACCCCTTGCTGGGAAGGTTGACATAGTAAAGGCCTAATTGTCCTCTGAGAGAAAGTCCTACTCTGAGAGATCAAAGAGGACCTTAGACCTTGAAATAAATACCTCTTCCCTTCCAGCTTCCTTGCCTTCTGCCCTCTGTCCTTACAAGTCTGGGGAGGGTGAGGGAGTAGAGGTGACAGCCTGAGCTGGCCATTCTGGATGTTCCAGACATCTTGCCTCAGTCTAGTCCTTGCTAGGAGGTGATTCAGACCCAACTAAACGCTCTTCTCCTTCTTCTCCTCCTTCTCCTCCTTCTCCTCCTTCTCCTCCTTCTCTTCCACCTCCTCGTCCTCCTCGTCCTCATCCTCATCCTCCTCATCCTCCTCCTCCTCCTCCTCCTCCTCCTCCTCCTCCTCCTCCTCCTTCTTCTTCTTCTTCTTCTTCTTCTTCTTCTTCTTCTTCTTCTCCTCCTTCTCCTTTTCCTCCTCTTCCTCCTCTTCCTCTTCTCCTCCTCTTCCTCCTCCTCTTCCTCTTCCTCCTCCTCTTCCTCTTCCTTCTTCCTTCTCCTCTTCCTCCTCCTCCTCTTCTTCCTCTTCCTCCTCCTCTTCTTCCTCTTCCTCCTCCTCCTCCTCTTCCTCCTCCTCCTCTTCCTCCTTCTTCTTCCTTCTTCTTTTTCTCCTTCTCTTCCTCCTCTTCCTCCTCCTCCTTCTTCTTCCTTCTTCTCCTCCTCCTTCTCCTCCTCCTCCTTTTCCTCCTCCTCCTCTTCATCCTCCTCTTCTTCCTCTTCCTCCTCCTCCTCTTCTTCCTCTTCCTCCTCCTCCTCTTCTTCCTCCTCCTCCTCTTCCTTCTTCTTCCTTTTCCTCTTCCTCCTTCTTCTTCCTTCTCCTCTTCCTCCTTCTTCTTCTTCTCCACCACCATCATCATCACCATCACTTAATTCATCACTATCTACCTTTCTTCAGAGCTTTCACATATGTGATTGGTTATGGTTGGCTTCCTTATGCTAATGCTATTCAATTTAGCAAGTATCTATTAAGACCCACTAGGTACAAGGCATTGTGCTAGGCTGGGGGAATGAAGAGAAAAAAAAAGACACAATTCCTGTCCTCAGGGGGCTTACATTCTGGGAAGTATATAACATATGCAGATAAATATATTCAAGATCATTTGAGGGTGGAGAGGCTAAAGTGTGGAGCGTGAGACAGTGAACTCCTTGTACTCCCAGCATTTAGCTCAATGCCTGGCACTGAGCTGTTGTTCAATCGTTCAGTTGTGTCTGATTCTACATGACCCCAGGGACAAAGTCCACGGGGTTTTCTTGGCAAAGATGCTGGAGTAGTTTGCCATTTCCTTCTCCAGTGTGTCCCCATTTTAAAGATGAAGAACTGAGGCAAAGAGGGGTCCAGTGACCTGCTTAAGGGCAGCCGTGGATAGAACTAAGGACGAAGTGGACACAACACCAGGCCTGGACTCAGGAAGACCCAAGTTCAAATCTGGTCTCATACTTACTAGCTGTGTGACCCTGGGCATACAGCCTCAGTTTGCCTCAGTTTCCTCATCTGTAAAGTTAGCTGGAGAAGGAAATGGCAGACCACTCCAGTATTTTTGCCAAGAAAACCCCAAATGGGGTCATGAAGGGTTGGACACCACTGAACAACTAAACCACAAGATTTGCCCAGGGTCACACAGCTAGTAAGTGTCTAAGGCTGGATTTTAACTCAGATCTTCCTGTCTCCAGGCCCAGCATTCTATCCACTGCACCACCTAGCTGCCTACCTGGCACATAGTAGGTGCTTAATAAATGCTAGTTAACTTATCTAGTGACTGACATCTTAGCATAATAGGAAGCTTGAAAATTTAAGAGTTACAGGTGAGGCAGATTGTGCGATATTACTTTCCTCAATTTACAGATGAGAGAACTCACCAACCTGCCAAGAGTCACACAGTAAATTTCAGAGCTAGGATTTAAGCCCTGGTCCTTCATCATTGGTATTTTCACACTGATTGTTCCACCTGATCCTTCTAACAACCTTGGGAGGTATGCGAGGGAAAAGATGTAATTTATTCTTGTTTTACAGAGGGAGAAACCAAGGCAGAGAGCAGTTATGTGCAGCATTGTGTAGTGGAAAGAGTTCTGGACTCAGAATTGGAGGCCAAGGATTTGCAATCTGACTCACACTTATGATAGGTGTCACCTAGAGCAAGTCACTTAATCGCTCAGACCTCAGTTTCTTCATCTGTTAATCGAGGGGGTTGGAACGGACAACTTCACAAGGCCTCTTCCAATTCCAAGTCCATGGTCCTAAGTAATCTGTTCATCAGCTTAACAGTGAAGCCAAGACCAGAGCCCTCCTGGCGTTGAGTCCAGCCAAATAGAAATTCATTGGATGGAGTTAGCAATTATCCTCCTTAAAAAATGAAAATGTTCTGTTATGACTCATCTTTTTATCTGCGATCTAGAGCGAAGGAGCAGGGCCAGGACCACCTGCTGTTCCTCCCATTTCATTGGCCTCATAGAAATGCTGAGGGTAAGGTTAGTTATAGGAGAGCGTGGGAGGCCTGCAGCTAGAGGAGTAAGCACTGTATTTATAGAGAGAGATGTCATAGCATTATGTAGAAAGGGCCAGGAAGAGCCGGGTTTGAGTCTTACCTCTCTACACACGAGCTAGCTGTGTGACCCAGGACCAGTCACTGATCTCAGTGCTTTCAGGCAACTCCCCCAGACTAGAAGCTGTAGGGGGTTATCTATCTCCATTAGAGGTGGGAATTTTCACACTAGGACTTTATTCCCTAATCTGATCAAATCATATTTCCTGACTGAAAAAGCATAGAGTTCTTCAAGGTTTGAAAAGGGGGTTATGTTCCTTATTATCTCATCTGAGCCTCTCTTTCCTGCAGATGGGGCCATATTAGTGGCTCTTACCTAATCTATAAGCAGGGACTGTGTAAGTCTGAACTTGCAAACTGAATTATGAAAGACCCCCAAAGTGCCAGTGGCTATCAGGGATCTACCAGGGGTGGAGAACCTGAGGCCTCCAGGCCACATATGGCCCTCTAGGTCCTCAAGGATAGCCCTTAAGTTTGGATTCAAAGGGCTGCATTTGAGGACCTAGAGGGCCATATGTGGCCTGCAGGCTTCAGGTTCCCTACCCCTGATCTAACCTCTAGATAGGTAGGGGTGGTCTGTCTACCTTTTCCCTCTCTCACCTTCCCACCCCTCAATTTCCCATTGCAGCTCATTTTGTAACTGAAATCAGAGCTGCATATGGGTTAACTAGCATACTCTTAAAAAAATATAAGTCCATTTAAGAAAGTTACTGTTACTGGGGCTACTGGTCCTTCATACATTAGTATGAAATAGTTCAATCCCATTGATAAATCAGTTCCATCACATTAATATTCAGTTGATGTGACTGCATCAAAAGAGACAGGAAAGAGCATGGAGCATTTTGGGGGGAGATAGGACAGGCCTGGATGGGGTCCTCTCTGTGTGATTATTTCTCAGGAAGGCTTGGGGCAGTATGAAGGGAGCTGGGTATGTTGGAAGGATAGAGGAGGTGATAGAGGAGAGCCCAAAGGAAGGCAGGCTTATACTAACCTCTCATCCTCCTCCTCATCTTCCTTGTAGGACCCAAAACTTGGGATAATACTAAGACTATTAGTCCAAATACATTAAATGGTTCCACACCAGATGATTCACCGATGGCGGGAAATTCCCAGTGTGGAATGCCTATCTGTGACTTGTCTGAGATACAGGAAGTTTAAATGACTTGCTTACAGTCAGACCACAGCTAGCATGTGTCAGAGGGGAGGTCTGAACCCGAATTTCCCCGATTACCAAGTCCGGTATTCTCCATTAAGCCAAGTTGCATATCCGAAAGTCAGCAGTTGGACACGCTGCAAAGCCCCTTTTATGACCCCAGACTTTTCCCAGGAACAAAGGTTCCTCCTTTTAATCAAAGTGTTCTAAAGCTACATTATCAAACTGGAGGCCTGCAAAGATTTTAAGGTGAGTTTCATGCAGAGAGAATGGATGAACAGGCTGCAGTGGGTGGGAATCGGCTGCAACATCTAAAACATAGGAACCTTTGAAGAATTGGAGTGAAAGTTATCATTAGGTGGGTGTAGGATCAGAAAGGGAGGTAGGTTGGCCTAGTGATGAGAACTGGGGGGTAAGTGTGGGACAGCTTGAAGTCTTTGTTGATATCCTCAGGATGTCTGGAGAAAGCAGGAAGGCCCCTCATAATTCCACCTTGTAATAGTTAATACTACCCAGGATTTATATTTATGGCCAAGGTTGTGAGACTTATATTTATTTGGATGTGGATTCAGTTTGCTTGACTCCGCTTATATGTAACAAGGATTTCTTTTTTTTTTTTACTGGTGGGGCTGAAGCCCCCAGTAGCGAATCTATGTGAGGACACAGACAAGAGTCATGTAGGATGGGCTGGTGTGGGTGGGTTGAGATTGGCAGTATTGGAGGGAACATCCATGGATAAGGTTATTAATACATTTGAGTGGCTTAGTGGGTTAGAGCGTTGGGACTTGGAACTGGGAAGAGCTGGGTTCAAATGCTGCTCTGGACATGAGCCTCAAACAACTAACTCCCTGATGGGTTTGTAACACAGACCACCTGGCCCCTACTGCCTGAAGGCCAGATATAATGAGATTTCATCACTCTCTTAGGGTTCTTCAGTACCCTTAAAGGGATTTTTTGGGCAGGTTGTCTAGGCTCTCTGCAAATGGCTCCAGCCTCCACTGATACTGTTCCCTTAATTGTAGGGGGACGGCTCCCTGTACCCCAGTTCCATATAGCCACTAACAGTCAGATTGGCTTTCACACACAAATTTTTACCTCTAAAAGTACTATCACAAATAATTAAACTTACTGCCCTGACTGGTGAGGGACATAGTCTCTCTCCCCTTGCACTAGGAAGGGAAAGGGAATTAGTTTTTTTAGCTTCACTGACTTCCTATAGAGCACAGTCCCAGTTCCAAGTGCGAATCCCCCCTTTGGCTTTTGTCCCAGGTACCCTGGCTTCTCAGGGTTTTCCTAATGGACTGACTGGCCGTCCTACCCCTTTGGGAATCCTGGCTCCAAGGTCACTGCCATGGCACCAACTCTCATTCTGGCGGGGATCGCTGCTGGCATCCAAAACTCAGAAAGAAAGAAACAAATATCTCCAGGCCCATTTCTCAGAGCCGGCTAAAAGGGGGAGCAGGAGAAGGAAGTCTTTCTCCCAAGCTCTGGGTGAAGTGACGTCTTCACCCTTTGGATGCAGCAGGAAGGAGAGGCCAGCAAGAATGGTGGAGAAGAGTGGCCTGCTCAGTCTCACCAGTTTGAAAGAATGAGGCAGCCGATGGAAGGAATCTACCCCTGTCTGAGTGGTAGAAGACACAGAAGCTTCCAGGTTAGGCAATCTGGATGTGCTTCCGAGTTCCCTCTGGGTCATCCTCATATCAGTGGAACTGAGCATGCTCAGACGAGCCTCAGCTACAGATTGTTACATGGGCTGGATTAACTATGACTTCCATCCTATATTTCGGCCCAGTGGATAGAGTGAGGAAGACCTGAGTTCAAATCCAGCCTCAGACGCTTACTAGATGTGTGACACTGGACAAGTCACTAGACCTCAGTCTGCCTCAGTTTCCTTACTATAAAACAGGGATAATAATAGCACCTGTCTGGCAGTGTTTTGTGAGGATCAGGAGGGATGATATTTGTAAAGTGCTGAGCTTGGCACTTGGCACATATTAGGTGCTTAACAAAGCCTATCCTCTTCCCCCACCACCTTGTACTGAGAATTAAATTCCTTTGCCCGAAAGCTCGAAAGGTGAACTGAAGCAAACATAATGAAATTGAATAGGGTTTGATGTAAAGTCCTGCATTTGGGTTTAAAAACAAAAACAAAAAAAAAATCCCACTGTACAATTATAGGGTGGGGCAGTCATGGCTTTACAGGAAAAGGGCCTAGGGCCTTGAGAGGCCTGCAAGCTTCATATGAGTCATCCATGTGATGTAACAGCGATGGTCCCACTACTTGGCACATTGGGAAGACTACATCCAATTCTGGGCCCCACTTTTTTAGAAGTGACATAGACAAGCTGGAGAGAATCAGGAAGAGAATATCTCACCAGGTTAGTGAGGAGACTTGAAACAATGCCATACTAAGAAACTGGGGAAATTCAGCCTGGAAGGGAGAAGCCCGGAGGTAGGGGGCGCATTGGATATCTCTGCCCCCTTAAACAAAATGACATGGCATTTTTACGTTACTCTTTTTTTGCTCATGCATTTCTTCAGCTTTTCTGTTAGTTTCCTGTGTGGTTTTTCCTGTGAAGTTTCCTTTCCTTTTCCCTCTTTTCTTTGTTGCTGTTCTTTTAAAAGATTTTATTTGGCACAAATGTTGTTTTTCTGTGGTGGGAGAGAAGAGCTGGGCTTCACCATCACTCACCCAATTTCTTGTTGGAAGTCCGCTGGGATATAAATAGGTATATACAAATATTTCTAGACCTCAAATATTACTAGACCATGAATGTGTATCTAAACTTCAGTTCTTTCCCAACACCTAGCAAAGGGTTCTGCGCACAGTAGGTGCTTAATAAATATTTGCCTATCAAAATGCAGAATGAGATCTACATTTTGGGGCATAGTCAATGGAGGAATTTGCTTTGCTTAATCGTGACTATTTGTTATAAGAGATTTCTTTTTCTTTCTTTTTATTCAATTAAAGTACAGGGAGGTTGAGAAGAAAATAAAACAAATGCTTGTTAATTTTTTTAGAATTTAAGTTAAATTTTAAAAATTGTCTGAGTTGAATTAAATTAGAAGGGTTTACAATATGGATGAAGGATCAGATTTATTCTACTTAACCTAGGAGAGCAGAAGTAGGACCAATGAGTAGAAATTACAGAGAGGCAAATTTTGATTCAGCGTAAGGTTTGTTTCCTAGCAATTAAAGTTGCCCCAAAATGGAATGGACTTGTCTAAAGGGAGTCATGAGTTCCCTATCATTGAATGTGTTCAAGTAGAGCCTGGATGACCTTGTTTTGGTATGTTATAAACAGGATTCCTGCTTTGGATAGGCATTGGGCTAGATGAGATGGCCTCTGAGGTCTCTTCCAACTTCCAATTCTAGGATACTATGATTTGATAAAATGAGATCTTGTGGGCTGTCCTGAAAATACTCCCCATTTATAGCCTTGTTTCTGTTAGAAAATCAGTCATGGGAATCATGATAGGAAGCTAACTGTAGCTTGGTCAGCTGCCTCTGGCCACTATCAGATCCCAAGGAAATTCTAATGCGAATAGAACATCCTTGACTATTATCTGCAGTCAATCAACCAGCATTTATCAAGCACCTAGGCCCCATACTAGGTGCTGGGGGCACAAAGACAAAAAGGAAACTCAACCCTTACCTAAATGCTTCCTCCCCTCCCCTTTCCAGTCACTCAATACTTATCAAGCCTGAGTCTGGTGATAGCAAAGTTGAGGCAAGGTTAAAGCCTTGGGTCTGCTTCTTCTCTCCCACTCTTTTGGGTTCAAATCTTGCCTCTGAATTTATTATCTCTGTTACCTTGGGTATTTCCCCTCCCTGGGCCTATTTCCTTTATAAAAATGGATGTGTTGAACCTTGCAACTAGACTTCTGAAAGCCTTCATGGTTCTGGATCTATGGTCATATTTTAAGAGAGAGATTTGATGCTTGACTCCAGTCAATAAAAGCATCATCATAATAAATAAATAAAAATAAGTAGTAAGTAATAAAGTGTCAACCCTTCAGGAAATATGAATCTCTTGATTGAACTAAAGATGTAGCTGGTGGAAGATGGGCACACTCCCAGGTGGTCCTTAAGAGTCAGTTGTCAGTTTTGAAGGATTTATGATGAAAAATGCTATCCACCTCCAGAGAAAGAACTGATGAGTATGAATGCAGATTGAAGCATACTTTTTTACTTTATTATTCTTGGGTTGGTTTGGTTTTTTTTTGGTCTGTGTTTTCTTTTGCAACATGCTTAATATGGAAAAGTTTTGCATGATTGCATATGTATAATCTATATCAAATTGCTTGCCTTCTCAAGGAAGTGGGAGGGAGGGAAAGAATTTGGAACTCAAAATTTTAAAAAAGAATGTTAAAAATTTTTGTTTATAAGTAATTAAGAAAGAAGAAAGTCAATTGTCAGTTTCAGTAGTTCAAACTGAGAATCAGAAATGGAGAATGAACCTGGCTCGGAAAGGGAATGGTTCTTTGGGGAGGAGGTGAGGGAAGATATCTCTCTCCTCCCTTCTCTCCACAAAATCTCTTTTCCTTCTCCTACATTGCCTATGCCAATTCAATGCAGAGCTATGACCAGTAGGAGACATTGTACCCATCAAGGAGTAGGAAGATACAGGTACAGAAGGGTAGTCACTCAAGGCCAGAAGAAACTTCAAGGAGTGGGATCCCTGGGCAGAAGAAACGAGAGTTAGCTATGGACTCCAGAAAGAGAGCTCACCTTGGCAACTGGGCAATCGTGATTCAAACTATGGAGAGTGAAGACCCTGAGAGCTTAGTAACCCAGCCAGAAGAGATCTGTCACCCATGCAGGAAGTTGGTAGAGATTCTACTAGGAGAGAAAAGACCAGGAAGCCCTGCAGTAACAGAGTTGTGTTGGCTATATGTGTTCCCTAAGTGTGTTCCTTATTACTATCATCTTTTCTGTATGTGTTTGTGGGAGAGTATTTATGGAGGAAAATGTTTTGTAGCTATTAATATTACTATATCATATTAATAAATACCTTTGCTAAGAGTTAATTGTGTCTACTGACTGTTAGTGGGAAACATACTAGTGGGGGCTCATGAGCTACAGTTTTAAAGGTAGGTACCCCTAGAACTCTGAGAGTAGCAGCTACCTTCTAGTCACCCAGCTCTCAAGTGTAAATAGAGTTTAGGAGAGCAGAGAAGACATTATATGATGATCCCTAAAAGGCCACTTTCCTAGTCCTTATCTTAGTTCCTCTCCTTGCCAGAGGCACCATCCTTTTCTAAGAAGGAAGACCTGCTAGTGCTTAGTTTTCTTCTGACCCATCAATGCATCTTACTTCAATCTTTTGTGTACTCGGAGTTAGACATCATTACCTCTGGTGCCATTTGTCTTTCCTCTAGGATCTCAGGGGGAAGAAAAGAAAAGAAAATGAAGAAAAGGCATGGGAGGGAGCATTTTTACTTTTTACCTTCTGTTTCCTGTTGTTACAGCAGTAGAAACACTAAGAAAACCTCAAAAGGACTGTGTGTGTGTGTGTGTGCTTGCTGTCTGTAGAAACCAGAAACAGGAAGGCTGTCTCTTGTTCTGTGGTAGAAGTAGCAAAACCCTTTTGTAATAGGTAGAAAATGAAGCAAGAAGGTTGGTCTCTGGGGCCCTTAAGGAAAATCCATACTAAAGACCTTACCTGGATATAGAAGCATTCTCAGGGATTTATAAAGGCAAGAAGTGCAGGTCTTCATATGCCCCATTCCTTCACCTTATCCCCATCTCTCACACCCCATTCCCCTTTGAGCCCAGCAGGTGAGGGCTTAGATTAGGGGAATGGGGCTTTCCTACTTTTTAGGGGACATCACAATCATATCATACCATGGCTATAGAGCTGGAAAGGGCTTTAGTGGTGTTGTTTCCAACCCTCTTGTTTTTAAAACAATCAGGATGAGGAAATTCAAGCCAAGAGCTGGAGGTCACATAAGAATGAGAGGCAGAGATAGAGTTTGATAGATAGAGCTTTCTAACTCCAAATCCAGAGCTGTTTCCACTGTAGAATACCATCTTCAAAGTTCGAAAGATCTAGGTTCATCTCCTATCTCTGACATACTGGCTCTGTGACTTTGGACAAGTCACTTAAACCTCTCAGGGCCTCCGAGTAATTCTCTAATGCATAAACCACATATGAGTAAAGGAGAGAGTTCACATACTGGGAGTTCCCTTCATTGTTGTAATCGTAAGTCCAGATGCTCCCAAATAAGATAACAATCTGAATTTCTGCTTTGACAAAGTATGCGCCCTAAGAACAACAGCCCTGTGAGATAGGTAACATAGGGTCCTTCTATGTTTGTGGAACTGAATTATTGTCAGGTAAGAAAACTGAGGGCCATCAGTGAGTGAAATGATTTACCCAGGGTCACACTGCCAGGAAGATTGGGAGGTGGGCAAAGAGAGTTGCATTTCTGGCCTTCCTAGATGGAAGTCAAAACACATCATCCATAGAAACATTGTTACACAGGAAGCTTAGGGTGTCTTCCACCATACAAAGCTTGAGGAATACTCTGGGTGAAATATGCTTTTATAGGTTGCCAGGAAACCGGTATAACACTGTTTCCCTTATAAAATTACATTGGGATTTTGAAACAATAGATTTACAAAATGACTCTTAACCACTGAATATCCAGGCTGAATGGGTACCAACATTTCTCCTTATGGAAACAGACTTAGCTCTTGATCCAATGTATGAAACAGGCACTCAAGATTCATCCCTCTCTCATTCCCTATTTACATCTGGAAACTTCCCTCAAGCTAGGAAGCCTTTTCCTGTCTTCCATCTAATCTGTATGTAATTTGTACACGCCTAGTCACTTACATGCCTCCTCTACTAGATATTGAGGGCAGGGGCGAATTTTGCTTTTGCTTGTATTCCTAGCACTTAACCCTGTAGCAGTCCTTTAATGAATACTTATTGATTGTCTCCACCCTCACCCCCACTCCCACTACCCTAAGCTCCTCCAGGGAAGGGCCAGAGTAGGGGCTGACTCAGTAGAGATCTGAGTTCTCTGCAAAGAGAAGTTCCCCACACATCTAATGTAGAGGAGTTCAGGAAAAGAGTCCCGGCTAGGGGTGCTGGGAAGCCAGGACCTGAAAAACTAGGCTAGTATTTCATCATAGATGTTAATTGCCTCTTACCAATGTTTTCTGTTGTGGTTGTTTAGTTCTTATTCGGGAACTCTAATCCCTTGGGGAGTAGGGAGTCTAACCACCATCCAAGACCTAGTCATGTATGAACTCCAACACACATTGTTCTCTTTTAAAAATATTTTTGGTTATTTTATTTTTCAATTATTAAGTATCCATTTACTTGATGCAAAGGAAGGAAGGAGGGGAGGGAGAGAGGGAAGGAGAAAGAAAAGGAGGAAGTAAGGGAGAGAAGGAGGAAGGGAGGAAGTGATGGGGTGCTTGGGTGCTTGTGCTTGGACCCTAATTCTAACATTTCTCCTTAGCCTCTGCTTGGGTTCGTATGCCTGGACCCCAATTCCAAAACCACATCCAGTTCCAAAATCACATCTTGCCCTAACCACAAAATACTGTCTCAGGCAGTTCCTCTCCAGTTCAGGGGCAGCATGCCCTAGCAAAATACTCATCTCTCCTCCTGATACTGCGGCCAGCTGCACCTATAGAATTTATTAGTTTGGACTCCCTGTGTACATGCTAATTGACTGTGCACTGGGCCATAATGATATTTACTACTTACTGACCTTACCGATATGTATCCTAGACATAGACATATGTATACTCCCTTATATTCATCTTGTCTAACAAGACATTTGATGGAAGCAGCTTGGATATTTCCAGTCAGCTCTGACCGTTAGTTGACTTAGTGATGTTTCACAGTCAAAACCACACCTCCATGTAGCTCCACCTTGGGCTATTTCCCAGTGAACTCTGGGTAAGATACCTGAGCAGTAGATATAAAAAGTGCATGTTCTTTTAAGAACTGATCACCCCTTAACCACTCCCTAATTCCACCCCAAAACACCTAATTGATATGTTTCACCCCAAAATCTCCTATAAAAACTTTTCCTGCACCCTTGTAAAGTTGCAGGTTCCCTAAGAACTCTTGCTCATTGTAAAGCATAATAAATCTTTGCCACCTTGACTTGAACAATGCTTGAGATGGTGAACTCATTCCAGACAGCCCTGACCCTCTCCAGTACTTGGGTCCTTGAGTGGTACTCCCCTTCAACGACCCTGTCTGGGAACTCCAATCTTGGGGTTCCTGGACCTCGGCTCCCCCAACCCTCAACAGAAAGAAAGAAGGAAGGAAATAGAAAAGAGAGCAAGGAAGAAAGGGAGGGAGGAAGGAAGACAGGAAGAAGGGAGGGAGAGAGAAAGGAAGGAAGGAAGGAATGGAGCGAGGGAGGGAGAGAAGGAAAGAATGAAGGAAGGAAACAGAAAAGAGAGCAAGGAAGAAAGGGGGAGAGGAAAGAAGACAGGAGGAAGGGGGGAGAAAGAGAGGAAGGAAGGAATGGAGGGAGGGAGGGAGAGAAGAAGAAAGGAATACAGAATTTCTGTATACTGTTCTCTATAAACAGAGACAAGGAAAACACATTTTCATATTGGTCGAGCCCAACACATACACATGATTCTCCTCTTTTTGGATACTAGCCCCATGAGGCAGTTTTACCTACTGAGTTTCCTTAGTATGAGGGAGTTGGACTAGAGTGACCCCTAAATTTCCTTCCCTCTCTAAATCCCTGATCCTGTGATCCCACCAGCCCCTTCTCCTCACCCCACACACCACACCAACTCACACAACAAAAAGAAAGAGATTTTGTACATCTTGAAACAATTTTCTGCTTATTTTTCAAGATGTTTCTCCCCTGCTTCAATACTCCACCTTGGGCCCAGTCTCAAGATCAAGGAGGAAAGGGCTTTCAGGGCAGTTTTTTTTTTCTATTTAAAAACAATTATAATCTGTTTCTTCTACTGCCCCCCTTCATTGAGAAGAAAAGAAAAAGAAAAACCTTCATTATAAAAATAAACAAGCAAATCAAATTTCTGTATTGGTTATGTCCGAAATGAATTTCTCTTTCTGAATTTTAAGCTAATCACTTCTCTGGTGGGAGGTGATTTGTGTGTTTCATCTTCATACATTTGGTTTCATGGTTTATCAGGGCATTAGTCAGAATTCTATTGCCTTTCAAAGTTGTTTTTCTCTGCAATGTTGTCATTGTATAAATTCTTCTGGTTCCACTCATTTCAATCTTCATCAGATCTTAGAGTTTTCTCTGAAACTATTTTGTCATTTTTATAGCACAACAATATTCCATTACATCCATATACCACAATTTGTTCAGCTGTTCCCCAATAGGATCGTCTCTTAGTTTACAATTTTTGACCACTACAAAAGAGCTGCTCTAAACATTTTTTGTGTATAGCAGTCTTTTTCTTCTTTCTTTGATCTCTTTGGGAGTAAAGGCCTAGGAGTGATATTGTTGGGTCAGAGGGTATGCACAGTTTAGTAACTTTCTAGGCATAGTTCCAAATGGCTTTCCAGAATGGCTGGACCAGTTCACAGTTCACACACATCAGTGTGCCTTTTTTCCCACAGCCCCTCCAACATTTGGCATTTTCCTCTTTTTCCTCTTTGCCAATGAGGTGGAACCTCAGAGCTGCTTTAATTTGCATTTCTATAGTTATTAGTGATTTAGAACATTTCTTTCCATATGGTTATTGTTGATAGCTTGGAGGTCATTTTCCCTTTTTCAGTCTTCCAGGTGTTTCCTGTCCTTTTCCCTCCCCAGCTTCTAGACCTGCCTTCTACTGCTCCCTGCCCCACCCCCACTCCAGGCTGAAAATGTACTGAATTTGGAGTCCAAGGATGCACATTTAGATTTCAGCTCTCTGATTTACTGTAAGTCATCAAGAAGCATTAATGAAGTGCCTGACATATACCAGGCACTGTGCTAGCTTCTGGTAAACCACAGACAAAAATGAAACTGTCCCACTCTCAACCATTTTACATTCTATCTACATAGCATTGGTGTGACTTGGGGACAAGTTCACCTTCACCTCCTTGACCCTCCTCCATAAAGTTGGGGGGTGGGGTTTGACTAAATGTTCTCTAAATCTTCTTCCATCTCTAATTCCTGTGGTCCTTCAGACTCCTGGGCAGAGGAGGGAGAAGTTCACATTAAGGACATCTCTCAGGTGTCTCTGTCTATAGGGAGGGTTGGCTCCTCCCTCCTTTCTTCAGCCAAAGCTTCCAGCCACCTTCCACCATGGCCCAAGGCCCTGCTATTTTTAGATTTTTCTCTCCTCCTGGTCTCCATCCCCAACTCCAAACAGGCTAGATGAGGAAATGAGTCACCCCAAGCCCAGACAGGTAATAGCATCAGGGGCCTTAGCACACCCAAGCTCCCTCCATTCCAGCTGCTCCAGGCAACCACTCCTGCCCCACCCCTCCAACTGGGTTAGGGATGAAAAACAACCTGTCCTACACTGGTTGAAGCTGGCTGGCTCTGGTTTGGGACCTTGGCCCTGCCAGCTGGCTTCTTTTCTTTCAGTAGTGGGGATCAGTGGTAGAAATGGTGTGTCTGACTGCTAGTTCTTTGGCATTTCCCTTCATCACGCAGCATAAGGGTGGGCTCTCCATCTTGGCTCAGGATCTCTGTAGGCTGTTTTCTGGATAAAATACCCAGTGTGATTGTAGGTCCCCTTTTATGGGCTAAAATGGGGACTCAGGGCAATGGATAAGAGGCTATATCATTTCTGGTCTCTACTCCTAATGGCCTTATGTAGTTAGCTTTCCATAAAGGTCTGTGAGTTCCCTGAGGGCAGGGACTGTCTTTTGCCTTTCTTTGTATCCCCTATGCTTAGCACAGTACCTGGCACATAGTAGGTGCTTAATAAATGTTGACTGATTCATTGAGTGACTCATATTGTCTTGTCTCACAGAGTTCAGGACATCAAACAATCTCAGATTTAGAGCTGGAAGAGACCTCAGAGAACATTTCATTCCATTCTCCAGTTTTACAGATGAGACAGGAAGTGACTTGACCAAAGTCACACAGCTAATAAGTAACAGAGTCAGGATTTGAAACCAGTCCCTTGGACTCTAAATTCATTGCTTTTTTCCATTGGTTAACTCAGAGGTCATGAGGCCTGTCCTTTGCCTGAATAGAAATCCCACCTCAAACATCACCAAGCTGTCATCCAGCCTCTGCTTTGAAGGTGTCCAGGGATGGAGAGGCCACTGCCCACAGGCAGTGGATTCCACTTTGGTTTAAAATTACCAAGGCTTTGGAGATGCCTGGCATTGGAACTGCTTTGCAGATATGAAAGAACTCTCTAAATGCTACTCTTACTACCCTATTCTTCCACATGATGGTTCTACATTCCCTCAAATTCTTTCTTCTCCAGCTTAGGGATCCCCAGCTCCTTCAAGTGGTCTTCGGAGAGCGTGCTCTCCAGTACCTTCAACATTCTGGCTGCCTTCCCCCGGAAGATCTTTGGGGTGTCTCTGTCCTCCCTCAACTATGGGACCCCCAACTGAGCACAGTATTCTAGACCAGGGCTTCTTAAACTTTTTCCACTCTCAACTCCTTCAGCACTCCTTAAACTGTGGGTCAAGATCCCATATGGTCTAGACTAGATGTGGTCTAAGCAGGGCAGAGAACAGAAGAAGGATCTCTTACCTCCTTTGTCCTGGACCCTTGGCATCCTAGATATTTCCTTAGCTTCTCAGGCCAATGTGTTGCACTAACTCCTCCCAACTAGATGGTGAATTACATGGGCAGAATGGGTTTTTAAAAAAATGCTGTTGATAATAGTAGTATTAATAAGAAGAATTAGTGGGGCAGGTAGGTGGCCCAGTGGATAGAGCACTGGCTCTGGAGTCGGGAGGACCTGAGTTCAAATCTGGCCTCAGACACATACTAGCTGTGTGACCCTGGATCACCCCGACTGACTCAAAAAAAAAAAGGATTTATATAGCACTTGAAGGTTTACAAAGGGCTTTACAAATTTTATCTCATTTTATCCTCACAAGAACCATGGGAGGTAGGTGCTATTCTGATCCACATTTTACAGATGAGGAAACTGAGACAAACCAAGATTAAGTGACTTACCTAGGGTCACACAGCTAGTAAATTCTGATGACAGATTTGAACTCAGATTTTCCTGACCCAAGAGTCCAACACTTTATACCTTGTACCCACATAATAATATCTAGCGTTTATGTAATGCCTACAATGTGACATAAGCACCTGACAAATATTATCTCATTTGATCCTTACAACAACCCTGGTAGGCTGGAACTGTTATCACTCCCATTTTACAGACAGGGAATACTGAGACAAACAGAAGTTAAATGACTTGCAGAGTCACACAGCGAGGAAATGTCTGAGGTTGGATTTGAATTCACGTCTTCCTGATTCCAGGCCTAGCTCTCTATCCAAGGTACCACCTAGGTGCCCTTTCTCCCCACAGGCCAGCTGACCTCCTATACACACATCAGGCAGCGGGAGGTGAGCAAACTTGGCCAGGCAAAGTGCTCAAAGAAATGGGCTTTTTCTGGACAGGGCCATCACCTTTGGTTAGATATAATTAGAGAATACAGAAAGAAAAGAACCCCACAGCAAGAGCAAAGTACCATGTGTGTGTGTGTGTGCGCGCGTGCGCGCGCGTGCTCTGGACTTCCTGTCCAGAGAGGGTATATTCCCAAGCTCAGGAAGGAAAACTAAGACCTTGGTGCCATCCCCATCTCCAGCTCCCACAGCTGGATAACAAAACCCCAAAGTGTATCAGGGCAAGTCACTTCACCCTAATTGCCTCCAAAAAAATTACCCCCAAACTCTAAAAATGTATATACTGGGTCAGGGACCCACAGTTCCTACCACAGTACCATGCACATAGTTGGTGCCCAATAAATATTGACTGAACCTGAGGCCCTATGATCAGGGTCTTATCCCAGCTCTTATGCAGCAGATTATTATTTATTTATTTATTAAAATTGTTATTATTTATTTTATTTTATTGTTTATAGTATAAATTTATTAAGTGCTTACTACGTGTCAGGCACAATGCTAAGAGATACTAATACAAGCAAAAAAAGATAGTCTCAGCATTCTAATCAGGGAAGATGTCACCCAAAAGGGAGCTTGAGGAAGGTGCTTGGGAGGGGAAAGGTACCAGATTGTTGTGGAGATTGGAAAGTCCTAAATTCAAGAGCTGAGCTGGGAGAGGAGTGAGCATCGATGGCCTAGGCGCTTCCTGAAATGTGGGTCCATGGCAGGAACTTGCCAGTGCCAGGAGGGGATTAAAAGGGCAGAGGCATCTCCAGGGTGAGGAGTCTGCTGATCAGAGGTGGCAAAGTCGTCATCTTGGGAATCTCGTTGTGTTTTTATTCTCTGCAGACGCAGAGGACCCTTCTTTGGCCTCAGTCTGAGTAACAGTTCATCCATTTCCCTAACTTTACAGATGAAGAAAGTGAAGCACAAAGAAGCAACACAGTTTATTTCCAGACACACAGAAGTCAGAGTCAGGATTTAGGCTGAGTTTTCCTAGAAGGAATCTCCAAAACCATTGAGTCTAATGGCCTCATTTTAGAGGTTGTGACTTGCCCAGGGTTACTTCAGTGAGACTTAGTGTGTGTGTGGGGGGCATTAGAAGCCTCGTCCTCCTCATTACAGGCTTAGCTTTCTATCCACCACTCTATGCAGTCTCTCAAAAAAGAAGAGCTAGTTAGATATTAGTGAGGACCAGATGAGATAATGGGCATGTGGCCTCATGGGTCTGAGGGCTTTGTAGACACAGAGCTGTATACTCCTCAGCCATGGTTAAAGCCTTGGATGAGGATGGTGAGAACAACAGTCAATGTAAGCCCCTGCTAAGCAACCCCACCTGGGTGGGGGATTGTCCCAATTCTGAGGGCTTGTTTCACCTCAACCTTCAGCAGCAGGACGCCGCCCCCCCCATCCTCCCCACCCCCAGCTTCCTTTAAAGTTCAACTCAAGTGATACCTCTTACCTGAGCCTTTCCCCATTCCACCAGCTCCTGGCCTTACCTCCAAAATAACCTGTTTAATCTTTATCTACTTATGTGTGCTTTGTGTGTTTCCTTGACAGAATGCAAACTCCATGAGGGGAAGGACAGCCCCTTTTAAGACTCATCTTCCTGAGTTCGAATCTGGCCTCAGACATTTACTAGCTGTATGACCTTGGGCAAGTCACTTCACCCTGTTTGCCTCAGTTTCCTCATCTGTAAAATGAGCTGGAGAAGGAAATGGCAAACCCTTCCAGTATCTTTGCCAAGAAGACCCCAAATGGGGTCCCACAGAATTGGACATTTAACAATGGTTAAACAACAACCCCCAGCATCTTTCCTGGTGCTTGGCACATAGTAAGATTTGTTGATTCTCCTCTTGCCGCTGGCAACAGGGGGCACATAGCTATTCCTCTGGCATGCTCCTTTCCTAGTGTGTTCTTTAGTGGTGCTTCTCCCCTTATCAGGACTGACTGATGAGGCCCTGAGTTATGGTGGATGGTCCCGAAGGTTCTTTGACTTCACTCCAGCCTGATTAGGGGTGGTGCTGGGGGAGCAAGGTGAAGGTGGAAAGAGGTAGGGATCACAGTCAAGTTCTTTCTTCAGAAACAAGGCCAGTGCATACAAAACCAAGCCCTAGGGCCTCTGCCCAAACAGGTATGGGCTGTCCAGTGAGAGGAAGGAACAAGAGTAGGGAGGAAGAGAGGCCAGTCTGCCCTCGCCGGATCAGGCCGGGCTCAGCAGGGAGCAGCGCCCCCCCCCTTGGCTGGATTCCCCACCTCACCACTCCATGTTGACATCATCTGCATTTGCTGGGACACCCAGTCTTCTCTGGATCCCGAAAACAACAACAACGCTGCCTTGCTTCTGCCTGGGAACAGCAGCACGCCACTGCAGCTGGGACCAGTCACCAGCACTCAGATCCCTCCCGGCTGTTTAAATTGGCTCCTGCAGCCTGGGATGGAAACGCCAGATATGTCAACAGTTCCTAGAATTGTGTTGCAGGCAGCATTTGTCTCAGGCTCCTAGGCTTGGGAGCTAATAATAAAGGCAGATATAGGTCAGAGAACTCTCTCTAGCTTCTGGGGAAAGAGCTGAGGTTTGCAGCCCCATGGCTGACCCCAGGCAGGGCCTTCCCTGGCCAGTTGTAATGTTAAGTCCTTATATCACGGTCAACTCAGAATTGTCATGGGGTCCATGAAAGACCCTAGGACCAAACCTTCCCGAATACTATTGCAGTGGCCTCCTAATTGGCCTCCATGCCTCCTCTCCTAGTCTCTTCCCTTTCTAAACCATCCTTCACAAACTTGCTAAATCGATACTCCTAAGGCATAGTTTTTTGATGCCATAAAAAAAGCAGATCTTGGGATACTAGGATCATGGATCTGCCCATCAGTAAGTCAGTCAACAAACATCTATTAAGCCCCTATTGTGTATTAGACTCATGCACAGTAGGTCTAGAAGGGGCCTTAGGGGTCCTTGAATCCAAACCTCTTTGCTGTACAGGTGAGGAAACTGAGGCCCAGAAGAGTCTTGAAGCCCAAGGTACCTGGAGCTTCCTGCCCCAGCCCCAGCCCCATTCCCTACACTTGCCAGGAACCCTCTGTGGGTCACATGTTTGTGGTCAGTGAGCACCTGCCAGCACAGACACATAAACTGGGACACATAGCACCCAAGGACAGATGGGGATCAGCCCTTTCCCAGGCCCTAGCACCCTCAACCAAGGAGTTCAAAGCACCTGAGAGGAACCACATTATCAGAGAATGTTTATTGAGCCCCTAATTGCTGTGCTGGGCTCTCTGCAGGGCACATTCTCTGGACAGCTGGGCTGGCACAGGAAAGCCGGGTGTCAGGGGGGATGGAGGGGGCCACCTTCCTCTGGGTGCAGGGGACCTGAGCTCTGGCTCTGAAGCCAGAGCCCCTGGGCTCAAAACAGAGGCTCCTGACTGCCTCCCTGATCTTGGGCAGTTCTCTGCTCTGCTGGGGTTGGGCTGGGCCTGGGGGCTGTTCTCATCTGTCAAATGAGCTGAATGAGTGGCATGGGCCTTTCTAGCACTAAAAGCCTTAGAATTCTTTGAGTCTAGGGCAGACACACAACAGGGGGAAAGATTTAAAGAGACATGTTTGCACATTTATATGTGGCAAGGAGAGCTAATGGTCAGGTAAGGGCTGAACATGCATCTGGAACAAGTATCCTGGGGGCTTGGAGAGCTGAGGAGAGGAGGAGAAAAGAGGGGAGGAGAGGAGAGGGGAGGACAGGAGAGGAGAGGGGAGAGAGAAGGAGAGGAGAGGGGAGAGAAAAGGAGAGGAGAGGGGAAGAGAGACAGGAGAGGAGAGAGAAAGAAAGGAGAGGGGAGGAGAGGAGAGACAGAGAGGAGAGGGGAGAGAGGAGAGGAGAGGGGAGAGAGAAGGAGAGGAGAGGGGAGAGAAAAAGAGAGGAGAGGGGAGGAGAGACAGAGAGGAGATATCTTGCTTGAGTGGCTGATCTAGAGAGAGCCCAGGAGCCTGGCTCTCAGCCACCTCTCAACTTAGCCTATAAGGCAAGGAGTTACCTCAGCCAGTTGTTTCTGGAGCCTTGGCCAGTCCTAGAGCAGCCAAGTAGAATCATGGGGCTTATGGGGAGGAGGAGGCAGGGGGCATCCAAAGGACAGGGCCTCTTTGATGGATGATCCAGCCCAGGTACTGGGGAAGGATGGGTTCCTCTCTCTCTCTCTCTGGCTCTGGGTTAGGCCGCAGAGCCCTTCCATGTACAACACTAATCATGGGATTATAGATTTAGAGCTGGGAGACACCTCAGAGATCATCTGGAGCTAATCCTACACCTCCTCCCCCATTTTACAGATGAGGAAACTGAGTCTCAGAGAAGTTAACTGACTTGCCCGGTGTCACAAAGGTAGTAAGTGGCTAAGTCAGAATCTGAACCCAGGCTGACTCCCCAGGAGAAAAGACTTGCTCTGTAGCAAGGTGTCCAGTGCTCAGCCCTTCGGAAGCCTTCCTCTTGTGGGTACAGGTAACATATGACTAGAGGGGCAGGGGCAGGGTTTCTCTGGGCCCCACTTTTTTAAGTCCTGGCCTCAGGGAGGCATCAAGGTGAGGTGGACAGAGGACTGGGTTTGGGCCCAGAGGTCCTGGGTTTGCTTCTCAGCCCTGCCTCTTACCATCTGGGTGACCTTGGGTAAGTGCCTTCATCTGCCTGTTTCCCTGTTTCTCCATCTGTAAAAAATGCTGGGATTGGATTATGACTTCAAGGGTCCCTTTCAGCTTTAATTCATGAACTTGGGATCCTCCCAAGAGCCTGTTCTAGCAGGTACCCCATTTGCTGGCAAGTCTCAAGACCACACAGTCTTACACATTTTTGGCCATGGCTGATGTGGGAATCTATTTTGCTTGACTGTGTATATTTATTATTACTTCTTTTCGAGTGGTAAGGAGTGTTGGAGGGAGAGAAAATACATGCTTGTTGTTTGAAAAACAAAATTGAAAGCAAAAAGACCAGGTAATCCTCCCTGAGGCTTCCTGTCATCAGATGATGACAGTAATCCCCCCTACAGGGGAGCCTGGGGCTGGTGGATGGATGCAGCTCAGGAGTTCTAGCTTCAGTGGGTGAAGCAGATTTAATGAGCCCATGAAATCTGGTAGTGAGGATGTGAGCCCTTGGGAGCCTGCCCAGGGAGGGATGATCTGGCCAGGCCAGAAAGGGACGTGGTCACAAATACATAGTAAATACTTGCGCAGTGAATGCTTTTCATTCATTTTTTTGGTCCGTCCATCCATCCATCCATCCATCCATCCATCCATCCATCCATCCATTCACTCTCCAATTTGGAATGTGTCTTCAAAAGCTCCAGTGGCTGAAGATCATCACCCTGCAGTCAACTGGGCCTTGAGTCTCTCCAAACTGAACATGGCTGCTCCTAGACAGTTAGATAGGCCATCCCTGGGCTTGAACAGAAACTACTCCCCCCTCCCCCATCCTGGGGCCTCAGGTTCCTGATCCCTAGTGCTTAGTACAGTGCCTGACGCATAGTAGGTGCCTACTAGATGTCTATTGATTGACTGTGAGAGGGGTTTGAACTCGATGCCTTCTGAGGTCCTTTCCAGCTCCAGAGCTATGGTAGTATGGCGGGCCAGAGCTTTTGTTCAGCTCATGCACCTGTGAGCTGTTCTCTAAAGGCTCCTTCGAGCTCTAGAATCCTATGGCTGATGTCTGGCAAATCCTTTCTAAATCCATCTTTAAAACAGACAACATCCCTATCACAGAAGGGCTGAGATAGTGAGGGGCTGGTACCTGAAAGTGGTTTGGGCTAGTATAAAGCAGAAACACAACACTACAGAAAAATGCTGGATGTGTGTATAAATATATGGACAGACTGGACCAGCTAAACCAAGAACCTGAAAGGGCTCACCCTACTGGGCCAGATCAGTTCTGGGCCTTTCTTTTGTTTCTCACTAGTCAGCTCAATCTTGGTCCTCTTCTGGGCATGAAGGCCAACTTTCCCACTACTTCATTCTCCACGGCGCTATCAAAGATTGAGTTAGGTACTTTGAGATCCTACACAGACTGTAAGTTCCTTGACGACAGCTTACAAGTTCTTTGGATCATCAGCTTAGCACAGTGCCTGGCATATAGTAGGCACTTAATAAATGCTTATTGATTGAATGATCACTACTACCCTTAGACCTGAGGCAAAGCAGGGGGAGTTAACTTCTTGTTGGTAAGACTTGGTTTCCTGGAATTCATCCCATCCTACCTGCCTTTATAGTGATTGGCATCGTTCCATCTCCATCACTAGTCCATCAGTTCCTTGAGGCCAGAGGCCATATCTTCCTTTAAAACTCAGCTGGGGGGACACCTGTCCTGGTCTCTCCAAGGGAAAGTCATCTTTCTCTTTTACTTTGCCAGGATTTCTTCTCTCTGTCTCTCCTCTTTCTCCCTCTATCTTTTCTCCCTCTTCCCTTCCTTTACCTCCCCCCTCCTCCTCTCTGTCTCTTCTGTCTCTCTTCCCTTTGTGTCTCTCCTCTTTCTCCCTCTGTCTCTCTTCCTTCCCCCCCACTTCTCTCTCCTTTCTCTCCTCTCTCTGTCTCTCTCATGACCCCTCATCATACCCTGATTCCCCTCACACTTATCTGTGTACATACTGGGTATCCCATGATAGAATATAAACCCCTTGAGGGCAAGGCCTGCTTTGTTTCTGTCCATGTATCCTCAGTGCTCAACAATAACTCATGATGATATAGCCCTTAACGGTTTGTAAGAAGTTCTTATTCCCTCTTCGCTACAGCCCTGTGTTGCTGCTTGGGGCTCATCTCCAGTCCTCCGATCTACCTCTGGTCACTGGACCCAGATGGCTCTGGAGGAGAGTGAGGCTGGAGACTTTGCACAGCCCTCCCTCACTCAAATCCAATTCACTTGCACGTGATTCACGGCCTCACCTCTGTGATGTCATGGTCCTCTTTGAGAACAAAGGACAAACAACAGCCTGTGTTGGGCTGTTCAGTTGTGTCTGACTCTTCATGACCCCATGGGGGTTTTCTTGGCAAGGATACTGGAGTGGTGTGTCATTTCCTTCTCTAGGGTATCCCCATTTTACAGATGAGGAACTGAAGCAAATAGGGGTTAAGTGACTTGCCCAGGATCTGGAAGCTAGTTAAGTGTCTGAGGCTACATTTGAACTCAGGTCTTCCTGACTCTAGGCCCAGCACTCCATCCACTGGGCCACCTACAGCTTTATGAGTAGGGGTTATTATTATCTACATTTTACTGAAGAAACTAAGGTTGAGAGTGGTCAAAAGACTTGCCCATAGCCAGATAGCTACTAAGCATCGTAAGTGAGATCTGACTTGGGTCTTTTTGAGTCCAAATCTACCACTTTATCCACAGCATGGAGAATACTCCTCAGGGTGTCCAGCACAGCAATTTACTCTGTCCTGGACCAGGGAATTCCTGGTAAGGGAACTCCCTTCTATGAGTACAGTCAGGCAACTGCCCTTAAATTTAGAAGGAGTTAGGCCAGGAAGTGGCTAGAGTGCTGGGCTTGCAGTTAGGAAAACCTGAGTCTGAATCTACTCAAGTGACCTGGGGAAAACCATGTTATTTATCTGTCAGGTTCTGTAAAATGAGGGTGTGGCCTCTAAGATCCTGTTCAGCTTTAAATCTATGATCCTAGGGGTTGCCTGGGGCACACTGGAAGGGCCAGTGATTTATCCCAGGTAAGGGGTGTGTGGAAGATGAAACAGAACCCAGGTCCTCCTGACTTTGAGCCAGCTCTTTGTCTGGCCATCCTGCTTCTCTGCCTTGCCTCTAGTAGGTACTTAATAATTTTATGTTGGATTGAATTCTATTACTGGTCTTCTGCTCCCCACAACCCCAGCAAGGGGTCTTTCACTTGGTGGGTACATGATAGCTGAATGAATGAATGCATCAAGATCCTGAGCTCCAGAGCCAGAAGTTTCTAGTTCAAGCCAGAAATCTCAGAGAAATCTCAAACTTCCCCTTTGAAAATTCAATAGGTACTTTTTGGAGGGTGGAGAGGCGGGGCTGGTCTTGAGCAACCTTGGGGCTATACATGCTGCTGCCACAGAGGACTCAGTTTAGGCCAGGAGGGGAGCCAGGGATGTGGGTGGGGGAGCCCAGAAGTTGCCTGGGCTGGGGCAGCTGGATTAGCCCAGACCAAGCCTTTGGGAGTGGCCCGATGCCAGCTTCAAACCTGGATTCTGAGGGAGGCATGGTTGAGAGGCACTAGCACTACCAGTCTAGGCCCCTTTGCAACCCAGAGCCAGCTCCCCAGCTTTGGTGTTTCATCCTGGAATGGCAGAATGTAGAAGGGTTTGAGAGAATTTTGAGAGGCTAGGGGATGGTGGTGAGGATGGTGGGAGAAGCATGCAGAGCACAAGGCCAGGAGTATACTGATTCCTTCCTCCCTCTGTCCCTCCCTTCTTCCTTCTCTTCTTCCTTCCCTCTTTCTTTACTTTTGCCACCCATCGAAACATCCATCCATCCATCCAAACATCCATCCATCCCTCTACCCTTCTAAACCATTTCTCCAATGGGTATCTGTTGAGTAGTTTAAGACCTTTGATGTTTTAATCAAGCTTTTGTAAGACTTAGTATACATTTCCTATTAACCCCTTCAGGTGCTGAGTGTTCTCAGAGAACTGGCTAACTGTTCTTCCCTGAACCCAACATCCCATCTTCCACCTCCCATCTCCTCCTTGCTCCTGTCCCTGTACTTTTACCCAGGCTGGGTCTTTAGGCCTGGTTTTCTCTCCCTCCCTCCCTCCTTCACATCTCCCTGCGCTACCATTTCCTTTGGGTGTGCCTTTTCTAATGACCTATGGAATAGTTTAAACCTAGGTCTTGGGGGTGAAAGAGTCAGTCTTCCCTTACACAAACAACAATTCCATCATAGCAGACACGTGTTTGTGAAACTGAAGTTATGAAAAAGGGTCTTCCTACTCAGAAAGGTCAGTGACCAGTGGTGTAAGGAAGGAGCCACGTAAGGCACTGGAATCAGATGGCCTGAACTGGGGCTAGAACTAGGAATTTTCCCATCTGGGACAAGCACCACGAACTGTCCCCAGGGCAAAGGGAAGGGATAACGGGACACATTCCTAAATGGGGGTGGGGGGGTAGACAGGTGGTTCTGGGCACCAGTTAGAGACACAAGATGGGGAGCCCCTGGCAGCTTTCTCTTTTAACTGTGTTGACTAACTAGTGAACTCCTTGAAGGCAGAGACACTCATTTTTTGTCTTTGTGCCTACCAAAGTACCTCATATACAGCAGGCATTTAACAAATGCTCATCTAATGGAACTGGGTTGTTTCTCTGCTGCTGAAGGACCAGTTACAAAGGGCTGTTGGTACTCTCTAGTTTTGGCGCACTGGGTAAAACTCCTAGCTGCCGGACACAAGCCAGCACATTCTGAGACTTGGTTTCTCCATCTGCCAAGAGATTGTTAATAATGCTTTGGGGTCCGACCTTGCAGGGCAGTGGAAGTGCAGCAAACCTTGTTTGCCAACATGAGCTATCTGGGACTATGATTGTTGTTTGCATCCTCCATGCCCTCTGCTCCTTTTCCCAAAGTCATCTGGGTGCGACAGGGAGGTACAAGGGAGAGGATTAGAGCTCGGGGGGAGCTGCCCACAGATATCCTTGAGTTGTAAACAATTAATAAGAGAGCCGACCTCCAGCCCCAGAGTAGGACCGTGGGTGGGACATCCTCCGCCATGCCCAGGATGCCAGCTCAGATGGGTCTGCCGCTCTTGGTGTTCTCAAGGCATGTTCTCCCTCAAGGGGCCTCAGAGACCATCTTGTGGTTGCTGCCCATTCTTTGGTCCAGGGTTCTGATCACTATACCAGGCTTCCAAGAGCCTCAAAATCCCGTTTGGACTCCAATATCTGGTGTAACATTGCAGGAGTCTAGGACCTTATCAAATATACTAAGCACATTCACTTCACAGGCTCAGAAAGGTTAAATAATTTGCCTGAGGTCACAAACGAATAATAACAACAGACAATAGGAAGCACTTAAAAGTCTCTTTTTAAAAGTGCTCTGTGTTCATTGTCATTGGAGTCCTAAGAGTCCTATAAGGTAGGGAATGGGTATTTTCCTCATTTCACAGATGGGGAAGCTGGGGTGAAGTGACTTTCCCACGGCCATGAGGGTAAGCATCAGAGAGAGTTCTCAAACCTAGGTCTTCCAGACTTTAGTACCTGAACTTTTTATCATTAGGCTGATTCAGATCCTCTTGATTCAAAGTCAGGTATCCTTTCCATCCTACCAAGGGCTCAGCAGAAACAGGCCTGGATTTGGAGTCAGAGGAGCTGGGTTCGAATCTCAGCCCTGCCGCTCACTACACATGGGACCCTCCCCCGGCCTCTGTGAAATGAAGCCTCTGGGCTAGATTGCTTTGAGATGGATGATGCTGTGAGGGCTGGGGCATCGTTGGGGGGGGACGACTGGGCAGTCATCCTAAATCCTGACCGGTAGTCCTTGCGTCTCATCTCACCGAGTCCCTCTTATGGAACAGCCACCCTCCTTCGAGCCTCAGTTTCTTGATCTGGGAAATGGCCTACTTCGGTTTAAAACCCTGGCATCTTTGGCATCACGTGGTGTGCTTGAGGGAAGTGCCCAGAGCCCACAGCCACGGTGACGTCATGTGGAAACAGCGTTGACCTAAGCGTCGGAGTCACTTTCTTGTGTACCTGGCCCCAGACATCTGGGCAGTGAGCCCAGTCCATAAAACCAGTGGATAAGGGCCCGGGCAGACAGGCGACTCTGCCCTGGCCTCTGGGGGAAGGGGAGTGGGGGGGGGCGCGTTGTTCCAAGCCCACATTTACTTCTCTTCCCCAGACAAGAGGCAGATGTGACTACGGAGGGGGGGATTCCCAGGAAGCCTCAGTGGGCTAAATCGGTCTCCTGGCCGTCAGTCCTCGACTTCTTTCTGCCCCAAACTCTGCAGCTGTGGTGGAAGTGACCCAGGCCCAGGAGCGGGGCGGAGGGGGGTCAGTCAGCTGGCCGCTGGCACCTTCCCGAGTGCCCCTACAACTCCTGCCCCACATGAGAGCCTGTGGCCCTGCGCTGAGGCTCAGGGAAGGTGCCCAGGGGAAGAGGCCCTGCCACCTTTGCCCAGCAATGACGTTTGTCTGCGGCTAGGCAGCGTGCTGGGGAAGGAAGTCGAGGGAGAGTCCCCGAAGGTCACTGCCACCTCCGGCCCCTCCCCCGGCTGCGCACTGAAGCTGGGGGCGGGGCAGGGAGAAATACTGGGTACTTGGCCTCCTCTTGTACCCTGGGAACCCACGGCGGTGGGAGGTGGGGGAAGGGCTGTTGCCCAGGGAAAGAGGTCCCGTCTCTAGTCGCTGCCATCGTCGCCGGGGAACCAAGCCTGTCACACACCCCGCCCCCACTTGTGGTTGTGCATGGGTGGGGGGGCCCTGCCAGCTTTACCCGGGCTGTCACCTCTTCCTGCCCAGACTGGGGCTTGAGACTGTGCACAGGAGTTTGGGGGAGGGAAAGAGGTCCGGTCTCTAGTCCCTGCCATCTTCACCCAGCAACCAAGCCTGTCCCCTCCCACCTCCTCCGGTCCCCCCTCCCCCACCTGAGGATGTGCAGGAGGCTGGGAGGGGGAGGGCCTGCCACCTTTACCCGATTCTCACCTCTTCCTGCCCCCCGTGGGGACTTGTGGCCGTGCATGGGGCGGGGGGGGGGGGGGGGGAGGGGGTCCTGCCTCCAGACCCTGCCACCTTCCCCCAACAACCGGCCCGTCCCCTCCCAGCTCTTCCCGCGCCCCGCGCCCCGCTCCCCCGGGACCTGTGGCTGTGCGCTGCAGGGAGGGGGAGGGGGCCTGGGAGAGGTGCTAGCCAATGGGAGCCGGCCCTGGCGGTGGCCCGATCGCTGCTCCGGCAGCTCTTTGGCCAGCGCGAGCACGGGGCGGGGCTTCTTGGCAGCCCCTGGTCTCCAGGAGCCCGGGGCAGATTTTGCCGCAGCTCCATTCATGTGAATCGCTCGCTCGGGTTGCAACATTTGTTACTTTTTGGAACGTCTCGGAGCCGGCTGCGGGAGGGGAGGGGCCAGGAGAGAGCTCGGGGTCCTCCCTCCGGGCCACGGAGAGCCGCGCAAAGAAATCCAGAGGATTTGTCTGCGCCCCTACCCGGGTTGGGGGTTAGCTCTCGAACCCCAGCAGATCCAAAGGAGCAGGCGGGGGGGGGGGGGGGGAGGGGCAGTGGAAGGAATAGAAAGAAACTGGGTTTGGTGCCTTTAGTTGAGAAATGCGGGGCCGGGAGCCCGCCACTTTACAGCAAATATTGAATGCCCGAAGGAGAGCAGGGGGCGAGGCATTATGGGCGCCTGGCTCCGCAGGGCGGGCTTAGGAACTATGGTAGTTTTTAACACATCGTCCCTGGTAGGTCTTAGTGGCTGCCCACGGTGGTGTGGAGGGTGCCAGGCAGGAGCCGGGGCCGGTTCATTCCAGTAAACCTCGACGCGTCTCACGATGTGCTGCGTTTTAGTCGGGTACAACAGGTGGTGGGCGCCCCCCCAGCCTGGAGAGCCCGACTCCAAGATGATCAGATGCTCTGCACGTGGAACTGCCCAGGTGCCCTTCCTGGCAAACCCCTGGTTTCTGTTTGGGTGAAGACGGGGGCCTGGCCTTGCTCACCCACCTACTAGGATTCTGGGAAGAATTTTGCCCCGTCCTTTCCCAGCCCCTTGCCTTTATCAGGGACTGCCCTCAAAAAAGGAACATTCCTACCCACCATCTGGGCAGAAGAAGCCCGAAAGATAATTTTACAGCACTCATGAGGCTAAAGAGTGACTGTCCCTCTTTCTGTGACAGCCAGGCTGGCCATTCCAGTTCTGGCTGTTAGCAGTCAAATCGGCCAGGCTGATTTTGTTGTACCAAATGAAGACTCAGGCGACTGGTCAGCACAGGGAGCGTTTACAGCAACCCAGATGCTGTCCCACAAGAGCCAGGCAGGGGTGAGCTGGCAAGGTAACCTCAGTGGGAAGGGGTGGGGCACAGCGACTCCTTTTGGGGATCGAACATGTTTAATCCCAAAAGATTCCACTCTCTAGGATGTGGAGGTATTTATTTTGTCCTCTAGCTCGAGGCAAACCCCCCAGCTTTCAGGGGGGCAAGACAATGCTCTAGTCCAGCTAGATCCTGGACGGTCAATTCTTCCTTCCACTTTCCCAAGGTCACAAAGCACTTTACAGCTGGGTGAGGTGGACTGTGCAAGAATTTTTATCTTGGTCATTGGGGATGATTGATCATAAACCCCAGGAGCTGAGTACACACCAAAACACACTTTGGTCTCTCACATTATAAACATTTATTTATAGATGTACAATTTCATAATTCTAATTCAGCCTCTGTGGTTATCCTTCAGGATCTATGCTTTATTGCACCAAGCTTATACCATTCATGGACAGCGACTCAGAGAAATCACTGGGTGGGGGGTGGAGGGGCTGTGTCACTAGGTAAGTGGGTATGGTCTGCAGGCCTGAGGCTGCTCTGAGATCCCTTCCACTGGGATCTCCCTGGGTGGAGGGTGGTGAGCACAGAGAGTCATCAGTTTAGAACAGCTGGTATATTTCCCTCTGGACCCCCTCCTTACCCCCCTATTTTTTTTTAATTAAGAAAAAAAGGCCAAACAAACTCAAGGAGAGAATTGGCTCCGGCAGCAGAGGAGAAGTAAGGCTTAGAAGTAACATGGGCTTAGTGACACTTTGCCAAAGGAAGATCCAATTCCAGGGCAACTCGGCTGATTTCAAAAGGCTGGGTATAAACTTTGGGAATAAATAAAACCTCCCTCCCTCCCCCTGGCAGCAACAGCTGTTTTGAGAAAAATCCTCCTTCATAAAGTGAAGATAAGAAAACCATTCTGGGTGAGCAGAATATCTTTAGTCCAAAGTGGAAGGAAGAGAAGACCCGGAGGGTCATCCATCCTGGGTAAGGTTGATTTGCTTGGAAGCTGTCCCGGGTCTGTTGGAGAGAGGCTGGTAGCTCTGCCCAGGCCCCTCTGGGGCTGGCATGGGTTTCCCCAGGTGCAGGCCTCTGAACCCTGGAGACCACGGAGGCAGCAGCCCACTCAGCTACTAAGAAGTGCAGCAGGAGGAAGAGGAGGTGAGGGACAGCCCAACTTCCCTCAGTTAAGTGCATTCCAAATTTGGCCAGGTTTTCCTTACCAGGCTCCAGTTAGTCCAGTCGCCCCTGGACAGGGGGCCAGACTTCACTTCTGTGGTGCAAAGCTACGTTGGGAAGGGGAACCCCTGAGGTGCAGCATGGGGGGTGAGTTCAAGGTTAGGACAGGGAAACTGAGCAGCCATCATCCCAGCAGGCTTGACCATCTCCATCAAATTTAAATACTGATGAGCTCAGAATGGGGAGCCAAACCTTCGGGCAGAAGTTATGCTCACAGCTGACCTGATAAATGAACCTTCTCCCTCCTTCCTTCCTGCATGGTCTGAAGCCCTGCAGCCTCAAACCAAGTGTTCTAGAGATTTCGATTCTGTCATGATTATCTCTGCCCCTAGAAATCACCAACCAGCAACCAGACCAAAAGCCTTCACCCAGAAGAAAAATCACTGGAAAGCAAATGACCCAAAGCTCCCTGTGTTGTCAGCTGTGGTTAATCTCTACACTTTAGAGGACTAGGCAGCCTCCTGAAAATAGGCCTGTCTCTAAAATGTTAGAGAAATCAGCCAAATAACTTAACCCACTCCCTGCATAGTTAAAAGTATATCATTTATAGATATCTCTATACGTGCCTGGCTGTAGGAGCACAGCTAGGCATGCATACGCACACATACACTCAAACATACACACAGCTATAAATTAAATCCTATCTATTCCCCGACTCTTCCTCCTCTGTACATTTGTTCCTAGCTGGCGTTGCATGGGAAGGCTTCCAGTGAGAGGTGACCAGCAGCCTGGAGAGATGAGGAAGAAGGGCTATCCCAGCCTCCTCCTCCCCCCTCCCCCAACACATTTGCTGCAAGTTTTAAATCCTACTTTCGTTGCCATGGCTGCCGTTTCCTAGGAGAGAACCGAGTGCAGAAGCTCGTTGGTGTTGGGAAGGAGAGAGAAGCTCAGTGGCTGGGCTTTCCTGTCCTAAGGGCTTTCTCTGTTTATTGGGTGAGAGAGAGGGCAGTTGTGCATTGCTCATCCTCCAATTCCTTTAATTTAAGGTTTTTGCTCCTTAAATATAATGTCCATCACCTTGGCTCAGTGTACTTCACCGAAAATTCTCCAGGTATTTCATAGTCTGAGGATGAAAGTGGTCATTGTGTTAGCTTGGCAAACACACAAAACAGCTGGCCTGCACTGCACACACACAGACACAGACACACACACCCCATCTCCACAGCTACACTAAGCTGCTGCCACCCCCACGGCTCCGTTCTACTGGGGAAAGTGCTTGCTGGGAGGGGGAGGGAGAGGAGGGGAGGTGCCCACCCCACTGGCTGGAGCTGCTGGCCTCTAGGGAGGCCCATCTCAGGTCCACCATTCCTATCTGCCCAAGCTGCTGCCTCTGGCTCCTACTCCTGGAGCTCCAGAAAGAGGTAGAGGCAGGCAGATGGCTGGCCACAGGCTGGGGCAGTGACGGTTTTCATTCACAGGCTGCACTGAATCTGACCCTGAACTTCCTTCCTCAGACCACAGCCTGAAAGGAGCAGGCCTGGGTGAAGATGCTGGAGCGATGCCTGTTCTTTCTTTCCTAGCAGAGGTGCCAGGTGTGGAAGGCATACAAAGACAGGCCCATGCTGCCCTCCCCCCGGATCAGAGAAGCCTCCTTTCTCCCTCCTCCTTGTCCCTCCGCTGCCTGCCTGCTCCTTCCTGGGCATTGAACTTCCTATTTCGCCTGTAGGCTTCCTCAGGAGAAAGGTCTCTTGCTGGGATGGGGAAGGAAGGGAAAGAGCCCATGCCCATCTCTATCTACTCACCATTCTTCCTAGAGCCCTTCCCAGTAGCCTGGGCAGCTCGAGCCCTGACCCAAAGGCCAGAGGCCTCCTTATCACTGGTGACCTCGTGTAACCACCATCAGGCTCTACGAGCATTTGGAGAGGAGGGCAGGGGGCAGGGAAGATGATGCCCTACCATCAAAGAGGGGCGGCAAGAGCACATCAGTTAGAAGAAGGCAAACTTAAGTCCACCAGCCTGAGCCTGGAGAGCAGAGGCTTCCAGTTTGCTGAGCTCAGCTCCTGAACACCAGGAAGCCCCTACAGCACAGAAGTCCATGGGGGCAAATGCTCCAGAAGGAATCGCCTGCGACTAGAGCCTGGTGGTCAGGTTTGGTCCTCAGTCACCGGAGCCTGAAGTGACCATGGGAACTGGGGTTTATTTTCGGGCAGATCCTTGGGCTTGAGGAGGGATGGGGGTTATTGGGATTTTTCCTCAGGGGTTCTTATGGTCAGCTTCTGGTGCTGTTTCTCCTGTGTCCTCCCCTCTAGCTACCCTTTCACCCCACCCCATCCCACCCCATCCTACCCCCTGCTTCTGGTTACCAGAGGACCTGGCCTGTAGACATGGCTTTGGAGAGTGTAGCCCCACTTCCCCACAGCTGCCTAAAGTACAATAAGTTCCATTAATCAAACCCAAAGGGGTGGCTTCAGCTCATACTTGGACCTCAGCAGGGTGGTCTGGCGTTGACTATCCATGCAGCGAGGCCTGCACCTCTGACAATCGGCTACAGCTCGGGGTACCCATCCTCTGTGCTTTGTGATACAGACTTGTATCTCCAAAGTAACGGGCCCGATAGAGTAAACTTTCTTCTGCAAAAGAGAACAGATATTAGAAGTCCAAAGTGCAGTGATCCATTCCCTTCCTAGGCCTATAATTTGGAGGGACAGGGTAGGGAGATCGGAAGAGCAGGAGAGACCAAGGCAACATCTGTGGCAGCCTCAGGGTTATATCTGGCTTAAGACCTAATAGGTCAGAAGGGATGTGGCTCCTCTGGCTAGCTTAGCAGGAGGCCATGACCAAGGGGATACCCCTGAAGGAGTGATGGCAGGCACCCTGTGACACTAAACTTCAAGGTCTCTTGGAGGTAAATTGGAGAGGCTTGGTCAGATGTGCTGCTGTCACTGGCAAATATGTGTTTGCTTCCCCTGGAGCTGAGATGCGTAATAAGTGTCAGTGAGGGACCTGAGAACTCCAGGGTGCATCTGGGGAAGGAGGAGGGAAAAGAAACTTTTTGGAGGCGACTGGAACACCCAGACTTTACAACATCACAAGAGAAAAACATTCCCAGCCCTCTGTGACCCCAGGGAGAGCCTCCCTGAGCCCTGGCTCTGCACCTTCGACCTTTGAAATGCCAGGCCATTGGGGCACAGCAGGGAGCCCCAGGGGCTGCCAGCCCAGGACCTGCCCCAAGGTCCCTCCTGCAGCCCTACTCACTCTGTTGCTTCTCTTTCCAGCAGTTATTTCGGAGGTTGGCTACATAGTCGTCCTCCACATTCCGCTCTACTGTCTTTAAGCTAGAACCAGTGAACTCTTCCCCAAAGTTATCGGATACGTAGTATGGCACTTTGAGGTGCTCAGTCAACCGCTTGTGGACGTGCCCCACTGACCTGCAACAGAAATAGACATAACACAGTATATATAAGCCCAGAGCTAAGAACAGGTGGTCTTACCCTTAAATCAGAACCCCAATCTTCTATGTGTCTTCCCATGATTAAACAGGACCTAGAGCTTGCTGGTCCAGGTGCCTGTGGCTCAGGGAATTTGGGGAAAGGGGCCAGTGGAGGAGAAGTCAGGAGGCTTCAGCTCTGGTCCTGGCCCTGCCACCATCTTTCCTGGGCAGTCACTCAGCTCCTTTATTGATCTGAAGACTAAGTGGGGTGTCCACTGTATATCCAGAACTGTGCTAGGTATGGTGGTATGGTATACGGGTATATGTTTGTGAGGGTTTATGGGGAGAGAGAATTAAGAGATACAGACCATGACCTCAAGTTGCTTAGAATCTAGTATCAAAGAATTCTGTAGAACAAGGGAGAGGCCAGCCTAGGTGACCTTCTGGGTCATCCCTTCCAACAACTCTCAAAATCCCTGGCTTGACAAGAAGCAAAGGGAACCCCTGAACAGAGAGGACATCTCTACTGAAGAGGCTGCTATCTATACTTACATTCTGAAGCAGAAAAGGATTACGCGTCTCTGGAACAGAGAAACGAAGACTTTGGGAAGCAGAGGAGTAGGCCAGATAAGGCCCTCTCACTCCCTGCCAGTGGAGGTTCCCCCATTTACTGAAAATCAGGCAAGCACCTTCCCTGGAGGTACGTCAATGGGAGCTCCCGAGAAAGAACTGATTTTCTTGTCTTATATCCCAGAACCTACTCAAGTGAGCCATGACCAGGTGAGAAACTGACTGGGGGAGAAACTGACCCTATTCTCTATACTATCAAGAAAACCAAAAAATGCAGGAGGAAGAAGAACAGCGGGCTTAGGAAGAGGAGGAGGAACAAGCGGGCTGCTGAGCCAGAGACTTTCACATCCCACCTCACACAATCCCCACACTGCCCCAGACACAAGAGGGTTGGAGAGCTCTGGGTACTAACGGTCTTTGGCTGAGACTGTATGGCGGGCTGGAGACCATCATCTGGCTGAGTGCTGACACAATTATCAGGATGAGGATGGGCATCAGCTGGACAAACAGCCCTAGGCCACCCTTGGAGGAAGAAACACACGGTCAGTCTTGAAACCAAATTATGAGTTGATTGGATACCCAATACCCTGTGGGGGGCAGTCCCATCTGGGGATTTTTGGTAGTGTCCCGTGGAGCAACCCACAGCCTCCTCCCCTCACTTCTGAAACCATGGCACTTAGTAGGTGCTCAGTAAAAGCTTGCTGGTTGATACAAAGGTGGTGGGGGAGGAGTGGGCCTGTGTCACCTGACCCTACAGGGGAGGCTGGCAGCAGGGGTTGGTAGATGTGGCCTACCAGTGGCCACTGCAGGAATAGGCACCTAAACCTCTGTCCCAAATACTCAACACTTTGCCTTGGAAGAGGAGAGGAGGGAGTGGAGTGGAATGGAGTGGAGTGTGTCTCCCTCTAGTGTTCGAAGGCTGGCAATGCTGGCAGGAGCCACCAGCAGCATCCCATGAAGGGCTAGTGGGACAGCCCTGGAGGAGGCTCTAGGCCCCAGAGGGCAGGGAGGCTCCGAATGCAGCCCCCTCTTCTCTCCTCTCTGCTCATGTTCCCCTTGCCCAGGCTTCACTCACATCACCCTGGTTCTCCCGGCGGTCAGGCCTTTGGTGGTAGGTGTAACGCATGCGGCCATTGCTGTAGACATGGATGTTACCTGGGGGCCAGAGGCAGAGTGGTCAGGCCCTGAGGCTGTGGAGGTGGGGAGGGAGGGCAAAAACATAAGGAGGGAGGATCTGGCCTTACTGGAAGGAAAGCCACCGCCGAAGAACATGTTGAAGAGGTCCTCGGGAGAGATGTCTGCTTCAAAGCCCCGGTGGAAGTCCCCGTGGCCCTGGCCCTGCCGGGCAGCCTGGCTCTTTTCATCCCCAAACTGGTCATACTGCCTTCTCTTTTCAGAGTTGCTCAGCACGGCATACGCGGTACCGATGGCTGCAAAGGAAAGAAGTGTCAGGGTCCGCTGCGCTGGCAGGAACCCCAAGCTGCTCATCCCCCAGGGACAAATAAAAGAGATTTGAAAAGGTGAATAGGAAGAAGGCTTGGCAGTCCAGAGTCTGTTGCAGAGACGCCCTGAGGAAGCTGGAGGGAGGAAAAGAGGCTGCCTGGAGCCCTAGTTCATCATGTAAGTAAATGCCCACAGGGACACTGGGAGGCAGCAGGCTGCATTTTTAGTTTTGTAGCCTCTGGTGAGAGGCTGAGCCTCTTGGAGGGTGAGGAGCCCAAAGATTGCAGGGGAGCTTCCAAAGGGTCTCAATCAAATCCAGCAAGCTGCACCACTACTATGTAAGAAGCACCACTTTTCTCTATAGAAGCATTTACAACAGGAGGGCACATTTAGGAAGGAATCTTGAGCTTCCCTCAAAACACAGAGGCAACTCCAGAAGCTGGGAACTCCAGGATCTGACAGAAAACGCCTTGGGCACCAGGCTTCCTGGATTCCATTTCCAACTCTGACCCTGACACCCGTGTCCTCTGGGATGCACTGTCCTCTTTCTGTGCCTCAGTTTTAGCAATGCTAAGGCAAAGCATCCTCCTAACTGACCTGGGAAAGCAACCAAAGGTCCCCCTGAGGGTCTTTGAACCCAGTGTGCACCAAGCTTCTCTATCCTTCCCACTCCTTAAAGAAATGTGCTCCAGAACTTGGTAGGTGGTGGGTCAAATCAAAATCCGGGGGGCTCAAAGGGCTGCTGTCACTGGAGAAACAGTGACTACCAAGATGATAAACTTGGCCTGAGGAGATGGCTGCTAAGACATCAGTGAAAGATGGCAACGATGGAGAAACACTTACAAAATGGTGGCCTCGGTCTGATGTGTCCCCCTTGCCTTCTCTGGGACCTGGACAGTAGATACTGAGTACTCTGGAGGACCAACCAATTCACAGTGGCCTTAGGGCTCAGACGACCCAGGGGAAATCGGTAAAGGGCCCTATGCCTAATGCCTCCAACTTGGCCCCATAAGTGCAGTCTGAGCCTTCAGCTCAAGGGATTGCTTGAGATTAGATGTAATGATGTAGGGGCCAAGCTTGTCCTGGAAGAGAGCGGAAGAGCTGACCACTGAGGCAGTCCTGGGCAACATGACCTCAATCATGTCCAAGAGGTCAGGGGGCTGTTTGTTCAGGATGACTCTCAGCCCAGGAGAGTTAAGGCTTTGGATGATAAGGAGGTGGGCAAGGATCACATTTCCTCCCTGTGTTCATTAGGCAAGTCATGTGGTCCAGACCAGTGAGTTCATCAGTGCAGGGAAGTCTTGTTGAGGAAGCCCCCTCTCCCAAGGGCTGACTGGCTCAGTTCCACAGCTTAGAGCACTCAAGAGCTGCCTGGGGCACTGAGAAGTTAGGGATTTGTCCATGTTCACATGTCAGAGATGAAACTTGAACCTAGGGCTTCCTAAGGCCTGCCCTCTCCTGACTAGAGCACACTGCCTCTCAGCAATGACAAACCGTTTATACCATTTGGTCTTGCTCAAGGTCTGGCCACTGGCTCTCCATCTGGATTGGGCAGATGACTCCTGGGGGCTCTTGGGGGTGGTTCTGGAGGTCCCTTTTCAGGGGCTCCCTCTTAAGCTCTAGTTCTTTACCATCTCTGCTTAACCCCTTGTTGCCTGGATTCCATCTCTCTCACTCCACTAAGGTGCCTCAGTGACCTAGTCAACAAATTAAATGGCCTTTTCCTTCAATTCTCCTCTTCCTGGCCACTTCCTATTGCTGTTGGCCAGGCACCCTTCTCTGCTCCTTCTCAAACGGCTCCTAGTCTTCTTCTAGCCTCAGGGAACGGTGCTGCTCAAGGTTTTGCCCTTGGGCTTCTCTTCTTCCTCTCTACCTTATCTTTCTTCTCCACCTTATTTACTCCCATGTCTTCAATGACCACACTGATGCTTTTGAATCCCCAATCTGTATTTCCAGCGCTCTAAGCTCTAGACCAGGGGTTCTTAACATATTTTGTGCCATAGACACTCTGGGCAGTCTGGTGAGGCCAATGGATCCCTTCTCAGATATATGTATTTATATGCATAAAATAAAATTGGATTACCAAGGAAACTATATTGAAATAAGTAACATCAAAATATTTATTAAAAAAAAAAACCACACTAGTTCACAGACCTCAGATTGATAATCCCTAATCTGGATCCACATCTCTAAGTGCCTAAAAGACAATGTGACTTAAATGTACCACCATTCAACTGAAAACTCTGGTGTTATCTTTGTTTCTTCCCTTCCTTCCTTTCCTTTCTCACATCCAATCAGTTACCAAGTCCAGTTGTTTCTGCCTTTTCTATCACAGTTACTGTCCTCCTTCTCCTCCTCATCCAGACGGTTTGCACGCCTCCGGTCTCTCAGGCTAGACTCGTGTCCCTTATGTTTAGCTCTCTGATAATGTCACTCTTCTCAAAGTCCATGACAGTCCCCTCTTGCCTGATGTCCAAGGCCCTCTACAATCTGGGGCCACACTGCCTGTCCGGGTGCATCTTGGGCCTCTCTTTCTCCACTTGTTAAATGCCCACAACTCATGCCTTTCCTATGGCCACAATGTCCTGTAAAACCCAACTCAAATGTCACTTCCTCCAGGAAACTCTCCATGTTCCTCTCAGTTTGGGGAAAGCTGCCCCACCCCCCTCACCCTGCCGTCCCAGCCCCCAAGACTCCCAGAGCTCTGGGCTGTGCCACCCCACTTCGGGTGCACTTCTATGGGAATATATAACTGTCAGACACTGAAGCCCAAACAGAGAGGATCAGGAAAGGATCCCTGGAGGGGGGCATTCTAACCACCTCCTTCTAGACTAAGCTCCATGAGGGCAGGGTAGTAACTGAGTCTCCCATAAACTCTGTATCCCTCCCAAAGACTGGACACTTTATGGGTGTTTCATGGATGTGGAATTGAATTACTGAGTAAGGTCCCTCAAGGCCAGTGGATAAAAATGCCATAATAATCTTAGAAAAATGAGTCCGCACCTTTAAAAGCCTCTGTGGCGCCAGGGGCATGGTTCTTGTCCGGGTGAAATTTGAGGGCCAGTTTTCGGTAGGCCTTCTTTAGGTCCTCTTCCGAGGCTTCTCTGCTCACACCCAGGATCTCATAGTAGTCTTTACACTGCTTCACCCTGGAGAAGAGAGGGGAAGCAGGTTGTAATGATCACCCTTTCCTACACCACTTCCTGGCGAGACGAGTCTATCACTGAGGGTCAGAGGGCCCACCCCAACCCACCTCCACTGCCGTGACTGATTCCTTCACACAGGGGAAGGCTCAATTTCAGGGCAGGGAGGTAAAGGCTCCAACTCTTCTCTAAAGTCAAAGTAACTGATGGAATTGTAAAGAAAACCCCAAAGCCCTAAACATCTATCAAGTCTGTGCCTAAAAACCCCTACAATTCCAACACACTAAACAAAAGCACAGGCTGAGTGAATAGCCCAGACCTCTGGTCTCACTGTTTAAAAGGCAGTCTTGAGTAGAAATCTTAATTTGGAAGGGAATTTTAACCCTGGTCTGGAATTCTGAACTAGGCTTCTCCAGGCTTCTGCCACCCACTGCATTATCACCAGCACATGGATAAGCAGAGGGAAATCTGGGGTGGATATGAGGCTGATTGGTGGTGGTGGGTGCTGTTAACTAGGAGGAAGATGAAGACCTGCCACAGGATGGTCTCTTTCCAGTAATTATGGCTTGTTAATGCTGAGCTGGGCAATGAATTGAGCCTTGCAGGCCCCCTAATCTACCTCTCATTCCATGGAACAGTAACACCTCACATTCACAGAGAATCCTTGCCTCACAGAAAACAAAGCATTTTATCTCTGTGATCTCACTTAACCCTCACAACAACCCTGTGGAGTAAAGCACACAAGTGTCATTGTCTCCATTTGACAGATGAAGAGAGGCTCAGAGAGGTTACAGAATTTGCCCAAGGCCACAGAAAGGGCTGGGATTTGAACTCGAATCTTCTGACTCCAAACTCCTGCTTCTACACACTCACTCCTGGTGCTGCCTCCACCCTAACAGAAGAGCACTTACATCGGCTTGGGTCTTCATATTTTTGGTGGGGGAGAGGAAGAAGGCAGGGAAGTGAGGATGGGGGGAGAGGAGTGGAGAGACTCAGCCTCCTTCATTTCTGGCAGAGATGTCTGAATGGGTCCAGGACTGGCCTAACAGGGGGATGGCTGGGTGAGACACAAGGGACATTGGAAGGAGCTAAAGGGGATTTGATTTTAGTTGATGTCTATTATGGGTCACCCCCAATATCAAGGGCTCATTGGACTGGGCTGCGCACTGGGATAGTCACAGAGGGGTTTTAATCCATGTTCCATGGAGCTGCCAGAGGTTCTTGGGAAGTGATTATGGTCATATGATTCTACAGCTGTTTTACTGGGTTCCATCTTCCACACCCAAATGGACACCAGATACTGAGGCTTCGAGTCAGGAAACAATGCAAGGCGGCTCCTTCACAAATGTGAAGGCCATTATCAATGCCACTGGTCTGCCCAGCCATGCTCCCCACCTTTTCACAGCTTCCATCTGGTCCTGTGTGTAGCCTTTCGTGCCCTCTCCTCCAGCCTCACCATTGGCAGAAGGGATTTCTCCCCCACCTGTTTTCCGGTGAGAAGCGGCCGTGTCTTTTGGCCTGGCCTGGCCATGAGAGGTCTGCCCATTCTGGGTGAGAGATTCAATCAATGCTAAGCAAAGCAGAGAAAGAAAAACGTGTCAAGATTTTGTGAAACTCCATCTCTTGCAACGTAAAGCTTGCTCTCTTTATGTTCCCAGGCGCAAGGGCCAGTGAGTAAGAGGGTGACACTGAGAAGGTCCTGCATACTTGGCTCCACTCCACTCAGCACAGCCTCAGTGCTGAGTTAGGAAGACTAGAACAGAAGCTGCCTTATGCTCCAGACCCACCCAGTGGTGGTAGGTCAATGTGTATGGGGTCTGTTCACTTTTTTAGGAACTGAGGTGCTCTCAAACACAAATGCAATTCTACTGTCATGGTCGAATTGACCAAGAGCGATTCCACTCTACCTGAGTGACTGGAAGATTGCTGTTATTCCTAAAACCACTTCTCAACCCCCCCAAAGTGAAATAAGGCTTCTTCCTTCTGTGGATGCCTTCTAGAACCAGGAATCTCTACTTCTTCAGATGTGTTACCAAAAAACCCCAATTGTTTGACTCCAGTTTGGCAAATCCCAGGCACTCATCAATTTCACCCTGGCATCTAGGATTTCCAGCACAACCTTAGTTCAAACTCCTAATGGATATGCTTGACTTTCATTGTTATAATAATCTGAAAAGTCAGAAACAGCACAGAACACCGTTCTGAACAGGCCGTGGCCACAGGGAGCAGGGCATGCTCTTGGACTTCACAATTTCCTCCTCTCTCTGATTTGGGATCTGCTTCTTGTAGCCTTGTAGAATTAGCATAGCAAAGGGAAAGGGAAAAAAGGCCCAATGGAGTGAAAAACAGGCCTTGCACAGCTGGAAATGCAATGTCTAGCAGAATGTAACAAATAGTAAGTACTTCAACAAGATCAATAAATTTCTGCCTTCTTACTCCTACCGCAATGAACGCACCAAAGGGTCTGAATACAGCCGACCTGGAACCTGGCTGCTGCTGTTTCACCAGACGCTGCCAGCATCACAACCGAAGTCATTTGTTCTACAACTTTCTGGTCTCTCCTTGTGTTTTCTTCCTTTAAACTGGGTGGATTTTTTGGTTTTGTTTGTTTTTTTTGCCTTTCTCTCATTGTTCCTACTCTTTTTCTTTCCTGCCTGGATATGGTCCACTTTGATTTTTTACAGAGGTCCCCTTGTTTCAAACCCTTAGTCACTTCGATCCCAGTTGTGACATGAAGTTGAGAAACAATATAGGCGTCTGGAGGTGGGGTGGGTGGGTTGGGGAGAGAGGGCAGGAAGAGAAAAAAAAACCACTGAAAAACTGGTCTGGCATCTACCGTTAAGACTGGCTCCTCCATGCAAAGTATTCTAGATAGAATATGCTGCTGGCTTTTGTGCAGCTGAAGAGAGGGGGTGTATCAAGGTGGAAGGGCTGTGGTCCTGCTCACAGGAGGCTTAGTGTCTAAGCTTGGCACTGGTTTAACAGTGCTTCTGCTGCAAGCTTTGTAAGGGAGAGCTGCAACACTCCTCCACGCAGGAGGTCAGAGAGGGCCCTGGGGCTAATGTGGATGGCTGACAAGGAGGGATCACAGAATTTGGGCCTGGAAGGGCACTTAGGAGATTGTGTCACCCCATCCTATTTCTTTACGGATGAGGAAGCTGAGGGGCAGAGAGGTGATTCAGACTCTAAGTGGCAGAGCTGGGATGTGTATCCAGGCTCCAGGGTCTCCAACTTTGCTCTGCTATATTGCCTAAGCCAGCTTGGGTTGGTTGAAGGAGCAGAGGGCATGAGAACAGAGAGCAAAGCCTAGTGGGACCAGCATGGCAAAAAGGGAGGCTTCATGCTGGGGCTCCAGACGGGACTACTAGCTGTTTCCCGATTTCCATTTTCCATTTGTTTTTGTCCCTCTTTTGTGCCTAGAACATAATATTCACTTCTACCAATCAGGATTCTTCATCTTCCTTCATTCAAGGCTCAATTCAAGCATCATCTTTTACTTTTTTTCAAGTCTTCTTCATCTCCTCGTGACTTGTTAGAGCTCTCTCTCACTTATTAAATCACCTTGTCTTAGCCTTATCTGTGTGCCTATTTTATGCCCACAGGTTCTTTGTGTCCAAGGACTATTTTTTTGTCATTTTGTCATTCTAGGGTACGAAGACCCAGGGACCGATAACGTCTCTGGGCTGGAAAAAGGGAAACTCTCTGGGTGTTTACTACCACCTACCCTCAGCTTTGAGAGTTGAGCAGGGACTTGCTGAGTGGAGCTCTTCACCTCAAGTATATCATTGCTCTATGAGGCAATTGCTGCACACATGACCTGAGTCAGCGGTTGGGAAACACAAATAGACTCACTCCAGGCTGACTCTGTTGAGGCAGGATAGGGGAGGAGCAGCTCTTGGAGCTAAGCTGACTGGTGGTCTGCCTCAAAAGGGAGAGGTGAAAACCGGAGCATCTGAACAAGGTTTAGGCAATTAAGTGGGGAGTCAGCCCCTCGATGTGGGGAAGGGACGGATGTCAAGACCTTTGCCCTCAACTTTCTCTCGGTTGTAAGCCCTAAGTCAGAGCCATGGTCCCAACTATTTGGGATGGAAACTCTGTTCCAAGGACAGAGATCTGAGGACGAATCTGTTAACTGCACTGTGTCCACGTGTGAATACAAGGGTCGGGAAGGCTCCCATCAATGGACCGCCTCTGCATGGAATATCTAGGTGTGTTAGCACCCCCACATGTTGTTAGCTATTCTCCTTCCTATGTGACAAAAGCAAAAGCATGTAGAAATACTTGTTCCCTGTCACAGCTTGGTCATAGTCCAGCCAGGAATGAAAATCAGATTTCCTAATTCCAAGCGAGCTCTATCAGTGAGCTCCTCTATTCCAATGTCAACTGCTTGAGGACAGTGCCTTTGTGCTCCCAGCACTTAGCTCAGTCCCAGTCCTGTCCTATCACAACCTGACACCTGCTGATTGATTAGGACAGCAGGCGATCTTTCTTCTATTTGCCCACATTGTCTCCAACCCTCAGTTTCTCTGGAAGCATTTTAGGTCAATGCTCTCATGAGGCTGTATTTTTAGGGACCAGGTGATAAGGCGATATTACACCAGAGGGTCTGTAGCCCGGATGCTTGAGTTGTTTCTTAGCTTTTCTTGGCAGAGCGCTCCCTGACTCACTTCCTGCACTGAGGACACCCACAGCATACGCCATGGATTCATCTGGTTCCCCAAAACCCAATTCTGAAGGCAAGGACTGCACTGGGTCCTTTGCCCCAGGCACAATCACACTTGGGGAGAACCACGTTTCTTGCTTCCACAGGGGGTGGAGGGAATATTTAATATAAGTTTCTTGTGGCCTGGTGGCAGCAGAACCATGAGATCTTAATAGTTGAGGGGATATGTTTCAGTAGTCCAGAAAGCTGTTTTTTCAGCCTATCCTTTATTTAAATAGTTTGTGTCTGCTCGAGACACCTACCACCCAACTGCTTGGTATCCCTATCCTGCCCTTTCTCTAAATCCTGTATGAAAATTTCCTTGCCCCATGCACCTTCAATAATTGTTGAGTTCCTGCCTGTGATGTTAGATGTGGGATGCCAATCATAAATGCTTGGAAAAATCCTGAATCTTTCCCATAGAACTTGTCTTTTTCTCTATTCCTGAGAAGCCCTCTTCTTTGGGACCCCAAGATTTCCCTAAACCGAACATGTAATGTTCATAAAGCAACGGCCAGAGCTGGAATCTGAAAGATCATCTCACCTAATCCAAGGTGTCCCTGGATAGCTGTACCTTGACAGAGCTAGGTGTACCCCAGTTTCTCTAGTCACTATGGTCTGGACGTATTCTTACCCTCTCTTCCCCGTCCCTTTCTTATGCTCCTTCCTAGGTATCTCAGATGAAGTGCCTTCATTTGTGTGGATTAAATAATTACAAAAAGGTCTAATGCTCTAAGCAATGGACTAGCACTCAGGGGGAAGGAAGGGCATCAGCAATCCCTGGGTCCTCTCCGTTTCCCTATGGGTCTCACTACAGGGTTGTCTGACATTTTTTTTTTTAAAAAGAAAAAATGTCAGGATCACGAAAGAAAGAAAAAACTCCAATAGCTGGAGAAAGCAGCAATTGAAATGGGGTGGGGGTAGTTCTTGAATAGAAGAGAACTCTGTCCCCTCACTGTGGCATCTTTAAGCAACTCATTTAACCTTCTGGGGCTCATCTGTACTAAAAAATGGTGAAAAGGGCCTGTTTTGAAAAAAGTTGGCTTAATACTTGATAGACTTCTGTAAAGAATGCGAATGTTCTTTTATCCATGAAGTTTCTATAGGTATTCAAATGTGTAGTAGTTCGTAATTCCAACTTTCTTTGGCCAAGAAATTTTCTGACACAGGTCAAGACTAGCCCTACACACACTTACCAATTCAGTGTAAAGCTATAGATAGGAGAGACTGGGAGCTACAGAGGAGATATGCATTACAATCTGTCCTTTCAGTGTAAGCCAACTTAAACCTGCATCATGGTATCACAATGGCCCACTGACTGAATCTGAGAAAAGCCAACTTGTGCTGCTGGCTCGGGGACAAACAGAGGAGAGGAGAACTGGTCTCTGTGGCTACTTCTCAGAGGCTGGCGCTCCAAGTTGCTGAGACTCTCCCTGCATACCTCCTGAGAAGGACGGCACATGAGCAGTCACTCCCACAAAAGAAAGACCACTTTGGGGCCTTCTGTTCTGGGTTTGTTTTTTTTTTTTACTCTCTAGTCACTGGTGCATGCAGGGCAGGTGACAGCATTTCAGAGGACAGCAGAATCACCATAAGTCAGTGAGGGCTACTAAATCATACCTAAGGATCCCTGCGGGCTGCATATTGATTTAGAAAACCAAAGTTAATATTATCTGTGTCTTTACTATATTTTGTTAAATATTTCCCACTTACATTTTAATCTGGTCCAGCTCCTCTGCTGGCAGGGGCCTTAACGGTGAGGCAACACCATCAAGTGTACCTTTTGACTGATTGGGCAATTTCACATAGAGCTTCCTAGAGCTGGCTTCTCTAGGCTGGGGGCAGACGGCCAAGATGAGAACAAGCCGAGAAGGGGAGGAAAGTCCACAAGCTCGCGCCTCCCTGGGCTAACGAGGGAGGGGAGAGCTCCCAGATCCAGAGTAGCCTGACGTTTCCCAGGCACAGGTCCTGGGGTCTTACACTAACAGAGCAGTAAACTTGGAAACTTTATACGGGACCCTTCCAAGGGGCTATCGTCTCATCACTGCGGGGCTTCCTCCTTCATTAGAGCACATACCAAACCCCTCTCATCCTGCACCATCAACTCGTCCAGTCCTCCCATAAACCCTCCGTGGAGAATCTATTCCATCCTGCAGGACGGCCCCTCTCATTCTTTGAGCATTTCTTGGGGACCTGCGGCATTTGAAAGTTTAGGCTGATAAGAAAAATGGGGGCGTAGGTGGGGGTAAGGATCCTACCTCGACCCCTCTGCTGCCCATTTCTAAACGTAACCTCTTCCTAGAGCGTCATCGGCTCCCCCAAACTCACTCACAGCCTCCCTCACCGTTTGCCCACCGGGCTTCCAAAGCTGGCCCTTCCGTGGCCTGGCTGGCTCCTGGGCACTGGTTTCCAGCAGGCCAGAAGTCAGGGACGATAAGCGTTAGCTCTGTGGGCTTCACAGTCAGTCAATAGGCATTTATTAAGCGCCTACTATATGCTGTGTGCTAATTCTTGAGGATACAAACAAAAGCGAAGACAGCCCCTGCTCTCAAAGCACACAGTCTTCGGGGAAAGAGAAAGCCCCCAAACAAGACCCAGGAGGGTTAAACTGGAGAGAATCAATGGGGGAAGGGGACTAGCAAAGGCGCAGCAGCCGGTGGCTAAGGAGAACTCGGGCCTGCCCACAGGAATCGGAGCCAAGGGAGCTGGGCTGGGGGCTGGGGTCCGGGGCCCCGACTCCTCCCACTCCCCCAAAGATGTGGTTTATTTTCCGATGTTCGTACGGTAATTAACCCCTTTCCCAAGCAGTAAACGAGCACCTTTCTGCCGCGATGCCCTCTGGGAAATGTAGTTCGACTTCGCTTCCTTGACCTGCCTCCTCATCCTATGACATCCCCAGGGGAGGGCAGCCTTACTCCGCGGGAACTTCATGTCCCGAGATGCTCCGCGCACACAGTCCAGCGCCGGACCCTTCCCCCAGTCTCAGTTTTCCAACCACTGCTGATTCCGAAGTAGCTGAGTCGGTGGACTACAGCTCCCAGCAGCCTCGGCACGCGCCAGTGCGCAGGCGCGCACGGGCCTTGCTGTGTCTGACCCCCTCCCCCAGTCCCTTCAGCCGTTTCTCTCGGTCCGTTCCCCTTGTCTCGCGTCACTTATTCCCCCTCCACCATGCCCCGGTCCCTGACAGCCTACCCTCCCGGTCGGCGGCGCCGCGCACTCACCGCGCACCCTCGGCGTCGGGTAAAGCCTCTGTGCCTTTTCCAGGAAGCGCAGTGCCCGCTCGGGTTGGCGGCTCTTGATGGCGCTGAGGGCTATGGTGATACAGCGCTCGGCTTCATCTTTATTGGATTCCATGGCGGAACCGGGGCGCGAGTCAGGGAGACGGACGGAGGCCGGTGGGGAAGGCGGGTTTCGCCAGCGACCGGCGCCTAGTGAACGGGGGTGGGGGGGTGAGGGGGGGCCGGCAGCGGCGCAGGGAGATGACGTCACAATACCCTCTCCCCCGCCGCGGCCTTCCGCGCCGGAGGCCCGTGCGGAGCAAGTAGGAGCTGGGGGGAGCGGCGGCGCCGCCTAGGGCCTGGAGCTTGGAGGGGTCGCCCCCAGGCCGGGGGCGGGCACCTCGCGTTCCTGCGGCCGGGACCACGCCTGCCCTCTCAGGGTCCGAGTCCTAGTTTGAGCGGATCCTTTGTAAGGGCCCTTCTCCCTACGACCACCCGCGTCCCGCTTGGCGACGGACCGCGAGGGCGACAGGAAAAGCCGCCCCTGCCCTGGAACAGCTTAGAGGCCACCCACTGTGGGCCCTGGTGCCGAGCCGGGGCTGAGCTGGAGGACCCCGCTTCGAGGCACCCCTGCTGCTCTTAGGGCCCGGGCAGGTATGGAACCCACGGCCGGCCGCGCCGCTGCCGTCAGCCTGGGAACATACGGGTAAAGGCAAGATAACCTGAGGAGAAGCCCGAGGAGCCGAAAGAGCTTGGGAGTTGGCCCCGGGGCCGGAGGACGGAGGAGTGGGGTGGAGGGCGGGGGAGGCCGAGCCAGGGACCGCGAGCTCTGGGAGGGCATTCACATGCGCGCGGTGCGGCCGAGGCTGGGCTCGCCGGGGCGTTAAATGCCCATCTGGGCGGTTTGTGTTTGATCCCCTCGTCCGCGGTCACAGGCCTAGTTCGCTTGTGTCTTTTTGATATTACCGATAGTATCCATAGGGATGTTTTTGTGGGCCAGGTCCTCTGTCACCTTCGAGAAGACCGAATCCGTTCAGAGACCTGCCAGCACCGCCCCGGGTGTCTGTGGGTTGGTTGCCATCATTGAGTTGTTAACCTTAATTGCCTTAGCCAGTTTGATGGATATCAGGCGGAATGTTGAGTTGTTTTAATGGACACATCATATCTTTTGAACGTTTTTCATATGTTGATAATTTTTATTTTTTTTAAGAATTGCCTTTTCAATGCTCTAAATCACTATTGATTAGAGAAATGCAAATTAAAACAACTCTGAGGTACCACCTCATAGCTATCAGATTGGCTCATATGACAGAAAAGGAATATAATACATGTTGGAGGGGTTGTGGGGAAATTGTTGGTGGAGTTGTGAGCTGATCCAACCATTCTGGAGAGCAATTTGGAGCTATACCTACAAAAGGCTATCAAACTGTGCATACTCTTTGACCCAGCAGTATCACTATTAGGTCTGTATCTCACAGATTTTTTAAAAAGTGGGGGAGGACCTATTTGTATAGAAACATAGCAGCTATTTTTGCGGTGGCAAAGAATTGGAAATTGAGGTAATACCCATCAGTTGGAGATTGGCTGAACAAGTTGTGGTATATGATTATAATGGAATATTACTATGTTATAAGAAATGATGAGCCCATGGATTTCAGAAAAACCTAGAAAGACTCACATGAACTGATGCAAAGTGAAGTGAGCAGAACCAGTAGGACACTGTAGACAGTAACATCAGTACTACTATATGATGATCAATTGCGAATGATTTAGCTCTTCACAGCAATACGATGATCCAAGACAATTCCAAAGAACTCATGATGAAACATACTGTCCACCTCCAGAGAAACAGCTGATGGAGTCTGAATGCAGGTCGAAGCATACTATTTGTCACTTTCTGTATTTTTTCATTTTTTTTCTTTGGGTTTGTATCTTCTTTCACCTGGTTAATATAGTAATATGTTTTCCATGATTGAACATGTGTAACCTATAGCAAACTGGTTACTGTCTCAGGGAGGAGGGGGTGAGGAAGAAAAAAGAAAATTTGGAGCTTGAAATTTTAAAAAAATCAATGTTAAAAATTGTCTTTCCATGTGATTAGGAAAAATAAAGTATATTTATTTAAAAAAATTCACTTTTTCATTGCCTTAGATCTCAGTGTTCTTTCTACTCTTTCACATTACCTATCGACAAATGGAAGTTTCTAACCCCTGAAGCACAAGCAGGGCTCTCCCCTCTCACAGGAGACTGGAGCCAAGCTGTTACAAAGAAGACTACTTCCAGCCATGTGCCTATAGAATGACAAACCAACCACTGGGGATCCCTGGAAAAAAATTGATTGCTTTGGGGCAGGTGTGTGCAGATCAGTGACTAAGCAAAAATGATCATTTGACTTGGCTTCTGGGCTCCATGGTGCAGCTCCACAAATCTTTGCCCTAAAGATTCCAGGGAGAAAGTAAATGATTTCCCCTGAGTCATTCCACCACTGTTTTGTTTGTTAGTTTTTGCCTAAGTCTCCTGTTTATTATTGAATTAGGCTCCTGTTGGGCTAATCTTTTGTTCCAGGTCTGAACTGACAAATGAATACAAGGAACTAGATGGAAGGCTGGGAACATTTGTGGCCCAAAGTGTGGAAATAATTTGCTATTTGTAGAAGAAACAGAAAGTGACTCTTTTGTACTTGTTGGAAGAGGAAACACCCAAGAATGAACTTTCCACCTGTGGCCTGAGGCCACCATAGTGCTCATAAATTAGAGTGACAGCTCACAAATGGAAAATCAATTAACCAAGTTGTTGGTTTTTTTTTGGAGCATCTATGATCTGCCTTATACTATATAGGTTGGGTGTGAGACAAAAATAAGAGACAGTAATTTGGTTGATTCCCAAAAGGCTGGATTCTGAAACAGAGGACTTGGGTTCAAATCCTGGCTCTGTTACTTATTACCTGTATGACCTTGGGCAAGTCACTTAACCACCCTGTGCCTCCATTTCCTCATCTATAAAATGAGGGGATTGGACTAGATTAGCCTCCGAAGTGCCTTCTAGCTCTAAATTTAGGATTCAATGAAGTCCATTTCTCTGGACCTCAGTTTTTCATCTGTGAAAAGAAGGGTTGGACCTTTCACCTCTCAGTTTGTAATCCTTTGATCCTGAGGAGTCAAACAAATAATAGGTCTCCGAGCACAATGAGAGCTGTGTAGCCTGGATTCCTGAGAAGGTGCTGCCGAGGGGCTCCCAACTAGGAGGTAAGTCAGAGTCCCCATTGGCTCCTCAGTCTGGGCAGCGAATGGCTCTGGGGATGTACAACGGAATGACCCAGGTTTCCAAGTCTCTTCCTCCTTGGGTGGCCTGCTGACTCCACAGAGGGACTGGGTGGGATGGGACCTTCTCTGCCCCAGAATCATGGTGACTTAGTTTGCACCCTTAGAAGTGTCCTACATGTTACTGTTCCTCACGCCCCTCATCTAATCAGTTACTAAGTCCTGTGGAGCCCATTTTCACAACATCCCTCTCCCTCCACTGAAAGCCACCACCCCAGTTCAGGCCCTTTTCGCCTCTCACCTGAATTACTGCCGTACCCTTCCAGCTGACCTCCTTCCTTCCAGTCTCTCCCCTTTTCAGTCTATCCTCAGTGAAACTGTCAAAACTACCTTCCCAAAGCTCGGGTATGACTTGGTAACTGCCTTGCTCCAGAATCGTCAATGGCTGTCTCTTCCCTCTGGGCTCCGATACAAACTCAGACTGGCATTTACAGGCCTTCCTCGTCTGGCTCCACCGTCCCCTTCCAGATCTACTCCATCTAACTCCGCTTCATTCGTTCTTTGCTGCTGCCAAATGGCCTAGTTGTGTTACCCACTCCCTGCCTTGCTGCCCGGTGTGCCCTCCCTCCTTGCCGCTGCCCTTCAGGGCTGGACACAGGGAACAAAAGCTGTCCTGGTAATGTGGGGGTCAGAGTAAGGAAGACCCTGAAAGTCAAACTGAGTTTAAATTCGATGTGAGAGGAAGGGTGTGACAATTTTCCTCATTGTTTCTTCTCGCTCTCCTCAAATTACATTGTATTTACTGATCAGCGTACAACACTGGGGCGCAGTCAGGAAGACCCGAGTTCCAATCCAGCCTCAGATGCTTACTAGCCGTGTGACCCTGGCCAAGTCGTTTAACCCGTTTGCCTCAGTTTCCTCAACTGCAAAATGGGGATAAGAACAGCGCCACTTTTTGGGTTGTGGTGAGGACTGAATGAGAATGCTTGTGATGTGCTTAGCGCACAGCCATCACCGTACAGAGTGCTGTACACATGTTAGCTATTGTTACTATTGTTATTAATAACTAATAATAGTAAGACAATTTGTAAACATTGCATTTCTCCAGTAGAACGTAAGGGATCATTTTCTCTCGTGTCTTTGTCTGTCTTGCACTTAGCGCAGTGTTTGGACCTAGGATTCACTGGTTTAGGTAACTCCCTGCTGAGGAAATTCCCTCTACTAATACAGGTAACACTTTCTTTTCAGTGCACGGGTTGAGTGTTGCCCAAGGCACTGAGAGGTATATGAGTCAGGCAGGTCTGGCAGTCTCTGAGGCCCAGCTCTCTATCCACTGTACTACACTGCCCCTCTTCGTGACGGTTGAGTTGAATTAACAACAACCAGTTAGCGGTGGAGCTGGCATTAAAACTCAGGTCTCCTGACTCCTGGTCCACTCTTCTCCGTACTGGATCGTAGTACCAGACACCTACTTTAGAAAGGCCTCATTCCTTTGTCCCCAGTGGATGAACTCTCAATAAATAATCCTGACACTCAGACTCTTCTTTTCCCTCCCTAAAATAGTCATACTGTCATAGGCTACAGAGCTGGAAGGGACCTTCTCCCTCATTTTAAACCCAAGACCCAGTAACTTTGTCAAGGTCACACAGGCCCAGGCAGAGATGTCTGATTGCAAATCCAGAGTGCTTTCCACTCCCCCACAGCTGGCTCCCTCTGTCTAATGTTATTTCTAACACCATCCTCCAGCTAACGGATCCTGCCTTAGGTTAAGGCAGATGGGGAGGCAGGGAGGAGACCCTGGATGTCCACAGCCTCCTCTAGCAGGTTGCGGGCTCCACGCTTGCCTCAGAGCACCAACATGAAGCTGTATGGTCGGTAGGTGGCACCCACACCCTTAAACTGAATCGAGTTTTCTCTCCAGTTTCCTTTCTGGGATAGATTGGAAAAGAGTAAGTCCTGCTGGGCTTCGGGGTGTTGCCTAGAAACATGCGGCTGGGACAGAGGGAAGAAGTGATCCAGAGCGAGGCCCCTGCAATGGGCTACTGGCCAGACGAGGCCCCAGCCCTCCTGCCCCATCCAGCCATCCCAGGCTCAACTTACTGCTTTGGTTTGTGTGGATGGAGAGGAAGGAAAAGCAAGGGGGAGGGCCACCTCTGCCTGGAATTTCCTCCATTCTCCAATCTACTTAGGAAAAGGGGAAAGATGGAGGGTCATTTTTTCTTTTCTTTTTCAAAAATAAGTTTTTAATTGATGCATTTTGTTCTTGGATATCACTATGATTTTCCTCTCAATATCCCCCCTTCCCCTCCCAGGTAGTCATCCCATATAGCAAATAATATTTTTAAAGACAAGATAAAAAGGAAGAGGGAAAACTCAGCATAACTGATTAATATATTGAAAAAAGTGAATGTTGTAAAAGTATAAAGAAAAAACATGGCTGCAAAGAAATACTGAAAAAGTCTGAAAACATGTGCAATGTGTCCCACTCGGGGACCTCCCTGCAAAGGGGTGGGGTGGGGCTGTCTCCTTTGGAGACAGGGAGGGCCACACTTGTGGTACATTGCACATGTTTTCAGACTTTTTCAGTGTCTCTTTGAAGAATAGAATAAGCATTTAAGTACCTACTATGTGTTAAGTGCTTTACAAAAAATCTGTTTACACTGTTGTGTACCTTGTGTTTATTTTCTTGGCTCTGCTTACTTCACTCTGCATTAGTTCATGTAGATCTCTCATGCTTTCCTGTATTTATCACACATCATTTCTTACAGCACAGTAATATTTCATTATATTCACATACCACAATTTATTTAGCTTTCCCAAATCGGGGGTGTGTACTTTGCTTTCAAATCTTTGCTACCACAAAATGTACCGCTATAAACATTTTGGTGTATATAAGAACTTTCTTCTTATCAATGGCTTCCTTGGTGTGTAAACCTAGTAGTGGAATCAAAGGGGGTCAAAGGATGGGGACATTTTAGTCACTTTATTTGCATAATTCCAAGTTATTTTTCAGAATGGTTACATTTATTCACAGTTCCACCCACAATGCACTTGTGTACCTATCTTCTCACAACATCTCCAGCATTGACTATTCCCATCTTTTGTCATCTCTGCTAATTTGCAGAATGTGAGGTAAAACATCAGGGTGGTTTTGCTTTGCCTTTTTCTTGTTTTTATAGAATTGGCATATTCGTTCTTATGTTTGTTAATAGTCTTCATTCTGCTTTTGAGAGCTGTTTGTTCATATCCTTTGACCACATACCTATTAGGAAATGGTTTTTGATTTTATATATGTTGATTTATATGTATATACATACACTAATTGGATAAGATTCCCCCATTTGGTCACTTCCCTTCTTATTCTAGATGCATTAATTTTGTCTGTGCAGAAATTTTTTAGTTTCATGTAATCAAAGTAATCCATTATATTTTTTGTAATTACCTCTATCCCTTGTTTGGTTAAGAATACATCTCCTACCCGTAGCTATGAGAAGTTAATAGTCTGCTTCTCTTCCCTTTATGGTGTCATCTTTAATGTTAGGTGACCATCTACATTTAGAATGTATTATGGAATATGGTAAAATGTGCTGGTCTGAGCCTAGTTTCTGCTAGTCTGCTTTCTTGTTTGAGGAGTCATTTTCTTTTTTTTCCCTTGTAAGAAAATATTTATTTTTAGTTTTCAACATGCGCTTCCATAAGATTTTGAATTTTAAATTTTCTCCCCCTACTTCTCCTTTCCCCTCCCCAAGATAGCATGCAATCTGATATAGGTTCTACTTATACATTCATATTAAACATATTTTCTCATTAGTCATGATGTATAAGAATAAGAACGAATGAGAGGAATCATGAGAAAGAAGAAACAAAACAAAAGAAAAGGAGAGCAAATATTCTGCTTTGATCTGCATTCACACTCCAAAATTCTTTCTCTGGATGTGGATGGCATTTTCCATTGTGAGTTGTTTTAGGTCCTTGCATTGCTGAGAAGAGCCAAATGTATCGAAGTCATTGCACAATGTGGCTGTAACTGTAGTGTTCTCCTAGTTCTGCTCATTTCACTCAGCATCAGTTTATAGAAGTCTTTCCAGGTTTTTCTGAAGTCTGCCTGCTCATCATTTCTTATAGAACAATAGTATTCCATTACGTTCATATACCACAACTTCTTCAGCCATTCCCCAATTGATGGACATCCCCTCAATTTCCAATTCTTGGCCAATATAAAAAGAGCTGCTATAAATATTGTCCGTGTAGGACCTTTCCCTGTTTTTATGATCTCTTTGGGGTACAGACCTAGAAATGGTATTGCTGGGTCAAAGGCTACGCACAATTTTATAGCCCTTTGGGGATAGTTCCAAAATTGCTCTCCAGAATGGCTGGATCAGTTCACAACTCCACCAACAATGCATTAGCATTCCAGTTTTCCCACGTCTTCTCCAACATTTATCATTTTCCTATTTTGTCATGTTAGCCAATCAGATAGGTGTGAGGTGGTACCTCTGAGTTGTTTTGATTTGCATTTCTCTAACCAAGAGTGATTTAGAGCATTTTTTTCATATGACTATAGATAGCTTTAATTTCTTCCTCTGAAAACTGTCTATTCATATCCTTTGACAATTTATCAATTGGGGAGTGACTTATATTCTTATAAATTCGACTCAGTTCTCTATATTTTAGAAGTAAGGCCTTTATCAGAGACACTGGCTGTAAAAATTGTTTCTCAGCTTTCTGTTTCTCTTCCAATCTTGGTTGCATTGGCTTTGTACAAAAACTTTTCAATTTAATGTAATCGAAATAATCCATTTTGCATTTCATAATGTTTTCTATCTCTTGTTTGGTCATAAATTCCCCTCTTCTCCATAGATCTCACAGGTAAACTATTCTTTGCTCTCCTAGTTTGCTTATAGTATCAGCCTTTTTATCTAAATCATGTACCCATTTTGACTTTATCTTGGTGTAGGGTGCCCAGTTTCTGCTATACTGTTTGCCAGTTTTCCCAGCAGTTTTTGTCAAATAGTGAGTTCTTACCCCAGAAGAAGGGGTCTTTGGGTTTATCAGACAGTAGATTACTATAGTCATTGACTACCTTGTCTTGTGTACCTAACCATTCACTGATCCACCATTCTATTTCTTAGCCAATACCAAGTAGTTTTGATGACTGCTGCTTTATAATACAATTTAAGATCTGGTATGGCTAGGCCACCTTCCCTGCTTTCATTAATTCCCTTGATATTCTGGACCTTTCGTTTTTCCAGACAAATTTCGTTACTGTTTTTTTCTAGCTCTATAAAATAATTTTTGGAAGTCTGATCGGTATGGTACTGAGTAAATTAATTTAGGTAGAATTGGAGGAGTCATTTTCTAAGGCCTAGCTTAAGTGTTACCTGCCTCTTCTGTGAAGCCTTGCTTGCTCACCCTAGCTTACAGTGATTTCTCCTGTGGCACTTGTCTGTATTATTTCCATGATGCTCAGCACACGCTACTTTGTATAGAAGGTATGCCCAAAAGGAGCCTGGTCAAGTTCTGACACTGAAGATATTTCTTTATAGAACAGGGGTCCTTAACCCTTTTTGTGTTCTGAAGAGGCTTGTACAGATCTCAGAATCATATTTTTAACCGCATCAAATAAAATGCATGGGATTACAAAGGAAATTAATTCTATTGAAATAAAGATATAATTTTTTTCCTCTAACCAAGTTCATGGACCTCCTGAAATCTACCCACAGATGCTTTTGGGGTCTAGGGACCCAAAGTTAAGAGCCCCTGTCATAGAAGATATAAGCATCTCTGCTGACCCAGAATTGGAGGCTTTGCTCTGACCCTCATGAGGTTTCCTAGATGGGGCGTGAATGGATTCCATGTGCTGACAGGCTCACTCCCATCACGTTAAGGGTGACTGATTGAAGCACATTTTCTTGCCTTTTTTTCAACATGGTTAATTTGGAAATATGCTTTACATGACTTCAAGTAAATGGGTGTCATATTGCTGTCCTCAGTGGGTGAAGGAGGGGCTGGAGGCAGGAAATTTGGAACTAAAAAAAAATGACTGATTGGTCTAAACCAGAGCTGTGCTCTTGGATTCAACTTCCTAAAGCTTGTCTTACCTGGCTCCAGCCTATCTTTCCAAAGTTTAGTTCACATTCCTGCCCTTTGTGAGCTCTACATTCCAGTCAAACTGGACTCCTTCATGTTCCCCATATAGGACATTTCATCTCCTCTCTCATTGCTTTTGGCCAGGCTGCTCATCATGCCTGGAGCACAGTCCTCCTACCTCCCCTCAGCCTCCTTGAGTCCCTTGCTTCCTTCAAAGCTCAGATCAAGTGTCATTTTCTAGCCTGCTTCAGGGAAATGATTTTTAATTTAATTTTCTCTGCACAAGGGTATGTTTGAAATGTCCCCCAACCAGACTGTAAATTCTTTGTTGGAAAGAACTGTTTATATAAAGTAAATCTACTTTATATCCATCCTAAATCTTGGTATGACTCTCACAGGTAAATGGGGTACAACATTGGCCGAAATGAGTTGAGTGATCAAGGGACAGTGTGCTACACCCACATTAGTGGGTGGTAGGTGGGAGCAGGCCTCAGAGCCAGGATCCCCCAGGTCAAGTTCTGCCCCTGACCTGAACTAGCCATGAGACCCTAGGAAGTCACTTGAACTCAGTGCTTTTGGCAGCTCCCTATCTTCAGAGAGCGTGATGATAGAGATGTCGATAGGCTGCTGTTGGTCCTTTGTTCTTGAAGAGCATCCTGACATCAGGAAGGTGATGCCATGACATGTAAGTGCATTGGATTTAAGTGAGGGAAGGCTGTGCAAGGTCACCAGCCTCACTTTCTCCTCCAGAGCCATCTGGGTCCAGTGGCCAGATCAGGACTGGAGGTGGCCCTTTTTCAAGCTAAGGGCTTTAACAGGGCTCAGTTTGACTGAGGCAACGCCCATTCTGCGATTAAGGCTTAATAAGAAATGAGGCAGAGAATGGTCTCTTTACCTCCTCAAAAAAAAAGTAATTGATCTGGGAGGGGAAGACCCTCTGAGTTTCTGGCCAAAACAAACTGATGGTGGAGACAGCTCACAAAGTAGGACGTTCCCTATCCCAGTGAATCGCAGAGTCTGGTCCCTATCCCTGTATTCACAACAATAATGAGTTAGCATTTACAGAGGGCTTTAAAGTTGGCAAAGTGCTTTCCCAGATATTATCTTAATTTGACCTTCCCAACAACCCTGTGGATAGGGGCTGTTATCCCCACTTTGCAGATGAGGGAGCTCAGGCAGAGGTAAGTGACTTGCTCAGGATCACACAACTAGGCAGTGCCTGAGGCAGAATGTTAACTCGGGTCCTCCAGACTGGTGCTCTGTCTGCTCGTCTCCTAGCTGCCTCGTGGTTGGTTTTGTGTGTGTGTGTATGGGGGGGTGGGTATTACTCGGAGGAAGGAAGCTCCTGCAGGTCCAGAATGGTTTCTCATTTATTTTTGTATCCCCAGTGCCTTGTGTGTCGTAAACATAGTGGGCACTTAATAAATAACCTAGATTGGATTAAATGGAAAAGCTCACCCGAATCTGTGAGAGGAGCAGGGCTCTGCAATCATTCTAAGTTCCCTGTGTCAAGTAAAGACTACCTTATGTTCAATGTGTTGTTAGCCTGCTTGCTTTTGTGGGACACGAGGGCCCTTTGCCTTTCCTGTAGTGATAATTACATGAACTATATTCTGATGTACACAGGGGAAACCCTCACAAATGGAGACATGAGCCAAAGAAGATGATCTGTGAGAATCTCTCAAGACTGAACTTGAACCCTATAAACCCAGAGGCGTGGCTCTAGAACTAAAGTTGTCTGTATAATTAAGGAGTTACCTTTTGATGTGCTTATGTCTAGCACATAGAGGTGCTCAGTAACTGATGGCTATTTGAGTCATGCTGTGTCTATGGTCCGACAGATATGGAAGAAGTACTACAGCCCTTGCTCTCAGGGAGCTTATTGTCTGGAGAGAAGGCTAATACACATAAAACAAAATGTAAGTCAGAATATTGGTGCCAAGTTGTGAGTTCAAAACTAGCAGTACTGGAATTCAGAGTGCCATGGGCTGGAGTGGTAAGCGAAGGCTTCCCAGAGGAAATGGGGATAGAACTGGGCTGGAGAAGGTGGACAGACACCATGAGCACAAACATGAGTGAAGGTTCAGGGGTGGGAATGAGTATGGCCCGTTTGTGGACCAGAAGCACCCTGGCTGGACGGATGGCCCAGCAGAACAGAGGTTATAAGGTGGGGAGCACAGGTGAGGTCAGGGTCTGATTATAGAGGAACTTGAAAGTCAGGCTGAATTTAGATTTGATGTGATAGAAAACAAAGCCATTTTTGGAGCACAGGAGGGAAATGACACGATGGTAGCATTTTAAGATCGATCAGATTGGTCAGAATAAGGCAGGCTAACCAGGCGACATTTTGTCCTAAACACTCTATTTGGATGGCTTTTGTAAATCCACAGAAGCAGGAGCCAGTAAGATGAGACTAGGAAACCACCAGTGATTCGATTTAGCAGTAGTGAGATAGAGTGCATCCAAGGGGAGTGTGGTGCACATTAAATTCTGATGTAGGAGTTTGGCTTTTATTTCACAGGGAACAGGCCAGCGGGGGAGCCCCCAACTCCACCCCTGCCCTCGGTCTTTGATCAGGGGAATACAGACCTATTTAATTGGGAGATTATTTGTTCATTCTTCTTTGTAAACTCCAAAGTGCTCAGCATTCGACCTTGCATGTGATAGGGACTCAATAAATATTTATTGGATAAATGTTTGGCACATAAGCCCACATCTTCATGGTTCTGTAGAATTCAGTCTGACCCCACTCTTAGCTGTCATTAAAAAAAACAAAACTGTGTTGACACAACAGACTTTTCCACAAATAACCAAATAAGCCTCCTTACAAAATCCATTCTCCCTAAAATAGTTTATTGATGATTAACATAAAGGAGTGTCACCTTTGGCAGCACAGTATTAACATCTGGCATTGTATTTGACCACAATTTTCTTGCCTCTATCACAGCTTTCTTTGCATTGTCATTTCTTTATATTGTTCTCTTGGCTCTGCTTTCTTTGTGGCATAGTAATAATCCATCACATTCACATACCACAATTTGTTCAGCCAGTCCCTGAATATTGGGTATATATTTGTTTTCAGCTTTTTTGTTATAACACTGCAATGAACATTTTTGTACCTGTGGGTCTCTGCTTGCTGCCAGTAATCTCCTTCAGCTATGGTCCCTGGAACGGAGTCTTTGGGCCTGAGTATGAATTATTTAGTGACTTTTCTTTCATAATCCTAATTTATTTTCCAGAACAGCTAAGCCAATTTACAGCTCTATCAGCAGTAAATTATTGTCCTGTCTCCCCACAGATCCTCCAACCGGTTTCGCCATCTTGGAGCATCTTTGCTGTCTTTATGGGTATGAGGTGACATCTCAGGATTGCTTAGGATTGCTTTAATTTGCACTTTTCTAATTAGTGGTGACGTTGAACATATTTTCAGATGGCTATAAATAGACTCGATCTTCTTAGGAAAATTGCTTCTTCCATTTCTTTTGACCCCTTGTCTTTTAGAGGATGGCTTTCAAGCAAGCATGTATCAATTTCCTATAGATTTTGGATATCACTCATATCAGTACTGAATATGATTTTTTTTCTCCAGCCATATCTTTTCTTCTGATTCTAGCCCTATTCATTTTACTCACAAAAAGTTTTTAAATTTTAATTGTCTATTTTGCCTTTTATAATATTTTCTATTCCTTGTCAGGTTATATTTTTCTTTATCCATAACTGTAAAATATATGACTTATTCTCTAATTTGTAAAAGTGACATTTATATTTAGATAATTTATTCATTTGGGATTTGTTGTGTTGCAGGGTGATAGTTGCTGATCTGAACCTCTTTTAACCAGTCTGTTTTCTGCTCTTCCCAGAAGTTCCGGTCTGATGAAGCCTCCTCTCTCAGTAGTAATCCCAGTCTCTTCAAGACTCAATTTGGTTGCCATCTCCTCCATGAGGCCCTTCCAGATCCCCCGGTTGTTAGCCCCCTCCCCCTCCATTTCTTTGTACATATATTTTTTTCTTTGTGGACATGATTCTCCCACAGAATGTAAGCTTCTTGAGGAAAGGAGGACCTGTTTGTTTTTGTATCCATTACAGCCCCTAGGCATGGTGCCTGGCATAAAGTTGGTGCTTAATAAGTGTTTCTGGAATGAAGAGTGAATGGCTCTTGAACCTGAGGCCCATGGGCATGATTTCTCACTTTTGTGTGGCCTACTCTACTTTCCCATGTTTGAATTTTAGTACCATGTAGTTTTGGTTACTGCTTTGAAGTACTGTTTTAGATTTAGTAGAACCTGGTCTTATTCCTTCCACTCCCCCCACACCCCATTATGTCTCTTGATATTCCTCCAAATGAATGATTTTGTCCAACAGTCTAACAGTAACTCTTTGGTAATCAGGTATGCAGACAGCTAGTAGCACAGCAGATAGAGCACTGGACCTGGAGACAGGAAGATCTGAGTTTAAATGTGGCCTCAGACACTTTGGAGCTGTGTAACCCTGGACAAATCATTTAACCCTGCTTGCCTCAGTTTCCCTATCTGTAAAATGAACAGGAGGAAATGGCAAACCATTCCAGTATCTCTGCCAAGAAAACCCCAAGTGTAGCCATGGAGAGTCAGGCATGGCTCAAACAACCAAACAACAATGATTTGGTGTAGTACTAAATTTGTGGGGAAACTTTGGTGATGCTATTTTTACTCTGTTGACAGGGGCCAGTCATAATCATAATCTCCTTGGGCTTCAGTTTCCTCAGCTCTATGTACCAAGAAGGGCTTGGACTAGATACCCCCCATGGGCCCTTCTATATTCACGCTCATGAGATCTGGCTTCAGCCTTCATCTTTCTGGACTGCAGGGTGCGTGCAGCCTTTTAGATGTGCCCTCATGCCCTTTTTCATCTGACGTCTGCACTTTCTCCAAGGCATAAGTGCTAGGAAGTAGCATGTGTGGAGTGGGGTCACACTGGCCCTTAGCCTCCTAGCAGAAGGAACAGAAGGTTCTTGTCTTTTTATCTTTGGCCTAACCCCCCTTTCCTCTTATCGGGCAAATTGAGGAGGGAAATCTTTTGCCTTAATGCCATGATCTTCTTCACCTGGAGTGTTGGGGGGAGGGCTAAGAGAGAGCACAGATTAGGGGCACTTTGGTTACACCAGAAAGATGACAGAATGGAAGCTCAGGACTTAGGTTTATTGAATGAGGAGACCTTCTCTGGTTTCCTCATTGATCGGAGCATTGTAAGGACTGAGAGTGTGGGGCACTTAACTTGCTCCTTGGTACTGGCCTTTGGAGCTTGGCACCCTCTTTCTCAGAAGCAGTCTCTTTCTAGTCTTGGGCTTTTAGGTTCACAGGACCCGGCCCAGCAAGTTTTCTCATTCATCTTCTGTCTCTACATCTTTGATTTGTTCCAAGAATCCCGTTCTGCCACACAGGAGGTGAAGAGGCAGGGAGGAAAGAGTGGACAGGGGGAACTATGGAAACTTAGGTGAAACCCCCACTTGCCTTGTGTCCTGTGTAGGGCTGGATGGGAGGGGCAGTCATTACCTGGCTCCCATGGTTGTTCAAACAGAAGAAGTTATAATTTCTCAGTAGGGAAGAAGCAAGAATGGACAAGGCCAGAAAATATGGTGACCTCAGGAAAAAAGAAAGGTTAGAAACTGTTCTAGTATGTCCCAGGATAGGATGCTAGAACTGGGATTTTCAAACTATTTCAAGGGAAATGCTGGTGTTACAGACTTTCCTTGTTGATCCACCAAGATCCCCACAGGACTTTATTCTCCCTTTGATAATAAGGGCTCATTGCTCACAGATGCTCATGCTGTGAGCTCTGCATTGTAACAATTGTCTTATACATTATACTTTTGGATTATACACACAAGGCCTATCTACAGAGACATCCTACATGGCCACATGGGTCGAATTAGCTGAGGTTCTGTGGAAGCTGAAGGAATCCCAATCGATCACAGAATCATAGAACTTTAGAGCCAGAATAATCTCAAAGGCAGATCTAGTCCAGCCGCCTCATCTTACAAATGAGGAAACAGAGGCCTAGGGGTGAAATGATACGTCTAAGGCAGGAGTTCTCATGGAGCCTTTGGGCAGTTGTGTGAAGCCCCTGGAGCCCTTCTCAGGATCACGTTTCTAAGTAACTGAAGGAAATGACTCATTCTAGTTAGAGGGTAGTGAAAAATCAAGATGTCATTTTTCTTTCCATCCAAGTTCAGTTACCCTCCTGAAATCTCTCTAGAGATCCCCAGGGGTTCAGAACCCCTGGGACCCAGCCATGTTACTGGTGGGGGGGCTCCCCAACCCCCTCCTTATCACACTGACACTTCTGTCAGTCAGTCACTGCCTGTTACCAGCAGGGAACTCAGGCCTGTGAGGCTTGGGTGGGGAGAAAGAAGGCAACAGGAGCACTTGTAGGATTCATTGCAAACTGTGTAATTAAAGGGATAGTTTAGAAGAGTTTAAGCCCAAGGACAGATAGGGATCCTGTTCTAGGTCTCTGTTGTGGTACAGCAGTGTTCCATAGCTCCCCAGGGGAAAATAATCAGAAATCGTGCAGCAGAGAGGAGACAGACAACACATTGTGCTCATTAAGTCGAGCATCACTGCTGACTCTTCCAGAGAAGCTTGGGAGGCAAGCCCAATGCTTTTCACTCATTGTCGGTTACAGATCGGGAGCTCGGTGGTGCCGGGTTTTTCCTCTAGGTGAACATTACTTCCTCAAGGCAAGAAAGAGAGAAAGCCAGCCTGGAGCATACAACAAACTCTTCCTCTGGTCAAACCCTTCAACAGTGACTGGGTTTCCTTCATTACCATTGGTCACAGATTCAGTGTTTTCCCCCAATATGGAGTTCTCTTAAAAAAATGAGTGAGGGGTAAAGCAAATAACTTCCTTTAAAAAATATAGTGAAGGTATAAGCAATGCAGGAAGGAAAGGGAGGATTAAATATTTCCTCTGGGGGAGATTCCTCAGTCTCTCACTGCTGCCCTCAAAACTCTAGGCCTGCTCGGAGGCCCTTCAGCCTACATCTGTCACAGTCCTGATTTCATGACATAGAGGAGGAGCCAGCAATGAAGGGTATTCTAGGGAGGAGGACAGTGAAGGAGGCAGAAAGAGAACTCCTGTGTTGATAAAGCCTTGGGAAAAGAGGAGAAAGGTGGTTGACAGGGTTCTGCCCTCTGAAGAGAACAAGCATACTTCCAGGGGCCAGGCTGGCCTTCCCCATACCCCCTCAGTCATGCTGGAGGGTGCACGAGCTGCGGGGGTGGGGTGAGGGTGGGGGGGCAGTCTGCACCCTCCAGGCGCTGCAGGTCATTATTTGGGAAAGGAAAAGTCCCAGGCAGTCTCCTGAGCACACTTCCACATGGCTCTCATGAGGCGGGTGAAGCCCATGTCCTTGGGCTTCTCCAGGCCTCTCATGAGCCGCTGCTTCATGATGGAAACAAACTCCTTGTTGCTCAGCTCCCCATTGCCTAGAGAGAGAAACACAGATGGTGTTACTGGAGGTTCCAGGAGCAGGAAATCTCAATGGCCATGGTGGGGTGGGGTTACCCAGAAACACCAAATTATTACCCTTAGTGTGACACTCGGAACCAAAGTCAAACCTCTGAGTGTTGACTCTCCCCCATCTATTTAACACTGAGCTTCATTTTCCTAATCTGTCAAGTAAGTGTGGTTGAACTAGGTAATCTCTTGGGTCCTTAAAGGGGTAATCTTCTTTGATTTTATACTTCAAAGACCTAGAATTTTGGGGCTGAAAGGGGCCTAACCCTCTTGTTGGACATGTGTGCAAACTGAAGGTCAGAGGATAAGTGACTGGCTCAGGGTATGACAGCCTGGGACAAAGCTGGTTTCCAGAGGCCTTCACAGATCAGGCTGCCTTACAAGCCCCCATCTCCCAGTCTAACCTCTAGGTCTCATCTTGGCACAGGCACAGGACTTGCTTCTGACAGCATCTGCCTAGGGAGTATCATGACTCTGAGAGCCTACTCCCAGTAGAAAGGCCAAGAGATGTGAACTCAGCAGCCAGGCACCCAGAGAGCAGTGGCTGCTCATTTATCTGTGGATATGGTGACAGTTTATCTTTCAGGACAGGGATACCAAAAGGATTCTCTAGGTGAGTTCTGGGTTTCTTGGGCAGAAAGTTCTGGACCCTTTGTTCAATAGCAGTAGTATTTTTGCTGTGGCCTATAAGTTTGGGGCTCAAACTTCAAAGTCAAGATGGCATCCTTGGTTCACGGTGTTAATCCTCTAGAATCAATCCCATCCTGGGTCAGGGTTAGACTAAGTCCAGGATCTGTGTGGGGAAGCCCTGGTACCTTTGGAAATTTGATTTGTTTTTCTGGGTCAGGGCAAGACTTCCGAGGTCCTGAATTCATTCTTGGAGTTTCAGATTCAAAGACAAATAGCATCCCAAAGGATGACTTCCCTCATGGTCTGGATTGTCCAAGATCATGAGTTCACTCTGAATAAAAATTTGGCTTTGAATTTCTCTCATTGGTCTCTATAGAACTCCTGCATTGCAAAACTGTACAGCACACAGGTCAAGAGTTCCTAGGAACTGTCAATCACTTCTGATAATGACTTCATCATGCATCTCCAATTTAATTTTGAAAAACTTCATTTGATCAAATTTTTCCCTTCCACCTCAGAAGTCAGATTTATGGTTATCATTCTATTACTAGAATTATTTTGGCTGAAAATTGTATGTTCCTCTAACAGTAAAAGATGGAGTTCTGCTGATAAATAGGTCATATCTTCCAACTATGTCTTACTCTAAAGATACTGCTGCAAACCTCACATGTCTTCCATATTATCAAATATGGTGCTACCATGCCAAGAAGTAGAGAGATATGTGTCACATTTTCCCCATTCCCTCTCCAAAAGTAAAGTCTTGGCTTAGAAGCAGACACCATGACTTCAACTCTTCTCAGCTCTCAATATAAATTCAACTAAGGCATTAAGAACACAGAAAAATTGAGCGTCTCACTAGTCAGGATCTCTGGAGGAGGCCCTGTGGTCTGAATCCTAACTATGACTCAAACAATAACTAGAGAGGTAGGTCCATGCTGAAACCAAATTAGCTGATGTTACCATGTGATGATAATGCCGCAGTGGAGCTGGGAAGTGGAGAGTCTCACATCCATAGATATAACGGGACCATTCAGTAGAAGGGGAAAATTGGACATTATAGTCAGTCATTAAGCATGTGCTAGGCATTGTGCTAAATACTGGGTATACAAAGATAGGAAGAATACAGTCTCTGTTCTCAAAAAGAGATAACATAAATAACTATGTACAAATAAGACACATAATGGATAAGTTGGAGGCAATCCCAGAGGGAATGTACTAACATCAAGGAGGACCAGGAAAAGTTTTCCGTAGAGGGATTTTAGCTGGCATTTGAAGCCAGGGAGGCCAGGAGATGGATGGCTATGAGAGTTGATTCCAAGCATGGGGTACCCCCGTGAAAACGCAGAAACTCAATGGAGTCCTTGGAGATGGGGTGTCTTGTGAATCATTCTATGCATGACTGAACAAAATACTTTTAGCTTCTCCCCTAGAAACTCCAAAATTCTTGTGAGCTCCTTATCTTAATGAGAAGCAAGTTGACTTTACTATTTCTGCTTTGGGTTGTAAGGCCCTTAAAGTAAAAAAATGTGGCCTAAAAGACTGCAGGAAAAATCAAATTTGAGGCTGAAAAGCCCAGCTACGAGGTTGGGGTTTCTTGAGATCATTCCTACTGATGGCTCTAACTTTGGGATGAGGGGAGGAGGAAGGTAGAAGTGGTCTGGGGCCAGTTAAGTTTAAAAGCTGTCTCCAAGGTTACCTCATAAACAACGTATACTGCACCATCATTAAGGAGATGTTTTTTCTGTTACAGGCAAAGGGCCCTACTCACCATCACAATCAAAGAGTGCAAACACCACATCACACACATGGTCTGAGAGTTCCACTTTAGCTACAGTCTTTGCGACCTGTTGCATGGTCACTGAAAGAGAAAAAAGTGGCATTGTACTGACATAGCTCAGCAACTGGTCAAAGTCCTAGGCCATTGGGAATAGTGCTAAATTTGGATTCAGAGGCCTTCCGTCCCAATCCTAGCTCTGATATTTATTAACCATGTGACACTACCAATTAAAAAAAAATACCAAGTGAAACTTTTTGATTATGGGCAACTCTCATGATGTTACTAGACCTCCATTTCTTTATCTGTAAAATGAGGGGGAATGGATTAGATGTCTTCTAAGGTCTCTTCCAAGTCTACATGGGATCCATCCCAGGGTCCTTTGTAGCCACAGGAAAAAGCTCCAAACATATTCCCTTGGGGAGGTTTGTTTTTCATTTACATCCAAAAGTAAGTAGTGGACTGCAAATTTTCCCTTATAGATAGAAGTATTCCCTACAGATAGAATTTCCTTATATACTGAATTATTCAATCAGTTTTTTAGAGACAGAATTGTATTCCTTGTGGGTAGAATAGATACAGGAAGTGGATTCTGATTTCTGGATGCTCTCTAACCATCTAGATTGTACTCCCCTTCAAAGAGCTGACAGAAAAGTGGATTGTTAACAGGGCAACCAGAATATACACCATCTTGGAGTGGGGGGGAAGGTAGAAATGGGGAGAAAATTTGTAATTCAAACTCTTGTGAAAATCAATGCTGAAAACTAAATATGTTAAATAAATAAATTTTAAAAAGTACCTGTCAAGGAGGAAAAAAAAAAATAAAAGTTTCATAGAGGAAAAAAAAAGGGGACTGTTTGTAATTTGTTGATTTGGAAAACCACACCGACAAAGCCTGAATTATCTCACTTTTCTCCGAGGCCAGTGCTGCCATATGTGCAAACTGTGTAGCTGCAAAAGGCTCTCAGGGATGGCTCATAGAGGTCTTACTTGTCTTGGGGCAGCTCAAAGTCCCACACTCATAGTATGTACTCCTTTCTCACCCCCTTCCTCAGTACTACCCCACTGCAGTTCTTAGGACACAGCCTTTATTTTGTTTAGTTTTGTAGGTGGGAGTTCAAATCCTTGGCCACAAAGCTTTTACCAACAAACCCCGATTAAGAAAACTACAATTTGGGTGGACCTTCCCAGCCCAAAATCTGGACTCAAGTCTCTTATGTTGGCTGACAGAAGTGAGAGGGTAGGGCACGTGCCATGGTTAGCCAATGATGCCTGATACATCAGCCGTTTCCTTCAAAGGTTTCTCCCAACAGGGAAACCTAATTGCTTAAAATCAAGTTTAAAACCAACTAGTAAATGAGCTGAAAAAGACCTCTCTTCTGTTACACATATGAAGTGAGGTTTTGTTTTTCTTTCCAGTAATAGTCAAAAAAGAGCAACATAAATAACCAAGGACAATTTGGTTTAAAATAAATCTTAAACAATAATCCTGATCACACCAAATCTGAAAGCTGTTGAGTTTAGAAGGGCTTGAACCTCTTGATAGGGTATGAAGCAATGAGTGAAACGAAAGATTTTCAGACTTCTTTGGCAAGAGAAAAAAACAAGGCCCGCCTCCCTGCCCTGTCTCTGCCTGCTTCTAGACAAGCTCTGCCCCAGCTCTGTTTTCTTCTCTAATCTTGCTCTGGTGGAGAAGTCTTCTCTGCAGCCCCCACCTCTCCAAGCCTTATTATGCGCACCTTTATAGTAACCTACATATCACCACCAGTACTTAGCATAGACAGCAATGCACACACAAATTACTGAACTGAGGACAAGTCAAACCCAGAGGGGAAAAAGAGCCAGTTTCAAGCTATGAATCAATCAACAATGAAATCCTCTCTAGTCAATATTGGATGAATTTCACAGAAAGAACCCATGATAATGTGACTATAAAACCCAGGGTTAGTAAGGCCTTCTTTCTACCTATTCTGTTCCTGCTATCACCTTCCCTTGTTCTCTCCCTGTACCTCTGTCGACCCACACAACTAATACAGTGCTCAAGAAAGCCAAATATTCTAACAATCCGTAGGCAACCTGGTGTGGCAGGAAGGGGAGCAAGCTGCCAGAGACCTGGGTTACAGTCTGAGTTTTGCCATTAGTCTGGTGGCACCAGTGACAGTCTGTGCTTCAGGTTTCTTCATCTACAGAATTATAGGGGGTTGAACTACACAATCCTTAAGATGCTTCCAGTTTGCTTCATTCATTTATTCATTCAACAAAACAACAACAAAATGATGTAATGCGCCCTGTGATGAAGGAGATGGCAAATTAAGTAAGACATCGTCCTTGGCCTTCAGGAGCTCACAGTCTGGTAGTTGTGGCTTTAAGACTCTAGAAGTGTCCTTATGGAACACTGTCTGAATTCCCCGGGTTCTCATCCGGTGTCCTCTCATTCTTGACCTTAGTGATCTTCATTTGCTTGCCAATGAAGACAGCCAGCTCATAAGCACTATGTGTTGCCCAGTACTAGATGCTATGAGGTGCCATCAAAGACACAGATAAACCCCTTACCCTTATTATTAGTAGTCAGGAAAAACAAAAAAAATGTACAAAATGAGAGCACAGTTAATTACTATATTTTCCCATGCAGAAGATGCATCTTAATTTTGGGGCCCGAAATTTGAAAAAAATGTATTACATGAAGTTATTGAACTTGAGTTTTATTCATCATAAAATTCATACAACTCCTCATCACTGTCTTCATATACTGCCTCGTCTCAGTTCCATCTATGGCATTTGAAATGCCACACTTCTTAAGTGACTTGACAATGATCTCAATTTTGATATTATCCCAGGATCTTTTCACCCAGGTACAAACTTCTCCTGTAGTTGGTTTCTTCACTCTTGCCTCTCATGGCCTTCTTCTGCCGGGGCGTTTTCAGTAGGGTTTCTTCTTCCTGTAGCCAGTCTCGAATTGTTTTCTCAGTTGGAGGAGGACCAAACTTACGTTCAGCAGCACGATTTCCATTCATTTTTGCAAACTGGATCACTTTTAACTTGAATTCAGCACTATACAAAAATTTTTTTTGAGCCATTTCTGGGCAGAACGTGGCCAATTGTAACCTAATATACTGGTAACAAATGCGAAACAATGAGCGCAAAGACAACAAGAGTGAAAAAGCGGGAAATGCAAGTAAAAAGAATCTACAACCACTGTATAAGACGCACCCAGTTTTTAGACCCCAAATTTTTCGAAAAAGGGTGCGTCTTATACATGGTAAATGTGGCATATGTTTGTGTGTACATGTACACACACATATAATTAAATTTTATTTTCCCTTCTCTTTCCAACCTCCCTTTCTCTTCCCCACTGAGAAGGTAAAAAACCCAAAATTGATTACAAACATGTATAGTCATGCAAAACAAATCTCCACATTAGCTGTGTCCAAAAAAGAAGGAAAAAGAAAAGAAAAACAAAGAAAAAGAAAAAAAAATATGCTTCAATCTGCACTGAGTCTGTCATCTCTCTATTTGGATAATATGTGCTATCATGAGTCCTTAGAGTCTTTCAAAGCTGACTGTCTTTATAATATTGTAAATATTGCAAAATCAATAAAAACCATATAAAAGATTCTACTGGTTCTGCTCATTTCACTTTGTATCAGTTCATACACATCTTCTGAGCTTTCTCTGAAACCAACCCCTTCATCATTTTTTACAGCACAATAGTATTCCATCACATTCATATATCATAATTTGTTCATTCCCCCAATTAATGGACATTGCTTTAATTTTCAATTCCCTGTTGCCACAATAAAAGCTGCTATAAATATTTTCATATACTTGGGTCTTTTCTCTCATTCTTTGATCTCTTTGGGGGAAAAGATCTAGTAGCAGTATGATTGGAATGAAGAAAGGGTATGTGGATAGTTTTTTGGGTGTAGCTCCAAACCTTTTTCTACAATGGTTGGACCAGTTTACAGCTTTACCAAGCAGGAGCACAATGATCAGAAATATGTTAACAATTGTGTGTGTGTGTGTGGGAAGTATTGTGAACTGCAGATGTGTGTAATTCTTGTGGATTAAGAAATGAGACTTGTGTGGGAAAGTTTTTTGAAGAATTTTTGAAGGTGATCATGGGTAAAAAAAACTGGTTGGAGGTGGGAATTAGGAAGTCATGTACTGAAGATGACAAGCAGTTCAACTTGTCTGGAGCATACATGGTGGGGAATACTATGATAAAATATTGCAAAGTGAAAGTGGGATAAAATGAGCAGGCAGATCATAGTCTTGAATGCCAGGTCAAACCAAGAGACAAGCAGAGTAAGGTAGTGATGTGACAAAGGTGTCTCAACAGATAATGATTTTGGCAGCTGTGCACAATGAGGACCAGAAGTCAGGAGAAAATGGTAGTGGGGCGGGGGGGGGGGGGGGGGGGGGGGAGGGGGAGGGGAGGCAGGAAGAGGAGGTGGGAGGGGGTGGAGCATAGGAGGCTGTTACAGCTGCCTGAAAATGAAGTGAGAGCTTGTAGGTTTCCCTCTTGTCCCCTTGTTACCTCCCCCTCCCCCTTCTATCCAGATGCTATTTCTGGGGCTAAGGAAGATAATGGGACAGGTATCCAACAAATCATAGTGAGAGGTTCTGCCCATTTCCGTTGAGCTTCCTACTATGCTCTAGCAGAATGGTATCAAACACACATGGGAATTTGGAAGAAATAGTTCCGAGCTGCACCTTCAATAGTAACTCCTGAGGATTCAATATTTGAGAGCAGTATCCTTTGTCTTGGAATCACTAGACACTTGTTTTTGCGCAGCCTTGCAGGGTGGCCTTGGAAATGTTAAATACTCTATATTTCAATGTTTCCATCTATATAGTACTGCTGTTGGCCACCACTATTCCCCTTTAGGGATATAGGCTTGGATGAATGAGCATTCAGAATGCTTTAGAACAAGGTGAAAGATATCATGTCCAATATTCATGTCTATGCTTCAGGGAATCCAGAGATTGCTATACTGCTAAATTTTAACTCTCAGCCTTGCAGGCGAAGGAATGTGATTTTTTTCAGCTCCTGTATCAGGCCCTGCAGATCCGTCTTATGAATATGTCCTGCTAACTATGTTTGCAGCAGAATTGGAGTGTAAATTTTGAATGAGAGCCATAACTGCCAAGTGGATCAGAACGCTGTCAGCAGGTCAGCATATTCCTTTTTGCGTAGGGAAACCCAATCAAGATAATAAAATTCTTTTGTGAAGAAAGAATGAGAGCAAAGGTAACTAGATACTCTACGGGGATATTTTCATCATGCTCTGGGCCCCTAATGAAGGATGTTTCTCCATCATAAGGATATGTCTAGCAAGTGGACTGGAACCCTTGTGTTAGTCGGGGTTATCTTCTTTTCTGGTCAGTGCTAATTCAACATTAATAAATCCTCTTTCTGCTTTCCTTTGTCATTTCACATTGATCCACATACTCTTAATTGCCACATCTCTCTGTCTCATTTCTGTTCATACAGTCCTCTCCCTTTTAGAACTGTTCCACTTGCTGAGTCTCTGAGATGCTCTGGAAGAGAACATCTGGTACAATCTGCCATTTCAGAGATGGGACAATAGGCCCAGAAAGGGAGGTGACTTGTTCAAAGTCACAAAATGAACTAGTGGCAGAGGAAGATGATGAGCTCAGGCTTCCCCACTTCCAATCCATTGTTCTTTCTACTATGGCCTGCACTGGTGATTCTGACTTGCCAGTCCCTCTCCCTGACTCTCTTCTTCCAAATAAAACCCAAACCAAAACTTAGTGAAAGCATCAGCCAGAGAGCTTCTGAATAATGTCAGTGGCACTATGGGGTTCTTTGTGAGCCACCAAGAGGAATACGTCTGTATCTCTACCTCTCTTCAGAGATGGACTAGAGATAAGAGGCTGTGTAAAGAGTAGAACGCTCGAACATTACCCTGAATTCTGAGAAGGGGCCCAGCCACTGTGGCTTTTGGTAAGTGAAGGTTTATTATTACTAGGTCTATTCCCATGCCCTTCAAAGATCAGCTTCTCAGATCAGCCCTCAAGGTGTGATTCATAGTGAGTAAAAATAAACATTTAACTAACTGATGAGTGAGTTAGCAAGGCCCCCAGTAACTGGGATCACAGTACCAGCCAAGAGCTCAGCCAGCAGCCCATCTTGAGAGTTTACCTCCATCGCCTAACTAAGAGGTACAATTCCCTGTCCCTGTGTTAAGTGCTCAGGTCAGTGAGTGCCACCCTAGATGATGAGCTAGGACATTGTGAAGATGCTTCAGTTTCACTCGCATAATGCGAAGGACAATTTTTTGTATCCTAGTTTCCTCATTTGTAAAAGAAGGGTGGGGGGGGGCAGAGAGGGAGGATTAGGTGACCTTTAGGGTCTCTTTGAAGCTCTAAAATTCAGATTCTATGATCTTATGAATAAGTCACAAGGACAGTCCAAAAGAGGCGGCAGAGCTCGGGAACCCTTGAGGGTCTTTCTCCTCTGCAGGATGCTCATGCTATGTTAGAAGCAAGAGTACTGCTGTTTGATGAACATAGGGACAAGCAATACCCACCAGTGGGAGGGAAGGAGGCTGTCAAGAAGGTTGCAGGGGATCTTTTAACAAGACTTTCAAAAGTTGCTGCCACCATCTTGTTCCTTCCTAAAGACTACAGCAGATGTTGGGTTGACTTTCAGTTCATCATTATGGCCCAGGCAAATCCCAGACATGGACAATTTAGTGACAGAAAGAAAAATATGTTGAAGCTCTGTGACCAGAGGCCATATTTTACACAACTCTGATAGATGAGCTCCTATGTTATGCCAGCAGCCAAGCCTCCATTGCACTTGTTGGTCATCAGCTCCAAACTATGCCACCACATGTAGAACCTTCCCCTACTACTTCCTTTTTAGGTGTTGTCTTCCATCATTAGAATTCTTGAGGGTAGGGACCATCTTGTGTGCTTGTCTTTGTATCCCCATGATTTAGCATAGTACCTGGCAAACAGTAACTGCTTAATGAATGCTTGCTGTTATGTATGTATGTATGTGTCTGTTTATCTACCTATCTTTCTCTGTCTCTGTTGAAGCCTACCTCCCCTCCTTTTCTCTCTCCTACTTGTTAAGAAGAGAAAATGAGAGATCAGAAGTGAAGCAGGTAGGAACCCATTCATTTAAAATCACTAGGTGTTACAGATGGAGGGACCCTTAGGACTCAACTAATCTTAAAATTGCATTTTATTGATAAGGACACTGAAGAACTAGAGAAATTAGGTGTTTGTGTCCCAAGTTTTACAGCTAGTGAGTAGCATAGCAGAGAATCAGAATGGTAGTGTTCGAAAAGACTTTAGAGATTACCAAGTTCATTCTTTACCTGAATCCTGAATCTTTCCTCTACACCAGAGGTATCAAATCTGCTGCTGTAGCCAAACAAGATTAAAATATAATTGAGAAATGTTTAACAAAGTAAATAAAAATACAACATAGATAATGTTAATTTGTGGTTTTCTAAGTCAATATGTGCCTAGCAGGGATCTGTTTCTTTTTGAATTTGATACCACCTCTCTACATCATGCCTGATGAATGGTCATCCAACCTTTACTTGAACTCATCCCCCAAGTGACAGGGACTCATTATCTACCAACACAATCCATTCTATTTTTGGACAGCTCTCATTGTTAGGAAATTCTTCCTTGAATTGGGGCAGAAATCTGTCTTCCTGTAAATTCTACCCAGTGGTCTTCTTCCCTGGTATGGGGGCAAACAGAATCAGCAGTGCCCAATTAAAAACTGTCAAATGGAGACCATCAGAATTGAAAGGGTCTCTGGGGCTGAGTTCCACCTGTACTGACAAGAACATTTCATGTAAGGAGATCCAGAAGTACTTCCTGAATAATTGTGAGGTTGTGTACAAAATGGCAGATGTCTGAGAGCCTCCAAGTACCTACTGAGTGCCTACTCTGTGCCCAGCATGGTGAGAGGCACTCTGGGGAATATGGAAGTAGCAGAAGAATGGCTCTGAGAACATAGGAAGGCCTTCAACACACCTGACACAACAGCACAATAAAGTGCTAATTGAGTTTATAAAGGCAGTAAGTGTAACTGGTAATTAATGGAGGTTAAAGGAACTGGGAGAGCCAGCAGGGCCTGAACTGGATCTTATAGAAAGGCACAGGAATGGAATCATGAGTGAGACTGGAGAGAGGGAGGGAGGGAAGAGGAAGCAATCTGGGAAGAAGAATAGCATGAACAAAGACAAAGAGTGTGTGAAAGAGTGTGTGTGTGTGTGTGTGTGTGTGTGTGTGTATCTGTGTGTAGGATGGGACAAGAGAGAGCCCTGTCAGGGAGTAGTGAGAACTGAAGGCTCCAAGCCTTCTGGCCTCAGCAGCTGTGTCTGGAAACCCAATTTTACTGCACATCCCCATTTTATCAACCCTGAACAGCTTCCTTCCCAATACTACCAAGGAGCTCTATGATGTGAAGTACAAGGTCAGCCAGAAATTATGCTCACTCATTTTCACTATCTCACACTATATTGCATCTAAATACCCCTGAGTATTCACCGAATTCTCCAAATCTCTGGGATCCTATCATAGTGCCTTCTTACGAACACTTTTCCCTTCCTGGCCAAATCTGGTAATCAATGTCATTTACCCCCACATATTCATTATGAGGTTTCCAAAGACTGGTCCCAATACTCTTACCCATCACTAAAATGGGAGAAAGTTATGAAGCCCCATGTGACTGAAAGTTATGTTCAAAGCCATCTGGGAACCTCAGAATGCAGGCCTTCTGACTGCACAGCTCTTTCCACCTCACGTGCCTGAAAGAGTTCAGAGAGAAAAAGGAAAGGCAAATTTTGCAAATGTGCTGCGTGGGACGGCAGGGACAACTGGGTAGGTGGAATGGCTGAGCTGGTTAGAATTTCCTGAACTTGGCCCTGTGGGACAGATCACAGACTTGGCAGTCTTTGCATGAGGAGGATATCAGGCATGCTCCTGGAGTCCACCCCAGTAATTTCAAGAATATCTGTCAAAGAAGCCTTTAAAAGCAGTAAGATTGACTGTGAAACACAGAGAATAGGGTTAGTACGGAGGATTTCACTGTAACCACTTTAAAGGTAAAAAATGAGGTTGTGCCCAGCACGGCCCACATTGGAGCTGCCTGTCTCCTCCGGATGTGAAGGTGCTTGGAAAGGAAAGATGCTCGGGTAGAGTTACAATCCCAAAATGTGTGCAGCCTTGTGACTTAGCAGACTGCAGTGGAGAAAATCAAAAGCAGCCTTGGAGACTGTCAAGGTTAATGCCAAGATGTTGTGAGGTCAACCCTTCGACAGGTTTTCTGGCCATTTTCTGGCTTTTAGATCTCACCCCTCACCCCAAAAACTTTTTTGAAGTAGGTATGGCAAAAATCTTATTTAAAACAAGATAATTCCAGTCCTGGAAGGGTGAGGGGAAAAATCACCACCTGAAAGATCACTTTGTCCTTTTCCAAATATAACACATGGCAGCCCTTCAGAAGTGAGCGGAAAGTATTTGGTATTTTCCCCTTCATTTTCCTGCCCTCTCCAGATGCCAAGGGAAAGGAAAGATGGAGACGAGCTGCTGAGGGCATTTAACCTGAGGGTAGGTGCTTAAGGTATCTTTTAATGTCACATTATAAAGGTCACTTACTTTAACGGAAAACTGTCAGACCCATGAGGGAAGGGAGAGGGTTGGGGCTACTAGTGTACTGGCCCCTGGGGAAACAGCACCTGACCTTGCACTCCCTCGTAACCAGCCTGTTGAGTATCCAGCAGGGCTTTTTAAGAACCCTGGACAGTCCACGAAGGAACTGAGGGGCACTTTAGTTTACAGATGGCAGGAGGCAAAATGGTAACTCAAGATGGAGGCTGCCTGTTAGAGCAAACTATCTGAGGGGTAAACCCTCTCCTCTTTGGGTACACCTGGGAAACAACCAGTCAGAAGACTGGGGAGGGGAGCAGAGATTTCAGAGCTTATTGGGGAAAGGGGATAATTGATTGAGAATCTTAAAGCCAACACGGCAAATTTAATTTTCATTCTAGTTTTTATGTCAGACTTCCTTAGGAGTGCCCCCCACTTCCCCCTCCCTGTTTTTAGTGCTGTACTTTTCACTGATTTTATTCAGTAAAATATACTCCAATCTGTGTGTGGGTAATCCTTTTTGGCCACAAAGTTGGGAGGTTGATTAAAAGCTTTTGGGAACAGGGGCAAAATGAGTTAAATAATATGAATTATTATTGAGCATTTTCATATACTAGATTAGACTGAATTCAATCTGGGGCTTATGCAAGTCCCTTCTGCACATGGACCAGACTGAAGCACTGAAGGGTATTCCAATGACATGACACAGGCACCTGAACAAAGGAAGAGGGCAGGAGCAGCTCAAATCCAGCTCAGGATTTTAATTTTTCTGAATAACTTTTTTTTTTAATTAGGGCAATCAAAGTTAAGTGACTTGCCCAGTAAGAGTCTGTGACCACATTTGAACTCAGGTCTTCATTCCAGGACCGGTGCTCTATATGCTTTGCCACCTAGCTGCCCCCAAATAACATTACAAATAAATAAACAGCTGGCTCTGCAACACACTTGAGCTCCTCTAGCTTTCTGACATTCTTAGGATAATAGTGAGGGCTGGGAGATCTGATTTCAGAGCTGTTTTCCATTCTGCAAGACTCTGATAAGGAAAAAACAGACATCTGCCCCATCCTTGGCCCCAGTTTCAAACTGGGGGCCTGTTAAATGTTGCTTTTAAGGACTTAAGCTTTCTTCCTATCAGCCTGATGGAGGCAAATATTCAAACAAAACCTTAAGAAATGCTCTTTCCAAACACACTATAGAGGTGAAGAAGTAAAACAGTGATATCCAATTACATAGCAGCAGAAACCTCGAGGAGCAGAGTGGCTACTTACTGTGCACAGTGCTTGTTGCAAAGCTAGACTCGGATAAAGCAAATTGAGAAGGACCAGTGTGCTATCCAATTACATCTGGGTGATGGTGCTGCTAACAGCCAACAGGCCAAGGCCACCATCTGGACCCAGACTGACAGACCAGCCTTCCCAAACGGTCCTGGCTCGCCCTGACTCAGCACTTCCCAGGAGACTGATTGTTTGGGGCTTGGACCAAAGGTGACACTTTGGAGAGCATTTTAATGAAACTCAGTCACTTATTCTGAGTAATGGAGGAATTAAAACAAGATCACATTTGAAAAATCAATGTAAGATGAAAACAATCATTGCAGTTCATTTGGTCCAACTTTCGAAGCACAGACATCCTGCATGTTGCATCCTCACTACAGAGCTCTCTTCTGGCTAATTCTGAAATAACAACATACTTGGCATTCACAGAACCCCTTCCTCCACGACTAAAGAACAACATTTGATGAAACCCAAAATGAGGAGCCAGGAGAAGCCTGCTATCACATGAGGCAACCTGGAATGCTCATAATGCTCCATTCCATCCAGGAAGCATTTATTATTCAGCACACACTGGTGTTGCAGGCCCCGGCTCTACTAAGGTAAAGACAAGGAGGCCCTGTCCTCAAAAGCTTGAGGGTGAAGGGCAGGTGCATGAGGACCAGGTGTGGTGAGGACCTGCCAGGGAGAGTCCTGATGATGATAAAAACTCACATGAACCAAGGGCTGTGAAATTCATAGGCTGCTTTCTTCACAGCAGTTCCAGGAGGCTGGCTGTCATGATGATGATGATGGTGATGGGTGATTTCCACTTACAGTAAGAAAAGCATCTTTTTCTCATAACCTCATTATCCTGCATGATTCCTTTGTCTCTATTCTAAATTCCAAGTTTCCCAAGAAAAGGATAATGTCATGGCAACATTACAGTTGCTAGGAGGTAGCTGGGTGGCCTAGAGGGTAAAGTGCTGAACTTGTAGTCTGGAAGATTTACATTGTGATCCTGCCTCAGACACTTATCTATGAACAATGATAATCAAAATAATTTTGTTGTTCAGTCGTTTCAGTCGTGTCCAACTCTGCGTCCCCATTTGGGGTTCTTGGCAGAGATACTGGATGGTTTGCCATTTCCTTCTGCAGCTTCTTTTACAGATAAGGAAACTAAGACAAAAAGGTCACACAGCTAGTAAGTGTCTGAGGCCAGATTTGAACTCAGGTCTTCCTGACTCCAGATCTAGAGCTCTAGCCACTGTGCCAGCTCGTTGCCCCTATATATGTATACACACGTACAAATTATATAAGCATGCATATGCACGTTTGTGTGTGTATACAACTATAAGTTAGAAAATTATTAACTGTCAAGGAGGAACCACCACTAGCTGGAGGGGCTGTGGTAATCAGATAAGGTTTCACAGAGGAAGGAGAATCTTCAATGGGCTTTGAAGGAGAAATCTTTCCAAGGGTTGAGGTGTGAAGGGAGGCAGTTCCAGATTTAGGGGAGTGGTGTGGGCAAAGACAGGCAGGCTAGTGAGGGCAGGGCTGGATCAGGGAAGAGTGAGTAGACCAGTTTACCTGAAATAAAGAATACAAGACTAGGAATATTATGGAAACATAAGGTGGAGCCAAATTCTTGGGGCCTTCACTGTGAGGCTAAGGTGTGTTTGGCGCATGAAGGTTTCTGAGCAAGGGAATAAGAGGATAGGATGTGGGCCTTAGGAAGATTACTTTGCCAATGGTGTGAAGGACTAATCGGAGGTTGGGAGCCGAGAGAGGCTATTATGATAGTCCAGGTAATGCGGGCCTGAACTATGGTGGTGACAGTGTGAACAAGAAGGAAGAGGTGGATATGAGAGATGCAGGCATGGGAGAAAAAAGCTGGGTTTAGTAAGTGATTTGATATGGGAGATGAGGGAGTGGGAAGAGTTGAAGAGGGCTCAAGTTTTGAACCCTGGTGATAGAGAATTGTAACACTGTGGTCTCCAGAAATAGAGGAACTGAGAAGAGCAGGGGAGAGGACACCCAGGTAGAAATATCTAGAAGGCAGATGGAAATGGGGGCCAGGGAAGTAGAGAGATTGAAGCGTCCTCCCAAATGTCAGGAACGAGCTGTTTCGAATCTCTAAAGGTTGGTAAAAGATGATGAAGAAATATTTTAAATGAAGTCCTGTTTGCACAGAACTTTTCTACCTTCACAAATGGTTTTATCAAGCTTGCAAAGGCTTTTACTCATCTCAACAACCACAGAGACATTTGTGTCTTGGCCAATCTTACTCTCGACTCCCTTTCATTAATGGTACTTGTATTGGTGTGTGCCTCGGGGGGAGTTAACAATCCCTGTCATGCCTCTCTCACTCATTTTCCCATAGTATAATGGTGAAATGGTGGCTATTCTCTTCTTCATTTTTAAATTAATGTGGCAGTTTTATTTCTTACTCAATATCCTATACTTGCCAGAAGGTCAGTCACAAATCCATGTTTTCATCCCCTTTGGGGTGCTCGAATAATTTCATTAAATCACAATAATATTTAGGGCCCTGTAATTAAATTAGAATCAAACTTTAGAATTTTTTTGTTTATTTAATATTCATTCATTTTTTCCCAATTCATGTGAAACAAAATTTTAACATTTGTTTTTCCCTCTTTGCCTCCCCTCCCACCTCCTTGAGAAGGCAAGCAATTTGATATCCAAGTTGTACATGTGCAGTCGTGCAAAACATATTTCCATATTAGTCATGATGTGAAAGGAAACAAAACCAAAAAACCCAAGAAAAAATAAAGTAAAAAGAAAATATGCTTTGATCTGTATTCAGTCTCTATTAGTTCTTTCTTTGAAGGATAGACTTTTTCATCATAAGTCCTTTGGAATTGTCTTGGATCACTGTATTACTGAGAACAGCTAAATCATTCACAGTTGACTGTCAGACAGTATTGTTGTTACTGTGCACAATGTTCTTCTGGTTCTGTTCGTTTCACTTCACATCAGTTCATGTAAGTTTTCCCAGGTTTATCTGAAATCATCCTGCTCATCAGTTCTTACAGCACAATAGTATTCCATCACACTCACATACCACAACTTGTAACATTACCGAATCCATGGGCATCCCCTTGATTTCCAATTCTTTGCCACCACAAAAAGAGCTGTTATAAATGTCTTTGTACGTATAGGTCCTTTTCCTTTTTTTTTTTATCTCTTTTGGATTCATATCCAGTACTGGTATTGCTGGGTCAAAGGGTATGCAGTTTGATAGTCCTTTGGGCATAGTTCCAAATTGCTCTCCAGAATGGTTGAATCAGTCCACAACTCCACCAACGATGCATCAGTGTCTCAATTTTATCATATCCCTTCCAACCATTTATCACTTTCCTTTTCTGTCATATTAGCCAATCTGATAGGTGTTTTAATGTGCACTTCTCTAATTAATAATGATCTAAAACATTGTTATATGACTATAGATAGCTTTGATTTCTTTGAAAACTGCCTCTTATATCCTTTAACCATTTATCAACTGGTGAAAGACTTATAGTCTTACAAATTTGAATTAGTTCTCTATATATTTGAGAAAAGAGGCCTTTAGCAGAGAAACTTGCTAAAAACATTTTTTCAGTTATGATTACTGTGTATTTCCCTCCATCCTGCTTTCCCCCCAGTTTATCCTACTCTCTCTCCCCTTTCATCCTGTCTGTCCTCAAAGGTGTTTTGCTTCTGACTACCACCTCTCCCAATCTGCCCTCCTTTCTATCAACCTTTCTCTCCCATTCTCTTATCCCCTTCCCCTCCTACCTTCCTGCAGGGTAAGATACATTTCTATACCCAACTGAGTGTGTATTGAGCCAATTCCAATGAGAGTAAAGTTCAAGTGCTTCCCCACACTTCCTCCATTTCCCACCTCCATTATAAAAGCTCTTTTACATGAGATAATTTTACCTCATTTTACCTCTCCCACCTTCTCTCAGTGCCTCTTTCTTACCCATTACTTTTATTTTCTTAGACATCATCCTATCATAGTCAATTCATATCCATACCTCTGTCTATGTATACTCCTTCTAACTGTCCTAATAATGAGAAAGTTCTTAGGAATTACAAGTATCATCTTTCCATGTAGGGATGTAAACAATTCCACCTTTTTGAATTCCGTGATTTCTCTTTCCTGTTTACCTTTTTATGCTTCTCTTGAGTCTTGTATTTTAAGGGCAAATTTTCTATTCAGCTCTCATCTTTTCATCAGGAATGCTTGGAAGTCCTCTACTTCACTGAATATTCATTTTCCCCCCTGAAGGATTATACTTGTTTTTGCTGGGTAGGTGATTCTTAATTGTAATCCTCACCCCTTTGCCCTCTGGAATATCATGTTCCAAGCTCTCAGCTCCTTTAATGTACAAGCTTCTAAATCTTGTGTTATCCTGATTGGCTCCACAATATTTGAATTATTTCTTTCTGGCTCTTTGTAATATTTTCTCCTTGACCTGGGAACTCTGGAATTTGGCTATAATATTCCTGGAAGTTTTCATTTTGGGATCTCTTTCAAGATGTGATTGGTAGATTCTTTCGATTTCTATTTTACCTTCAGGTCTTAGGATGTCAGGGTAGTTTTCCTTGATAAGTTCTTGAAAGATGATGTCTAGGCTCCTTTTTTCTTTGTAATCATAGCTTTCAGGTAGTCCAATAATTCTTAAGTGATCTTTCCTGACTCTATTTTCCAAGTCAGTTGTTTTTCCAGTGAGATATTTTGCATTTTCTTCTATTTTTTCATCCTTTTGATTTTGTTTTATTGTTTCTTGATGTTTCATGATTTCATTAGTTTCCATTTGCCCAATTCAAAATTTTAAGGGATTATTTTCTTCAGTAAGGTTCTGTACCTCCTTTCCCATGTGGGCAATTCTCCTTTTTAGGGAGATCTTTTCTTCAGTGTGTTTTTGTACATCATTTTCTCATGTGGCCAATTCTGCTTTTTAAGGAGGTCTTTTCATTGGATTTTTGTGCCTCTTTATACCATTTGGCCTATTCTGTTTTATAAGGTGTTATTTTCTTCAATATTTTTGTGCCTTCTTTACCAAGCTGTTGACTCTTTTTTTTTTTCATGATTTCATAGTATCACTGTCACCTTTTCCTCCAATTTTTCTTCTACTTCTCTTATTTGATTTTTAAAAGCCTTTTTGAGTTCTTCTAGGAATTCTTTTTGGGCCTGAGACCAATTCACATTTTTCTTTGAGGCTTTTGATGCAACAGTTTTGACTGTTGTCTTCTGCATTTGTATTTTAATTTTCTCTGTCATCAGAGTAACTTTCTATAGTCAGGTTCTTTTTTATTGTTTGCTCATTTTCCCAGCCTGTTGTTTTTTTTTGTTTTTTGTCTTTTGTTTTTTTACTGTTAACTGGATGTTAAAGTTGGACTCTGCTCCTGGGATTGGGGAAGCATTGTCTCAAGCTTTAGGTTTTTCATGCTGCTATTTTTGGAGCTAGTTCTGGGGCTCTGTAAATTTTCAGTTCTTTCAAGGTGGTATGATCTAAGGAGAGGTGCGTTTACTACTCTCCTGACCTGTGCTATGGTCTATGATTGGCCATAAGCACTCTTCCATGTCCTGAAACTGTGACCAGAGTCCCTGATCCTCTCCAGCCACAATCTCTTCTATGCCAGTGCTCCTCCTTGCCCTGGGACTGCAACCCAGTTCTGCATATGGGCAATGCAACCCTGTAATCTCCTTCTGCCCAGTTCGCTAACCCCCTTCAATCTTTAGAGTTTCTCAGGGGCATTGTACTTAGGAAATTAAACCATGTCTCTGGAGAGAAAGTTGCTGCACAAAAAAAATTACTTTAGAATTTAAGATTCTTAGTCTTCATCATGAATAATTTCATTTTAAAAAATTGATTACTTTGTCTTGAATGAAATCTGGACTAACACTGATTCTCACACATAGATGTTTTTACAAAACGCAACCATGACCTGAAGTTCAGAATTAGTCACCTCCCACAGACTATAAAAAAGATTTGTGAGCTGGAAGAAGTTTTATTTGTTCATTTCAAAACATCACCATTTGTGCCCATGCACAAATCCAGGACACCTCTACCCAACAACCCATTATTTGGGACTTCTCACAATTTCTTCCCTTCAAAATGTCTTTCCTAACCATCAAAACCTGGCATCACTATTGAGACACTGCTCTCTGCTCTTTGGCAATGGGTTAATTGAATAAATTAATGACTAATACCTAGCCCCTCTTCTTCAGCTCCAAACCCCAATCAATTTGCTAAATCCTATTGATTCTGCTTCATACACACTCTCTCTCCTTTTCTAGTCTTACTGCCCCTCATCTTCCTGGCTTCTTGCTCCTTCCACCCCCCCATAGCAGGAGTCAGGCTAACAGTTCTTCTCTTTCCTCTAATCCATCCTTCACAGCACTGACAGTGCCAAATTAATTTTCCTTATACACAGATCTGACTGTATTGTTCCCCTGCTCAAAACTCAGCAGTTCCCTAGTATTTACTGAATAAAGTCCACATTCCTTTGCCTTGCAGTCTAGGTCCTCTAATACCTTGTACCAGCCCATAGACAGAGGCCCCTTCTCCAAATTCTATGTTTCACTATCCCCTAGACACGTGCCAAGGGTTCCTAACTCTGAACCTTCACTTGTATCGCTGCTGATTATCTCCAACTTACCTTGTGTCTATCTTGTTTGTTCACAGGGCATTGGAAAGGACTTCTGAGGTCATCTGGTTCATTCTACCTCATTTCACGCAGGGGCAACATGAGGCCCAGAGAGGTTAAGTGACTTTCCCAAAGTCACACAGGTAAAATTAGTGGCAGAGATTCAAAGCCATGATGCTTTATCCTCTGTATTACAATTCACCATAATAGTAGCCATAAATTGACATTTGGGTTGAACTGGATAGTCTCTGAGGTGCTTTCCATTCTAAAATCTTGTGATCCTGTGATTTATATAGTGCTTTAAGGTTTAAAAACACTTTAGAGACATTATGTCATTTGATCCTTATAAGAACTCTGCTCCATAGATGCTACAGATTTTATTATAGCCATTTTACAGATAAGGAAAGAGGCTCTGAGAGGTTTAAGTGATTTGCTTGAATCACACAGCTAGTAACTAAAAACTGATAAAAGTAGGATTTGAATCCAGGTCTCTCCTGTTTTTGAGTACTTCATTCTTTACACTATGCCATACTGTCTAAATGATTCCATGATATTGTAGGGGACAAATTACAAATATGACAGTATGTCAGATATAAATTCTCATAAACACTGAGTGAAGGACACAACCTGTGAGGGGTTGTGTAAAACTTCAGCCGGATGTATTTTCAAAGGTACTGAGAACTGTAATTTTCATTCTAGCAGACTGACTCTAAGGAAGAAATGGTGTGAAGCCTGCCTTCTCCATGCTGCTGATACAAAATGGAAGACCCACAAGTTTCACATGCTAGACCGGGCCAAATTGATCTGTATGTGTCAGGGGCAACTGTGTGATAGCCCTGCTGGCATCTGGGGATGTAGAAGTGATTTCTTTTTCATAGAATCTGATAAACTGAGCTCTTCTGCTGCTGTTCAGTTGTCTTCACTTGTGTCTGACTCTTTGTGACCCCATTTAGGGTTTTCTTGGCAAAGATACTGGAGTGATTTGGCATTTCCTTCTGTAGCTCATTTTACAGATGGGGAAACTAAGGAAAACAGGGTTAAGTGATTTGCCCAGGGTCACACAGCTAGGAAGTGTCCGAGGCCAGATCTGAACTCAGGAACATGAGTCTTTCTAATTTCAGGTCTGGTGCTCTATGCATTATGGCACCACCTAACTGCCCCGGCTAAGCTCTACCCGCATTGATTATTCATTTAGGAGCCCAGGATGAGCCAGATACTATTTGCTCTGTGTGCATTTTCTAAAACCTCTCAGAGCCCTGTAAGGCTCTGAATACTACAAGAGTCAGGTTAACGACTTAACAGACACTTCCAAGAAAAATATTCAGGGCTAGGGACAAAGCCAATTTTATAACTACAACACAGTTTTGCTAGTTATTCCTTGCCCTCTTTTTACCACACACCCATTCCTTCCTCTCTATACCAGACAATGCTGGTATGGGACAGCAGAAATGATTATGAAGGGGTTTCAAGACAGACAGTCTCATGGACTAAAATTTTCAAGTCCAATAAAGACATCGATGACTCATTTCTATAATGGCTTAAAGTTTCCAAAATGCTTTCCTCATCACAACACTGTGAGGTAGGTAGCAGCAGTGTTTTCATCTCTATTTTATAAATGAGGAAACTGAGGCTTAGAAAGACTGAGACCTGCCCATGAAGACAGATCTAGTAAATGTTGGAGGTACCATTAAAAGTCAGGTCTTCTGGACTCCAAGTCCAGAACCCTATTGACTACTAGGAGATATAATGTGAAATGGACTATCTTTCTCTACAAGAGGAGATGATTTGGCCCACAGAATAACTGAATCATTGGTAAAAGATGCTTTATAATGGTTTGAACAATTTTACCTGGCAGGCCTATATTTTCCTGCGTGGAAAAGAAGCCTCCTGAGTGATGGAGGACTGCGGAGTCTAGTTTCTACTCAAATGTCTCCAACTTTCCATCGCAGCAAGCCATCAGGGAAGGAGTTATGCCCAATCTTCCATTACCTTCTTCAACAGACTTCTTAAATTACTCAGAAAGCCCTTGAGATGCTCTCTAATTTTTAGAGAGAGTGAGTGAGCGAGAGAGCAAGAGCGAGAGCAAGTGAGAGAGTGTATAGTTAAGGAAGGTATCGCTCTATGGTCTTAGATGCCAGTGACTTCAGAGAGTTACCCATCTCCAAATGTCCTATTCCCTTGGAGCACAATGAGCAGTGCTAAATGCAGGGCCGGCTTCAGCCTGGAGTGCCACACCCTGTCTCATTTTAAACATAGCTCTCTCAATGACTAAGTCTAGTGGACATGGCTTCTGCAATGTCCCAACTGATGCAAAGTGACCTTGTACCAAGAACATCACTAACATGGACACTGGAGGAGGAGAAACCCACTTAGAACAACATGCAAGGAAGAAGATTCAAAAATAGGAATAGCTTATAACAGATGGCTAAGTTCTCTAAAGGAAAACATTTAGTGAGTATGGCAGGGAAAAAGATGCTATTGTGTATTAGCCATTCTTCAATATGCAGACAACTATCAGCATTAGCAAACGTGAAAGACAAGGAAATGTATCTTAAGGCTAGTTAGCAGGGAGAAAAGAATTAGCAAACTTATTAAACTTTTCCTTATAGTTCCTTCCTGAAGGCCAATGATTTATTACCTTAAGGCTCTATGCCATGTTTAAAGAGATAAAATATGACAGAAATATCTCTAGATGTTCAAACATTCATTCATGGGTAGGCACTGATGATTGGCAAAGACCGAATATTTTAGGTCTAACAGCAAATTATGTTAACAGAAGTGTCAGCAATAGCCAGTACCCTGACATTAATTATTTTAATGATGAATTATTCTAAATCCTATTCGCTATGATTGCAATCATTCCAATGAGGCTGTTTTAGTCTGATGTAGCCACACATGTTCAAGGTCGATTTCTGATTACCTAAACACAAGTTTTCTACTCAACAGAACAACAGCAGCAGCTGGCTGATTTCTCTCTGCCGGCCCACTTGTACTTAGGCTGCTTCCCTCTCAGGACCAGAGCGGGAGACTTAAAGATCATCTCGACAGTCCAAGCCCCCTTCTTCCATTTTACCAATGAAGAGAGTGACACACTGAGAAGCTAATTAACTTGTCCAGGGTTACAGGGTGACAACCAAGATGGGAGCGAGGCCTTGGTCTCGGGTCTCCTAGTCCAGTCTTGCCACTCTGGAAGCCATCCCTAAGACCACAGAATACATTTCCAAATCCATCATAAATTACTTTTGCTTGCGATTCTCCATGCTTCCACTCTCCTCAGTCAAAATGAATAATCCAGGGCTGATGTACATAATGGCAGAGTAAGGGAATATAGGCAGTTAGGTGGCACAGAGGATAGAGTGCTGGGTCTGGAGTCAGGAAGACCTGAATTCAAATCCTGCCTCAAAGACATACTAGTGATTTAACCCTGAGCAAGTCACTTAACCTCTGTTTGCCTCAGTTTCCTCAACTGTAAAATGGTGAAGATCAAACGAGGCAATACTTGTAAAGTTCTTGGCACGTAGTAGGTGCTAAATAAATGCGAGCTATAACCATAACAACAATAATTATTATCATTATTGATAAGGACTGAGGGAGATGATAGGACAAATCCAGGGTGGGGGGCCTGTAGCCTTTTGGCTGAACCCAAGTTTTACAGAACAGATCCTTTTATTACGGGGATTTGTTCTGTGAAGTTTGGATTTAATCAGAGGGCTGCACTTGAGGACCTAGAGGGCCATATTGGCCTTGAGGCTGCAGGTTCCCCACCCCTGAATCATTCCCTCAGTGAATGTGAATTCATTCAGAAAGAACAAAATAGGTAGACAAAACTTATATTCATTTCACGGACTCCAAAGCCAAAGGCAGTTTATGAGACTTGCTCTTTTCTGGGCCACTCACTGCCTGCATTAGCAAAAATAAATAAGAGTGGGCTGAATCAACGTAAGCGTATCCCAGGAGCTACCCCAAGATCACTGCCTGGTCATCAGTCAGTTGTAACTTCAGGTCACTGGCCTGCAATTCTCCTAACACTCCCAGCCCTTTCATCTACACCCTAAAATTTGACAAGGGCAGCAATTCAGCCCTTTTAAATTCATTTTCTTGTTCTGATTGGACTGCCAAAGCTATGTCAAGATATTACCTATCTCATAGGTTTTTGCAACAAGGAAAATGAACCATAAAGTGCTATGTAAATATGAACTACTTTTAATAAAGACAAATATTAAAATCTGATTTGTAACTACACAATGGCTTCCACCTCTGGCCTTTTAAACTCGCCTTGCTTTGGGACAGCATGGCCAAGCTTTGAAGGTGGTCTGGAGAAGTGAACGTGGGGCACTTTCACAGGATGGGGGTCCTTTACATCATGTCAGCAACTTCCCCATGACAGCTTCAGCGTATTGTAATTGGATCCTGAAAAAGTCACAGGAGCTGTTTTCTTAGCTTAAAAGAAACCCCAACAATGCTATTTTAAAACAATGATGTGTTTGTATTTCAAAAGAAAACTGGCTGGACTTTTACTTGCCAATTGTTTAATATATTTCTTGGTAATTTACTGTCAACATACACCTTGATTCATCAAATCCAGTGTCAGGATATTTAAAAAGTGGTATTATATGCTTCTGGATAATTTAAAAACCCCATTTTTTGCTACCTTTCAGTGTTACTCATTGCACTATAGAGCCAGAATGGACCCTAAAGATCACCCAGTATACCCTGCATATATCTTTTAAAATAAATGAAGAAACTGTGGGTCATACAGACTAGAGTGACCTATGGTCATATGGCTATTGTTTTATTGAGCTTCGCAGATACTGCGTTTTTTAAAAAGATTTTTAAACAAACTGCAGGTCTGTGGCAACCCTGGGTCAAGCAAGTCCACTGGTGCCATTTTCCCAATAGCATGTGCTCACACTGTACCTCCTTTAGGTAATTCTCACAATATTTCAAACCTTTTCATTATTATTATATCTATGATTTGTGATCAGTGACCTTGGATGTCACTACTATAACTGTTTTGGGGCTCCATGAACCGTGCCCATATGGAGGGTCAACTTGATTGGTAAATGCTATGTATGTTCTTGACTACTCCACTGACCAGCTGTTCCCTGTCTCTCTCTTTCTCCCTATAACAAGATACAATAATACTGAAATTAGGCCAATTAATAACTTTGCAATGGCCTCTAAATATTCAAATGTAATGAAGAGTCAATCAATGTGGCAAACTCCATTGTTGTCTTATTTTATTAAATTGCCACTGCCACTCCTGATTGGGCAGCAGCCATCGGCATCAAGGCAAGACCCAGCAAAAAAGATGAAGGCTCAGAAAAACTCGCTGAAGGCTCAGATGATGGTTAGCATTTCTTAGCTATAAAGTATTTTTAAATTATGTACATTATTTTTTTAGACACAATACTATTACATAATTAATAGACTATAGTATAGTATAAATGTTACTTTTATATGGACTGGGAAATAAAAAAATTCATGTGACTCATTTTATTGAGATATTTGCTTTATGATGATGATCTGGAACTGAACCCGCAATATCTCTGAGGTATGTCTACTGCTAATTCGGACATGAGTAGGGACTGGAACCCTCAGTCTCTTGACTCCTTATCAGGAACCTGGTGCTGCTATCTCCTGCTACAGGGATGCTGGGCATCTCTGTGCCTAGGCCACACTTAGTATTTAACTTCAGTCATGGAAGATGGGAAATTTAAAACTCTGCTTTGTTTGTCTTCCATTATATGAGCTTTTCCACAGCTCTGCTTGGTCAAAAGATGAGGCTGTGGCAGCTGCTTGGGACAGCAGGAGGTGCTATTTTCTCAATCTGCCAACAGGGGGTGACCAAAGGTAGCAGGTGCTTCCTTTGCCTCTGTAACCCTTTGGTTTGATTGGGAACCTTTGACAATTCTGACATTACAGAAACATGAATTGCCCAGGTGGAATATGTTTGGCAATGTGGGGTGGGAGAATCCTGTGCATCCAGGCCACTTTGTGGAGTCTAGCACAGTTTGAGATGGCATTCCTGTACAGATATTATCCTAATCCTATACATTTCAGGTGTCACTTATGAAGAACTTTAATTTCAACACTTTTTCTTCTCAGCAGCCTGATGAGCTATGCTTACACGTATTCTCTCTCTCTCTCACTTCTCCTCCCTTCCTCCCTCCTTCTCTCTCTCCCCTACTGTTGTGATATTCTTTATGCTAGCTCCTAGAGGCTGTACAGGAGCTAAGACAGAATGAATTCAGCTGCAGTGTGGGAGTGAGGTAAATATCATTTATTTTGCTTTATTCTCTGTTGTTGAAGCCTCTCATCTATTGGCATCTCTGCTGGGCTAAAGGCACAATGAACTGGCCCATGATAACAAACAGACACAGTCAGCTCAGTCCTAGGATGTGGGCTGCATTCCCAGGTCTGGGCTGACTAAGTCAAAGGTGCCGTGAGCACTGGAGAGATCAGAGGTTCTTTCAGACATTGCTGAGTCCACCTCCTTCTCCTAAGGAAGGCAGAGGTCCAGCTAACTGATTTTGAATGATGTGCAATAAAGTGGCTTGCAATCTACTTTACAGACCTGTGTTAGAGCCATACTAGCTCCACTATCAGGAAGTTCTTTCTCTAGAAGGTGAGGAGAAGGATATCAGGTAAAAAAGATAAGTGGGCTTTTGGGAGACTTTGAGGATTACCAATTATCTGGTTTTTTGCTCTTGACTTTCAGAGAGTAGAAGTGATTTGCCTAGGGTCCCACAGAGAGTGAGAGAAACAAGATATGAACCCAGAGCCTTGAACTGCTGCCAAATCCAGCTGTCTTTCTACAGCACTACCTTAAAAAAAAAAAAACTCCATGCCTTTATCACTCATTTTTGCACACTATGTGTGATCTTCTCTTGACTTCCTACCAGAACTTTTTATCTTTAGTCATTAGAAAGTCAGCCTAGATAAGTACAATTCTGGGCATCGAGTATAAGGGGGAAAGAGTGGTATATAACTAGACAGAGCACCCAGACTTCTCTAATAGGCAGTAGAAAGGGAACTGGGCCTAGAGGCCTCCAATCCTGTGCATCGCTGAAGGGAATTTGTCTTCTGAGCTGAAGATGGTTGGATTCTACATCTATCTGGTCCCGTGAGGTCAAACCTGGATGGAGCCTATGCCCCAGACCTCCTCACACCAGTATGGAAGGAGAGAAAGGGAGCTTCTATTGCTCACCAGAAGCTGGGCAGCTCATGGTTCATTCTGAGGAAGAATATGGAGCTCAAGAAGGAACCCTGCATCCCCCCGGGGGTGGGGAGTGAGAAGGTGTGGCAGTTTTCACATGTTGTGCCTACAGTCAGTATCAACCAACTATCATCCCTGGGCTGTGCATTCCCTAATGATGACCTTGTAAGATGGACCCGGGGATTCAGTCCATTTTAACTTGACAAAGGTAGGTACAGGAAAGAAGTAATCAAAGTGACTCTGGTACATTCCCAAGGGAGGTAAATCCACATTAGTAACAGACAAAGCCTGTGGCTGCAATCATCTCCGAACCTTCAAGATTCTGTTCCTCATGCACAAGTCTCCATGTCTTATCATATTGGTACACAAACAAGAGGGTGTTATCCAGAAGGCAAACACAATGGTATTCTTTAAGTTGTCTGGATGGAGACTTTTCTGACAGCAAGAGGGCACATAATGCAGGACAGAAAGGGAAAGAAATATATAGTGTAAGTACTTGAAAGTTGCTAACTTGTATTCTCATTGGGGGTGGGATAGAAGAAGCTATGTGAATGAGATGTCTGTGAAGGGGCTACAGCAGACAAAATGGGGCAAGAAGAGACTGTGGGTACGTATAGGAAAAGAGAACAATGTCTTTATAGTGGACAACGTGCTTAGAAGAAAAATGTTAGTCTCGGTCTCAAGCTGGAGTGATATCTTAGTACTTTCTATATCTTGTCCCCTGTCCCCATTATCTGCGAGTCATGAATTGAAAATATACCTACAACTACTACAAAATTTTCAGTTAAGATCACCACTAACAACCTCCTCACCCCCACCCCAGTTCTGTTACTTCCTGATGGGTGTACTTGAGCTTTCCAATTATCCAGGTAATTGAGAAGGGCTGTATGGGGACTGGCTGTATTAGCTAAGATAGTGGCTGACATACCAATAATCTTTTGCAGTAACCAAGAGTAAACCCAGCTCGATGTGCAGAAAATCAGCAACTCTGAAGCCAAGTAAGCTCATAGCAGCTTTGAAGCAGACCCTGAGCCATTTGGTGGTTTATGGACCTTTAAGAGACATCCTTATCTTAAGAGACTTTCCTAACTTGGTTATGGAGCTCTCAGATACATCCTGGTTTATGGTTTTTGGAGATAGCCTCTTATTGTCTGTGGCCAAGCCTTGACTGCTTATCACCAAGAATGTATTCTGATTATATCAAAGGGCTATAGCTCAGATACCTGGAATTCCTCCTGGATCTCCCCCTCCTATTGGGAATGGGGTTCCCTAACTCATTCCTTTTTAAGATTTCCTGCCTTTTCATCCCTTTTCTCTGCCTTTCTTTGTTTGCAAAGTATATATACTCTCCCCATCCATTACTTGGCATAATACCAGTACCCAGTAGTACCCAGTGTAAGCTGGGTAGTTCCAATGTACATGTTTTTCTTCTCTACTTAATAAAAATCTTCTTTGATTTCACAGGCATTATCTTCCTCTGATTTTCTCCCCTTTAGGGAAAAGGGAGATTTTGATCTTGAGAACTGGCCTTTGCATTCTCTGGGTATTGGGGGAAAGAGAGAACTAAATACCCTAAAGAAGGTATCTGCCTAGGTTTACATGGGCAAAGCAGTTGAAAACAGAAGCTCAAAGTTAGAACATCTTTCAGGAGACAAGTCTACAGGACAGTGTCATTGAGTTTCCACACCAATGCTAATGCTATAAAAGGAATGGTTATTCTAACTTCTGCAGAAGTGAGGATGGAACTTCACAGATATGTCATTTTCTGATACTCACACTTCCACTCCCAAACAACTTAACCTGTAAAATTAAATGAGGTAATTAAATGAGATAATATTTCTAAAGTACTTAGCACAATGCCTGGCACACAGAGCTTAATAAATGCTTATTTCCTTCCTGTTCTGTTTTCCTTCCTTTTAAGTTTCTATTTTCTGCTAATCTGAAAAACTTATCTTTTTAAATGTGTCTGATGGATGCTAATGGGTCAGAAGCACAAAAGTTCCCACCTTTTCTGTGCTCTGCTCTCTCGACACTGCTTAATATAAAGACCATTGTTTCAGTCAGTTCTCGTAATCTCTCATTCATCCCATTTCTGCCTGTCTTCAAACAGAAGGTAACAATCATGTACAGATTGCACCTTATGGTAAGCATCTTTAAAAATGATACAATTTCAGAATTGGAGAGGATTATGTCTCAGAGGCTTTCTAGTCCATTCTGTATCTAACCAAGACTCCCTCACTGCTTCCCATGAAAGCACATTCCACTTGCAAATACCTCTATTGGGAAGTTTTTGCTTATATCAAGCTTGTCTCCTTTTCCATGGCTTCCACCTATTGTTCCTGGTTCTGACCTTTGTGGTGAAGCAGAATATGTCTAATCCCTGTATGGGACAGTCCTTCTGAGACATATGTTCCCCCAAATCATTGGGCTATGCAAAATGGCACAATTTAAAAAAACCCAAAGAGCTTATGTAAAAATGGAGTTACGGGTACAATGCTCAAAAACTTATCAATGACACGTAAAAAGCAGGAACCTCATAAAATGGTAGCACAGTTTTATACCTTAAATGGCTAAGAAAGACACAAATATTACAATAAATAGTGGTTCCCTCTGTGGCCTCAGGCTGCTGCAGAGCCTGCAACCTATAGCTGAAGAACAAATTGGGCAGCCTGCCTCAGGCCATGGCAGAAGGGGGTGGGGGTGGTGTGAGCCAGCCCTCCTCAGCCCACAGCTCCTACTGCACTGGAAGACAGATAATGAATATGGCACTTTACTTTGACAAAGACAGAAGGGTTGAAACTGGTGAGCTACTGTAAACTATGTAGCATAAATATTATTAGTCCCATTTTTTACATGAGGAAATAAAGGTTCAGATAGATGGATTCGTCCAAAGTCACACAAATTCATACATTTCAAATTCAGAGTCCTACTTTTCACTGCACTACACCAGTAAACATAAAGGAACTATAAAAAATGTGCATATACATGATGACAAAAGTCACTGTACAGTAGTAGAGGTGAGGACTGTCCCACCAGGGGTCTTAGGAAAGAGCTATGATTGTTGAGCTGAGTTCTCTCGTGTCAAAAGCAAGGTTTGGGTGATGACAATGAATTCTCTACTTGGGAGCAAGCTCAAATAACATCCATACTGTGGGGAAGGGCGGGTCCCCAGGAAGCCATCAGCTCAACATTTAGTTTTCACACTATACTCTGGGTCATCTGACTCAGTTTCCAGGATTACCTTTATCCAGGGATGCTCCTGCCATGTGGTAAAAGCTCAGGGCAGTGTCCACATCATTAATGTTCTTCAGGAAAGTAAAGAAGTTTTCCACCTCTTCAAATGTCAGGCCCTGAAAACAGAAGGGAACATGGTTTCATCATCAAAAAATAGCAGGCTCAGAACAAGAACTGTGTGAAGGAATGCCTAATCTGGACATTAATGCAAAAAAAGAAGTCAACGTTCCACTTGCTGTAAAAGGCAGGCCAACTATTAGCTTAACTTCAGTATTCTCCTTCATATACTTCTTCCACAAAGATGCCTACTATTATGGTGATGCTTCAGTGCCCTAAAGAATCACCACAGTCAGTACCACACGAGGGAAATGTTTCAGTACAGAGCAGAACCCAATGCAAGGCCGCTGTTGTACACTGTTCCAAAATAAAAGCTACACAAGCAATCTATCAGCTCCACTCTGATGAAGGCTTACTGTGTGAAGAAACTCTTCAAACTAGCTAGAGGCTTGATAATCTTATTTTTTGTGTATTGTTACTTAAAAATGAATTAATTAATTTTTAGTTTTCAACATTCGCTTTTATAAGATTTTGAATTCTAAACTTTTTCCCTTTCCCACCATTCCCCCCTCCTCAAGGTGGCATGCAATCTGACATAGGCTATACATGTATGATCATATTGAACATATTTCCACATTAGTCATGTTGTGAAAGAAGAAGAACAAAAGGGAAAAACTATGAGAAAGAAAAAACAAGAAAACAACAAAAGAAAGAGAAAATAGTATGCTTTGATCTGCATTCAGACTCCACAGTTTTATGTCTGGATGTGGACAGTATTTTCTATCACAAGTCTTATAGAACTGTTTTAGATCCTTGCATTGCTCAGAAGAGCTAAGTCTAACAAAGTCGGTCATCTTATGTATTGTTTAAAGCAAGAGCTGACATGTACAAAGGAAAACTACCAAGATAAGTCTAGGAATGACTTGAATGTCAGCATCAGAAAAGTTCAAACTTACAAAGGGGCTCCACCCCAGCAAGACAAGACCTGTTATGACAACAGGGTCCCCTGAGGCACCTTGAGGCTATTAACAGACACTGGATTTTACTCAGCCTTGTTCCACCTTTCTACTGAAGCTGAAGAGAATACTAACTGAGATCAGGATGTGAGGAATAGCTTTCTCCCTTAATAGAGATATCTATGTTCCAGCCAAACTGGCTTGCTTGCTGTTTCCCATATATAATGTTCTACCTGCTGTCCTCCATGCCTGGAACACTCTCTCTTTTAAAAAAAAGTAACTTATTTTTTTGGCTCCACTTTAGGTTCCAAACCAGAGTTCTCTACCCTGCACTAGAAAAGGCCAACATTTAACACAAATACATATACACACATATGTATGTATGTGGGCATGCATATATATGTATGTATAGATATATATATATATATATATATAGACTATTTATACACACACACATACACACACACATATATAGAGAGACAGACAGACAGACAGATAGACAGAAAGATGTAAAACCATACTATGCATACTTCTATTTATCAGTAAACTCCTTGAAGGCAGGGGTTATTTTCATTTTTGTGTATGTATCCCTAGGGTCTAGAACAAAACATGGTATGTAGCAGGTACTTAATAAATGTCTATTGAATTGAAATGAAATAAAATATACTTAAAGGAACTCTTCTGGTATCCTTAAAATTAGGTCATGGCATTGCTTTGACACCCTAGAGAAACCTCTGCCCCCTCTCCAGATTGCTGAGTCCTGACTCTAGACCACCATTCCATGCTCCCTCTCTGGACTTCCCTTCCTCCTCAAGAGACCCCTTGACCCTATGCAGGTGCCCCCATCCCATGCTTTCCAGTTCCCCTTTAAGTGCTTGATTAGAATGTAAGTCCCTTTAAGGCAAAGACCGTCTTGTTTGCTTGTATCTGTATCCTCAGAACTTTGAAGAAAACCTGGCCCACAGTCAGCACTTTGAAAAATTCTTTTTATCTATGAATGAATGAACAAATGAAAAAGCATTGATTAAGCAATGTTTCTGTGCCAAGCACTGTGCTAAGTCCCAGGGACACAGTTCCTACTCTCAAGGGTGACACACCACAAACAGGAGGTCTCAGCTGCAGGTGAGAGGGAAAGGCCCATGGTGCTCAGGGTGCAGAGGTGAAACAGATGATAGATGATGATGTCTCTTCCTTTACGTCATTTCCACATTTGTATCATTTGACAGTGCTGAGGATGTCATGGGGAGAATTTCTTCTGGGTCTTCAGCAGCCGTGGCTGCAGCTCCCAGAAGCAGTTGCCAGGACACAAATGCCCATCTGTCTCTCCATCTATCACTCTCATTTGATCAGTGAAGCTGGGAGGTGACAGAGATTGCCTATGTGGGACGTAAAGGATTCCTGCCTCATTTTAGAGTCACAGAATTTTGTAACTTTAAGGAAGGACATTTTGGAGATCATCTAGTCCAATCTTCATTTTTATGTATGGGAGAGCTTAGGCTCAGAGAGGTTAAATAACTTGTGTGAAGTCACACAGCTAGTTATGAGCACAGCCAGGACTATAAACTGGTTCTTTCACTTTTTTCCACTACACTGCCCTAGTGCTTGATGACATGAGTAAGCAGGCTTAGCACCTAAGACCCAAGAGAGGAAATAAATCTTGGTCTGGGATGGAATCTCTTGGAAGGCAATCAGATGTTTCCTTGGTGGTTTGTGTGAAGGGCTGTGCTTGTCATCCTTTTCCCACAGCCCAACATGAAGAAGCAACTTGTTGCCTAAGGAAAATCATCTTACACTTTAAAAATCTTTTGCTCTGCTTAGACCATAAAGACTTGGAATCACGAAATCACAAAACCTGGTTCAACCATTTATTAGCACTATGATCCTGGGTCAGGCCACTACCTCTCTGAGGCACCAATTTAGCTGATACTCTAACTCATATTTCACAGGGCTGTTGTAACGATTAAATAAAATAAGGAATATAAAGTATCATAGAAACATAAGCTATTACTACTATTTAGAGCCTTTGCAAAGAGATAACTTTCATGTAAAGGGCAGGGAAAACATTTCCAAAGAAGGCTAGGCCACTGTGTTCTATATATTAGGAGATTATTAGAGCTACTGATAAAATACCTGAAAAGGATTCCAGAAAGACTAATGATAAAGAAAACAAAAAAAAACCCAGAAGGAATCGCCTCAATCCAGTCCAGAACTGCACAAAAAGATGGCCAGGAGGGGTTGGAGGCAGGTAGAGGGATTGTACCAGGGAAGTCAGTGTGAGCTCAGGTAAACCTGGAAGCCAGCAGAGCAAGGAAGAGAAACTGTGCCAGGGAAGCCAGAGTGAGCGCAGTAAGCAGGCCAGAAGCTGGCAGGGGTGGGAAGCAGGCCTATGCCAGGGAAGTCAGTATGAGCTCCTGCAAATGGACCTGGAACCAGATAGTACTCTGAACAGGGGAGTTACAAGCCATGAGGAGTTCTCATAATTGAGGACCTGAAGCCAGATTTGATCCCTGGCTTGTCAGAACAGAAGTAGGGGACAGAACAACTCTCTTGGGTCACTGTCCTCAGAGGACTTGGAGCAACAGTAGGAGATAGGGCCAACTCAGCATCTAGGCACCACTTTATGCAGTATTCCGCTGGGGTCTGGTAGAGCCAGAAGGTGGGATGAAACCGATTCCTTAATGGACACTGTGCAAGTAGAAGACAATGATAATAGTAATAACAATGATGATGGCTAGCATTTATATACTGCTTTAAGGCTTGTAAAGGGCTTCATCATTTGATCACTGCAACAACCCTATCAGGTAGGGGCTATTATCCCCATTTTACAGATGGGAAACAGGCTAAGAGAGGTTTAGTGACTTGGCCAAAGTCACAGATATAGGAAATATCTGGGACAGGATCTGAACTCAAGTCTTCTTGACTCCCAGTCCAATACTCTATCTGTTCTCTAACAGAATTTGTATGAGACCAGAACCTGTGGTGGACCACCACAAGACTAAGACAGAAACTAGGGGAGGCTTAATACCAGCCATCTCATCATCCAGAGATGAGCAGTGGCATCCAGGTTACAGAAGGACAGAACCAAATGAGGCCTACTTAATCCATCTAAGAGCTCTGGAGGGGAGGGCCTGAGCATGAAATCTAAACCAAGAATGGAGGTGGAAAATATGAGTAAATAGAAGAAAACACTCAGGTCAGTGAAGACATTCTATGAGTTAAGAGAAACCCAAGAGGTAAACCTAGAAAGAGAGTAATCCTGAAATAAGTCCAAGAAGATTTCAGAGGGGGAAAATGGTTTGGCCACAAAGACTATTAGAGTGGCTAAAAGAAATGAAACAAGATATAAAAAAATTAAATTATACATAAAACTAGAGTTTGGAAAGAAAATGAAATGAAAATAAATAGCCTAGAAGTGAAAAGTGTAAAAGCTTACCCAAATAGTGGACTACCTACAAAACAGAATGAAACAAACAGAATTCAATTTCATGAGATAATAAGAAGTATTAGAACAAAGTAAAATCACTGGAAAAAGTATAAAGAAAATATAAAGCATCTACTGTTTAAAAAAACTGATCTGGAAAACAGGTGAAAGAAAGACAATTTAAAAGTCATTAGACATATTGAAAACCATGATGAAACAAAAAATGTAGACACTATATTTTGAAAAATCCTAAAAGAAAACTGTCTGTATATGTTAGAAGCAAAGGGCAAAAAGTAAATAGAAGGAAAAGAACATGTTCATCACCTCCTGGAAGAAATCCTGAAAACTGTAAATAGCCAGGAATGCCACAGCCAAAATCCAAAGCTTCCACGTAAAAAAAAAATACTGCAAGCTGACAGAAAGAAAGAGTTCAAGTACCCTGAGCTGACAGTCAAAGGATCACACCAGATTTGGCAAAGACTAGTATAAAAGACAGTAAATCTTAAAATAGCATAATTGAAAAGGCAAAAGATAAAACCATATAACCAAAAATAACAGCCTACAAAACCAAGTATAATCCTACAGGGTAAAGATTGTTAGCCAAGTGGAAACTTTGAAATTCAAATGCAGGGATCAAGAATAACTTAGAAAGATAAATACATTTAAGCAGTTGGAAGTTGCTAAACAGTAATGAAGTTCTGACATTCTAAATGGGGGAAGAGAGTTAAGGGTCCCTTCAGAATCGTAGTATCTTCAAGGGTTGCAGAAGAAGTCAAATATAGGTGTGTTTTTCTTCTGTATGCTTAGAGGAAAGGCAAGAGAGGAATGTATGTGGGAAGAAGGGGGAAGGAGCAAGACTCTCATGATCTCCCTCCTTCTGAACCAGATTAAGGAGAGCTGAATATATACACATAGAGTTTGGTATAGAAAAGCATTAAACTCAATAGTGATATAGGCAGGGATAATGGAAGAGAAGAGTAGGGTATAAGGAGAAAGGGTTTAAGGAGGGAACAGCCACAGGTAATGCAAATTTCAAGTTGGGATGAGGAAAAGGAGGGTTGATCATAAGGGGAATATTAAAAAGAGGAAGAAAATGTAAGAATCAGATCTAAGGGTGAGGACTAGGTGAAGAGAGGAGGGGCAGAGAAGGAGAAACAGATCAATTCAACTGCAGATTACTAGTGCTGATCAGATTCCTTCTCTTTTGTCCTCAATATTGTCTGCATTTAACTTTTGTGACTTTAAGTATTTGTGTGATTTTATTTGTAACATGTTTCACTTTCGTGTTGGTAACTGTGCACATTTATGGCTATGTGCAGTAGAGAAAAAATGAGAAGCGTGATATACAAATATATGTCCACGAAAAGGGGGAAAGTATTTGTAAAAGTGTTTATGAATCTGCTCCAGAAAATGCTAACGTAACCTCTCCAGGGGGCACTGAAGGAATTGAAAAAATGGAAAAGGGGCTAAGTTTGTGGGTATATGAGCTGATGGTCACCCCTGACCTCTTGCCAGTGCTTGCTTGAGTGAGCATCCCACCTCCCCATGTCACTGGGCTCCTGGTGTGGCACATCTGGGAACAGTTCAACCACAGATCCAAAAGGGAAATTAGAGATGGCAGGTTGCTCTTTTCCCTTTTTTTTTTACCTATGGGTTGTTCTGATGTAGCTGCTCCTGCCCCTGCCCCTCCATCCCACGTGGTGATGCCTCTCCTCTCCCCTGCATTTCATGGGTTATTTCATGGTTACTGTGTTAGGACAAGTGCATATTATCAGAATTAATGTTTTGTCATAAAGAGTTGTATGCAGAAAAGTGCATTTTCAGCACTCTCTAGTAGAAGATTAGTTTTTAGTGGTCATGGCAACCTAACCCCTTATGTCCCATAGATTTAACAAATTAGCATTCATGTTTTTTGACTTTTGTGCTGTTTTCTAGGAATGTTACCTCCATGGAAGTTGAGGATTGACTGTATAAGCACGTGAAATAAAAATTATAAAATTATAGGGAGATCACAATGTGCTCTTTTCAGATTTATACAAATCTGACGAAAAGATAAATAAGAAATATATTAATGATCTGAATGGAATCTTGGAAAAGTTAGCTAGATCTCTGATGATTGTTGTTGTTGTTGTTGTCCTTTGTTCTTGAAGAGGACCATGACATCATGGAGGTGATGTCATGACAGATGATTACTGAATGGGAAAATAAAGGAATATACATATTTTCAGCTGTGCATGGCACCTTTTACAAAAACTGACAATGTTCTAGGGCACGAAATGTAAAAGATTTTGCACAAAGTCACTGAAGTTAAAATTAGAAGGAAAACAGTTCTCTGAGAAAAATATTTGCGGCAAATTTCTCTAATAAAGCTCCAACGTCTAAGGTTTGGCATAAGGAAATGATTTATATAAGAATAAAGGCAATTCCTTAATAGACAAATGGTCAAAGCATATGAACGGGCAACCCTCAAGAGAAGAAAGGCAAACTATCAACAACCACATAAAAATGCTCCATGTTACATATAAGAAATATAAATTGGAAGAACTCCAAGGTTCCATTTCACACCCATTAGATTTTCAAGAATGGTTAAAAAAAAAAAAGGAAAATGACAACTGCTATAGGGACTTTGGGAGAATGAGCACATTAATGCAATGCTGGAGTTGCGAGGTGGTTATAGTATCATAGGATCATAAATTTAGAGGACATCAAATCCACTCCCCTCATTTTACCTAGGAGGAAGCTAAGGTGCAAGTGACTTACCCATGGTCACACAGTGCTCTAACCATTTTGGAAGACAACTTGGGAACCATGCCCAAAAAGTCAATGAACTTCCTTACCACTCCTAGGCTTATACCCCAAAAAGATCAAATAAAGAGGGAAAGGACTCATATATACAAGAATAATTACAACAGTACTTTCTGATGTAGCAAAGAACTAGATACAAAGTGGGTGACCACCAATTAAGTAATTGCTGAACAAATTAAGGTATATGAACTAGAATATTATTATGACTTGATAAATGGAAGAAATGGATTTAGAGAAACCAGGTAGGGCCTGTATGAAGATGCAGAGCAAAGTAAGCAAAACCACAAGAACAAGTTAGAAAATGACTTCAACAGTGTAAAGGAAAACAACTGTGAAAGACTTAACAACTCTTAATCAGTGTCATGACCAATCATGAAATGATGGGAATATCAGGTAAGGAAGGAGCGACCACTCTATCTTTGAATGTGTGATAAAGAAGAAGAGGAAATCTGGACATATTCTGACATGCTCCCTAGGTTTGGGGAAAGCAAATTTCAAAGAATTCAGAGGAAACATTGGTTAGGATCTCACGGACTAAAATACTTTAGGGTTAGTCATCTCAGAACATATGTTTGAGAATGAAATTCACAACCAAACAAAGGATAGAGAAAATCAGACAGGTAAAAAAGACAATTGTGATAACATAAAATTAAAAAGATTTTATATGAACAAGTCCAATATGGCTAAGTAATCTTATCTATAGGAAATAAGTTAACAGGGAAAAATTTTTGCAGCAAGTTTCTCTGATGATGGTCTTATTCCCAAGAAGCATAAAGAACTGATTCATATTTATAAGAATAAAAACCATTCCCCAATTGATAAATGGTCTAAGGATATGAACAGGCAGTTCTCAAGGGAAGAAACTGTCACATGGAAAAATATTCTAAGTGACTAATAATTAGAGAAATGCAAATTAAAGCAATTTTGAAGTTTCCTGCCTTTTACCCATGAGACTGACAAAGTACACACAAAAAAGAAAATGACCAATCTTGGTGGCACTGAGGGAAAACAGGCATATTGGTGCACTATTGATGGAGCTATGAATTAGCCCAACCCTTTTTGAATGTAAGTTGGAATTATGCACAAAAGTTACTAAACAGTTTATGTCCTTTGATCCAGCTAGAAAAAGACATCAAAGAAAAAGCAAAAGGTACTGTATGTACAAAAAAGATTTATAGCAGTCTTTTTGTACTGGCAAAAAAGAATTGTGGTACAAAAATATTATAGAATACTATTATCATGTTACAAGAAATGAGGAAAAAATAGTTTTGAGGAGACATAGGAAACTTGTATGAATTGATACAGAGTGAAATGAATAGAATCAGAAGAACAATTTATATCAAGGGCAGCAAATTATGGCCCAAAACCCACCACTTGTTTTGTACAGGCTATGAGAAAAGAATGGTTTTTATATTTTTAAAAAAATAGTATTTTATTTTTTTCCCCCAATTACATGTTGACAATTTTTAGCATTTATTTTTATAAGATTTTGAGTTCCAAATTTTTCTCCCTCCCCTCCCCTCTTCGGAAAATGGTAGGCAATTTGATACAGGTTATACATGTGCTATCACGTAAAACATATATGCATATTAGTCATGGTTGTAAAAGAAGAAACAGATCAAACTGGTGGCCACCCACTTTGTATCTAGTTCTTTGATACATCACAAAGTACTGTTGTAATTATTCTTATACATACACACACACATATCTATCTATCTATCTACACACACACACACACACACACACACACACACATATGAATCCTTTCCCTCTTTATTTGATCTCTTTGGGGTATAAGCCTAGGAGTGGTAAGGTGGGTCAAAGAGAATGCACTTTTGGGCATGGTTCCCAAGTTGTTTTCCAAAATGGTTGGAGCACTATGTAACCCTGGGTAAGTCACTTGCACCTTAACTTCCTCCTAGGTAAAATGAGGGGAGTGGATTTGACGTCCTCTAAATTTTGTGCTATCATGTAAAACATATTTCCACCTTAGTCACAGTTGTGAAAGAAGAAACAGGTCAAAAGGAAAAACAAACACGAAAAGAAAAATAAAGTAAAAAAGTATGCTTCGATCTGCACTCAAAGTCCATCAGTTCTTTATCTATATGTGGAAAGCATTTTCCTTCAAATCATTTGTATTTGTCTTGGATCACTGTGTTGCTGACAAGAGCTGAGTCATTCATAGTTGAAACAGTAAGGCAATAATAACAACGTAGACGATAATTGTCAAAATGTCTATGTAGTTCTGTAATGCAAAGTATACAAGACTCTCCATAAAGAAGGTAGAAGTAGTAAAACATTTATTCAGACACCAGAGAACCATATCCCATAACCACATGCTGAGCTCCCACAGCCAGTCAGTCCACTTCATCATAACAGCAAGGAGCCCAAAACATTCAATACAGAAAATCACAACATGGAGCCTCAACATCCCAAAACCTCTCCAACCCCCTGCTGGGGTCTTTCTCAAAACAAACTCACAGTACAGCTAAGTTAGCCTGTTCAGTTTTAACAATCACGAGGGTGGCCACTAGCAGCCACCAGCAGCCATATTGTCTCACTCTCTCTGCATTTCTGTGACATAACTTCCTTTTCCTTTCAGGAAGCTCCTCCTACCATGTAACTTAGGCTTCCTGTGACATAAGCAGGTCACATGGCCTATTAATGGGTGGGAAAGATCTTCAAATCAAAATTGCTAATACAATAGTTGATCATCACAATGTTTATGATACTGTGTAGAATGTTTTCATGGTTCTGCTCATTTCACTTTGCATCAGTTCATACAAGTCTTTCCAGGTTTTTCTGAAATCTGCCTGTTCATCATTTCTTATTGCACAATAGTATTCCATTACATTCATATACCACAGCTTGTCTAGCCATTCTCCAATTGATAGGCATCCCCTCAATTTCCAATATTTTTGCCACCATGAAAAGGCCTAGTATAAAAAGGGCATATGTAGGTCTTTTCTCCTTTTTTATGATCTCTTTGGGATACAGACCTACTAATGGTATTGCTGGATTAAAGGGTATACATAGTTTGGTACTCCTTTGGGCACAGTTCCAAACTGCTCTCCAGAATGGTTGGATCAGTTCACATCTCTACCAACAGTGCATTAGTATCCCAATTTTCCCATATCCTCTTCAACATTTATAATTTTTTTTAATTTTTTTTGGCATATTAGCCAATGTGATAGGTGTGAGGTGGTACCTCAGAGTTGTTTTAATTTGCATTTCTCTAATCAAAAGTGATTTAGAACACTTCTTCATATGCCTATAGATAGCTTTGATTTCTTCATCTGAAAACTGCCTATTCATATCCTTTCACCATTTATCAAATGGTGAATGGTTTATATTCTTATAAATTTGATTTTGTTCTTTATATATTTGAGAAATGAGTAGTTTTTACATTTTTAAAGAATGAAAACCATTCTTAGCTCTAGGGTCAAATATGGCCCTGGGGAGAGGGGTGGGTAAAGAGTAGTTTGGTGACCCCTGATTTATACTATAACATCAATACTGTAAAAATGAACAATTTTTGAAAGACTTGAGAATTCTGATAAACTAAACGGTCGCTCATGCTTTCTGGACTAATGAAGATCATTGCCTACTTCACAAAAGAGATGATGGGCTAATATATGGAATAAGAAATAGATTTTTGGACATAACTAATAATGGAATTGGTTTTGCCTGATTGTGTTTATGTGATAAATGGGAGTAGGGGAGACTGAATGGGGAGAAAAAAATAATGATTGAAAATGGAAAAAAAATTCAATTAAAAAAAGTGGATATCCAAAGATCTCACTAACCAACTTAGCTCTTGTAAATGATGTAAAATGTAAAGATGATGGAAGCAAGACCAGATAATATAAGATGAATACAAGATTGTAACATGGTCCTGTCAAAATGGTGTCAGGAGTGCTAAAACTTGGTATGAGCTGAGACTATTGAGGAAAGCAAACTAAAGGATTATTATTGTTATTTTTGGCTGTATTGGAAGAAAATGGAGGATCAAGGTAGGGGCAGGACCTTTGCTTGGTGTAGCTTGGTTGAAGATAACTGACGAGGAAGGTAGAACTTGCTTGACTCTGGGGTTTCTTTCCCCGGCAAACAAGAATGGACTTTTCCATGAGAAATGGCTGAACAAAAAGAATCAACAAAGAGGTGATACTCAAAATAAGTAAAGAGATGGTATGATGTTGAGGATACAGTTTTAGCAAAATCAGTATCTCATGCTATTTTCATGGAGAAGATGGAAAGATATGGATTATATAATAATGCAATGAGACAAATGGAATAATGAGAAAGCATTTATTAAGCTATCACTATGTGCAAAGCACTTGGGATATGGAGACTATAAAGTGACTACAAAGTGACAGCAAATAAAATATTACCCTGTTCTTGGAAACTATGTCTCATGACCTGACACTGCTGGAATCTGCTGCAAGGAGCCAGGGGTGGGGGGAGAGGCCTGGAAAGATCACGTTACTTTGATACAGGAACTGAGGCCAGTATAATAATATAAGCCTGGTTTAGAATAGAAGCCTATTTGTAAAATTTTGTAGAACTGTATGATGGGAAGGAAAAAGCTATGGAATGGAGACTGGGTAGCTACTTTACAGAACCACAGAATTTCAGAGTTGGAAGGAACCTCAGTGGTCATTTAGCTTATCCTATACTTGAAAAAGATCCCTTCTATGACACACTTAATAAGTGTTCATTTGGGCTTTGCCCAAAGACCTCCACTGAGTTCATTTCAATTTTTAATTGAAAAATTTTAGCTCAAATAGTCAGGAAGTTTTTTCTACATTAACCTCTTGGTAACTTCTACCCTCCAGGGCCAAAGAATGTCAGCCCTTCAAATACTTGAAGATGGCTATCACTTAAGTCTTCTCTTCAAATGAAACACTCCCAGTTCCACCTACATATGTCATGATCTTGAGGCTGTTGGATGTCCTCTAGATGCTCTCCCCGTAACTGGATTTATTACTGAAATCCGATCAGAGGAGACAAAGAGCCACTTGATTCCACGTGTTCTATTTCTTATGCAAGTACACACATGTGCTAATCACAACCATGGATTTTTTCCATGCTAGTAGCCAGCAGACTAATGGAAATACTCAATTACTTAATACATTCCCTTAAAATTTCTTTATTAAAGCAAGCAAACAGAGAAGGAATTATGTTTTTATTATTAGACATCTACAGTTTCCCACTGTTGGGGTAGATAAGATGAGAAGGAAGTGAAGAATGAGCTCCTCTGTGTCTGTGGTGTGATTCAGACAGGCAGTGGATGAATGTGCAAACAGACTCTGACTTGATTTTTAATTAGTCACTGAAGGCATCCCTCAGGCATCAAAACCAAGCTGCCCAGAGTTACATCTATGTTCCCGTAAAAGACAGACTAGTTCTCTCCTCTCTTCTACCATGAATTCCTCTCCCCCAGAAGAGTCTTTCATTTGTTTACCTTCCTGCTTCATATTTTTACTGCTTTAGTCCTGTGCCAATAAAAGCTACCATGAATGCAGACCTCAAGTTTTTCTCCAAATGTGGTCCGGTAACCGGGGAAATGCAAGCCATTTTCATTACTTGCATCTTTGTAAACATTTAAAAAATACTTCAATCACTTTATATTAGAGGTAAAGTTAAACCACCAGATTCATTATAAAGTTACTGCTGAATTCTGCCACATATACATAGGTGCAAGTTGTAAGAATTTAATATGCATAAAACAAGGTGATGACATTTCAATTAAATTGGAGCACATTAATAATTACCTTGTGTACATCACTTTATTTGATGGTGTGAATAAATGTCTAGAAGTTAACATGGAAAATCCTTGTATCTTTTACTGTCAAACATCCAGATTTATGGCCAATCTCATGTTTCATCTTATGCATAAAACAAAGTAAAGTCAGTTAATGATGCTCATAAGCAGAAGCCAAACCTCTCGGGGCTTTGCTTTTTGGATGGTGCTTCTGAGTTTCTAAACAAAGTATCCCATCATACCCATTCCTATCCAGATCTCCTGTCTTCAGCGGAGTCCAAAGAGATTTGCTAATACTCTGCTACATCATGACTGGCTGTGAGAAAGAGGAGCAGATGGAAGCCAAAAGGCCAATGGCTGGAAAAGTCACTCTGAGAGTTGGTGCTGCCCAGGGAATCCTGGGGAAAAGGCCCTTGTAAACATTTAATTTTCTAAAAATAACACTTTAAACTCCAGCTTCTGGGATAAGAACTCACCATTTGAAAAAAACTGCTAGGAAAACTGGAAAACAGTATGGCAGAAACTAGGCATAGCCCAACATATTACACCATACACCAAGATAAGGTCAAAATGGGTACATGATTTAAACATAATAGGTAATATCATAAGCAAATTAGGAGAGCAAGGAATAGTTTACCTGTCAGATCTATGGAGAAGGGAAGAATTTATGACCAAACAAGAGATAGAGGACATTATGAAATACAAAATGGATAATTTTGATTATGTTAAATTAAAAAGGTTTTGCACAAACAAAGCCAATGCAACCAAGATTAGAAGGCAAGTAGAAAGCTGGGAAATAATTTTTCTAGCCAGTGTCTCTGATAAAAGCTTCATTGCTAAAATATATAGAGAACTGAGTCAAAATTATAAGAATACAAGTCATTCCACAATTGATAAATGGTCAAAGGATATGAACAGGCAGTTTTCAGATGAAAAAATTAAAGCCATCTATAATCTTATGAAAAAATGCTCTAAATCTCTACTGATTGGACAAATACAAATTAAAACAACTCTGAGGTACCACCTCACACCTATCACATTGGCTAATATGCCAAAACAGGAAAATCATAAATGTTGAAGATGTGGGAAAATTGGAACACGAATGCATTGTTGGTGGAGTTGTGAACTGATCCAGCCATTCTGGAAAGCAATTGGGAACTATCCCTAAAGGGCTATAAAACTATGCAGACCTTTTGATCCAGCAATAGCAGTACTAGATCTGTATCCAAAAGAGATCACAAAAAGGGGAAAATGACCTAAGTGTACAAAAATATTTATAGCAGCTCTTTTTGGCCAAGAATTGGAAATTGAGGGGACACCCACCAATTGAGGAATGGCTGAAAAAGCTGTGGTGTATGAATGTAATGGAATACTACTGTGCTATAAGAAATGATGAACAGACGGATTTCAGAAAAACCTGGAAAGACTTACAAGAACTGATGCTGAGTGAAGTGAGCACAACCAGGAGAACATTGTACACAGTAACAGCAACACTGTGCAATGACCGACTTTGACTGACTTAGCTCTTCTCAACAATACAATGATCTAAGGCAATTCCAAAAGACTCATGATGGAAAAGGCTATCCACCTCCAGAGAAAGAACCACGGAGTCTGAATGCAGATCAAAGAGGACTATTTTCTTTTTTGTTGTTTGTTTTTTCTTCCTCGTATTTTTCCCTTTTGTTCTGATTCTTCTCTCACAACACGACTAATGGGGAAATATGTTTAATATGATTGTACATGTATAGCCTATATCAGATTGCATGCCATCTTGGGGATAGAGGAGACAAGGGAGGGAAGAAAAAATTTGGAACTCAAAATCTTATAAAAGTAAATGTTGAAAATGATCTTTACATGTATTTGGAAAAAATAAAACACTACTAAGTGGAAAAAATATCACTTTAATAATTTCATCACAGCCTTGATCAAATCCTTGACTAAATCAAATCAAATCTACTTCCTTTAAAAATTTTTCCTCTAGATTAATGAAAAGAAATGTCAGGGAAGGTGGCCTAGCCATACCAGATCCTTGGTACTGGCTAAGAAATAGAGTGGTGGATCAGTGGAATAGATTAAGTACATAAGACACAGTAGTCAATTACTACAGCAATCTACCATTTGATAAACCCAAAGACTCCTGCTTCTGGGATAAGAACTCACTATTTGAGAAAAATGGCTGGGAAAACTAGAAAATGGTATGGCAGAAACTATGCATAGACCAATATCTTACACCATACACCAAAATAAAGTCAAAATAGATACACAATTTAGATATAAAAGTTGACACTATAAAGCAAACTGGGAGAGCAAGAATAGTTTACCTGGCAGATTTATGGAGAACGGAAGAATTTATGACCAAATAAGAGATAGAGAACATTATGATATGCAAAGTGGATAATTTCGATTACATTAAATTGAAAAGTTTTTGTACAAACAAAGCCAATGCAACCAAGATTAGGAGGGAAGCAGAAAACTGGGAAAGAATTTTTACAACCAATGTCTCTGATAAAGACCTCATTTCTAAAATATATATATGTGTGTATATACATATATATAATGTGTGTATACATATATATAATGTGTGTGTGTGTGTGTGTGTGTGTGTGTATATATGTATATATACACACACATGTATGGAGACAGAGAAGTGAGTCAAATTTATAAGAATACAAGTCATTCCCCAATTAATAAGTGGTCAAAGGATATGAACAGCCAGTTTTCAGATGGAGAAATTAAAGGTATCTAGTCATATGAAAAAATGCTCTAAATCTCTACTGATTAGAGAGTTGCAAATAAAAACAACTCAGAGGTACCACATCACACCTATCAGAATGACATTGACATGACAAAACAGGAAAATTACATGCTGGAGATGTGGGAAAATTGGAACACTAATGCATTGTTGGTAGAATTGTGAACAGATCTAACCATTTTGGAGAGCAATTTGGAACTATGCCCAAAGGGGTATAAAAATGTGCACACCCTTTGACCCAGCAATACCACTTTTAGGGCTGTATCCCAAAGAGATCATACAAATGGGAAAAGGACCCACATGTACAAAAATATTTATAGCAGCTCTTTTTGTGGTGGCAAAGAACTGGAAATTGAGGGGATACTTACCAATTGGTGAATGGCTGAACAAGTTGTGGTATATGAATGTAATGGGATACTACTGTTCCATAAGAAATGGTGAGCAGGCAGATTTCAGAAAAACCTGGGAAGACTTATATGAACTGATGCTGAGTGAGGGGAGCAGAACCAGGAGAACATCATACACAGTTACAGCCACACTGTGAAATGACTAACTTTGATAGTCTTGGCTCTTCTCAGCAACGCAGGGTTCTATGACAATTCCAAAAGGCTCATGATGGAAAATGCTATCCACATCCAGAGAAAGAGTTAGGGAGTCTGAATGAAGATCAAAGCATACTATTTGCTCTCTCTCTCTTGTTTCTTCTTTTTTGTGGTTCATTCCATTGGTTATAATTCTTCTTTGCAAAATGACTAATGTGAAAACATGTTTAATGTGAATGTATATGTAAAGCCTATATCAGACTGCACACCATATTGGGGAGGTGGGAGTGGAAGAGGGGGGAGAAAATTTGGAACTCAAAAGCTTGTGGAACTGAATGCTGTAAACTAAACATTAAAAAAGTAATTAACAAAATTTTTTTCCTCCAGGACCTTTATTGGATAAAGTCCAAATTCTCAAACTTGACATTTAAGAACCTATGCTATATTGCTTCACAACTTATATTTTCAGCCTTATCTCCTACTGTTTCCATAAAGAAACCTTCTGTCTACCAAACTGATAGGCACACCGTACCCTGAACACACACTGTGCTTCCTTAACATCTGAGCCTTATTACTTCATGCCATTTCCTTTTTTCTTCCTCTGCTTGTCCAGATCCTGCTCTTCCTTCAAAATCCAGTCCACACTGAAATTGTTTGTTTTAAATTTATATTGTTCATCTATTTACATGACTATTAGATATCTCCAAAAAAGTCCTCCTCTGATACTTCATTCTGGTGTAGAGATGATGTAAAGACAGGCTCTCAAAGGCTATGACAGTACAGTACAAGTTTTGGATGGTTCTCTGATGATGGAAAGGCTTTGAATAGAGTCCTGGAAACAAATTTCTGAGGGCCAGCCTAGATATCTGAGGTTCCTTACCAATAGGCTGGTCGTTTGGTGATGAATTTTTTGGCCATGGCAACTGATAAAGAAAAATAAAAAATGGTCTTCAGTCCTATTCCATTCCCTTCTACTTCTGCAGGAACAGAAGTTGAGGGCTGGAAAAGGGGAAGATGATACAAAGAATCACAGTTTTTAAGATTATCTATAAATACTGAGTTAGCTGTTAATGCTCTAAATTTAGATCGTCATCCAGGGAGTAATGAATGGACATACTGCTGGAGGAATGAACTTGTACTAATCTTCACTATAAATAAAAGCAGTAGACCAAAGGAAGTTATAGATAAATGGAAGGAGGATTTACAGGTTTTCCTTGGGAAGGCAAATTCAGAAGCTAGCAAAGTTTGCTTTAATGTGTGCAAAAAAGAAAAATTTCATAGGATACTTGATCATTTTGTATTGTGGTATTCATGATAAGCATTTGAAAAGTCACTACCATGAATGTAATTGATGTTTATGTGTCAATATTTGTTGCAGAAGATAAGATAGAGAAATTTTGTGAAGAACTCAATAAAGCCTTCCAAATTAAATTAACACACACTTCAACATTCAGTGACTTCAAAGCAACAGCAGAGGATGGTGAAAAATATGATCGAAATTACAGTCAGGGAGTGAGAAATAAGACAGGCTAACAGCTTGTAGCCTAGACAAAGAAGACTCACAATTATATAGCATAAATGCTTTTCTCCCCGCAAAAGAATATGAAGATGTTAGAAATGGAATACATCAAAGAACATCACAAAAAATGAATCTGATTTTATTCTAGCAGACAGAAAACAACTATTTACCAATGTAGAAATTATTTATAAAACAATTGTATTCAAGTGAAACACTGACTTCTTAGGGCAAAGATAAAAATTGGTACCGAATTAGAAGAAAAAATGAACATGAGACAATATGCACATGTGAGGCAAAACCAACAACTATCTAAACAAACTGTTGATGCAAAAAAAAAGGGAAACGGATAAAATAACAGACATTCACAGAGATGACTGTCAACCCATTCACTAAGGAAGTTAAACCAATGCATATTAACCAATATGAAGATGAGACCAAAAAATCTGTGAATCTGCTTCAATCAGCAAACACTTCATCTCATTGCCAAGATGAGAAACAGAAGCTAAGACATTTGTTTAGAATATAAACTGGATGGTCAAACTTATGGAGGAGAATGGTGGACAATTAGGTTCAATACTACCTCATATACCAGTGAGAGTTGGAAGCAGAGGGAAAAACAAATTTATAAAAAGCTGGGCACGAGGCCCAATTAAGCCAGACCATTCAAAGGACAGTAGAGGATGAAACTGGAAGGAGGACAAAAAGCAGGCAAAAATGGAAACTACATCAAGACTTATATAGCAAACTCTTTTCTCTGTCAGTGACAGTGAAACTATCACATTGGGAATTTAGCATGTACAAAGATTTTTTTTTTACCACTCCAATGTGCTGTTATCAAGAGGTAGAAATGCTACAAAAGAAAACCAAAAAATGGGAAAAGCAGTGAGATTAGAGCGAGTGTACACAGAGTTACAGAAGTGAGTAGTGGAGTATATACCACAGTTTTCAAAGAAGTTAGGTTATGAATCACCCAGAGGAAAGGTGCATGATGGATGTGAATAGGTTGTAACATATTACCAATGAACTATGTAGAAGTATCATAAAAGATATTATTACTGAGACATAGGGCTAAAAAAGGAAGTGGGGTAGTCATGCAGTGAGAATAAAGGACCACTGGTAGATAACCTGCTTTCTACTTTCCATTGGTGTCCACCTCATATCAAGAGCTCTAAAGGAAGATCCCTGTCCCTCTATCCCTTGCCCTCTCCCCTGCGCACCGCCCCCCCCCCCACACTGGGTGGACCTCTCATGGAAGATTTAAGGAAAGACATGGCTGGGAGTCACCTGGGATGAGAAGGCTTAGGAGGGCTGCTATAGTTGTCTTCAAGTATCTGAAGGCCTGTTATACTGAAGAGGGGACACACTTACTTTGCTTGGTCCCTAGAAGACAGAACTAAGAGCATTGAGGGGATGTAACAAAGGAATTTAGTTTTAACATAAGGAAGAACTTCTACTGTAAAGTGGAATAGGCTGCCTAGGGAGGTCTTTAAACACAAGTGATGACCACGAGAGCTTTGTGGGGGGATTATAATTTAGCTATTGGTTGGCCTAGATGGTCTCTGAGACCGCTTTCAAGGCTAGGACTCAGTGACAGTATGGATGGGCTGCCATTTACACCACTGGAGAGAGCATCCACAATCTGTAATAGCTACTAGCATTTATACCACAGTTTAAGGTTTGCGAAGTTCTGCAAAATACAAACTCATTGGATCCTCACAACCACTCTGTGAAACAGATGCTATTCTCCTCATTTTTCAGATGAAGAAATTGAGGCTTGGAGAGGTTAAGTGACTTCTCCAGAGTTAGACAGATAAGTATCTGTGGCAGGATTTGAACTGAGGTCTTCCTGACTACTAAGTTCTATCAAAGTGCTCTATCCATGACACAACTTAACTCCCTCTCCACGAGAACAAAAATTTATCCAAATACAAACTAAATGTGTATTTCTTTTCACAAACATTTGTTAACTGGATTACATATTCATCTTCATTGTCTCTCTTCACTCCAATCCATTCTCTATTTTGATTTTTGTAAAGCACAAGTCTGATCATGTCACTCCCCTACTCAATGAACTCCTGTGGCTCCCTATCACCTCCAAGAGCAAACACAAAATGCTCTGTCTGGCATTTACAGCCCTTCATAACCTAGCCCTCTCCTACCTTTCCAGTCTTCTTATACCTTACTTCCCCCTCCAACTGAAGCTGGCCTCCTGGTTGGTCCACAAGACAAGATACTACATCTTTCAGCTCCAGGCATTTTCTCTGGCTCTCTTCCATGCCTGGAACGCTCTCTCTTCTGCTACTGACTACTGATCTCAATGGCTTCCTTAAGTCCCAACACAAACCCCACCTACTACAGGAAGCCTTCCCTAACCCCTCTTAATTTCACTGCTTTTTAAATTATTTCCTATTTATCCTCCATATAGCTTGCTTTGTATAGATTAGATTGTAAACTCCCTGAGGGCAGAGACTCTCTTTTGATATCCCCAGAGCTCAGCACAGTGCCAGGCACATAAAAGGCTCTTAAATGTTTCCTGAATGAATGAACTCAGTTTCCATCAGCTGCTAAAAAGGAACATCCAAAGCACAGCACAACTATTGGGCTCTGAGTAAATGCTTATCATTCCCTAGAGTGCCTTCTTTTCGCCAAGTATGCTGCATTTGTCTGCTTGATACAGGCCACCCCACAGAAAGATTAATGTGAAAAAGAAATTTATGCTTTCTTATCAACATATCAGATACCCTAAAATGAAAATACAAAAAATACTTAGAAAGCAGGTGGTAGCTTTCTCATGTAATGAGAAAGGTTTCTAAAGGGACAATACCTTAGAAGGAAAGGCTTTTTACTGAACTGCTAAGTTTACAAACTACTTAATCAAAGTGTATGGACAATCGATCTCAAAATTCTGGGCCAAGAACAAATTTAGAACTATCTTCCCCAGATGATAAAATACATCTTTCTATGCCTTATTTCAAATATTCAGGCCTTAACTTAGTTTCAGTCAAGCTTGAAGTATTTCCTTCTTCCAAGACAGAGGATGCCAACATCTAATTTGCTGTTTTTTAGTGTAACTTCATAATAAGATGATAAATTAGCTCATCATCATTAAAAATTAAATCAAAGTCAAACAACTAGACTAATTCTCTGTTAAATGTGGCTAAAAGGAAGGAATGTTCCCTATGAGCAAGCAAGGGTTAAAAAACACCCAACATTTGAAGTTAAAAAAACCCTATTTCCAAATGATTTCAGATATGTACTAGGCACATGTGGCGGTATTTTCTGGGAAAGAAGGAATTCTCCTGTACCTTCTCTTTGTGTTTTCTGCAGTAATCACTTTAGTACCATCCATTCAAGAAGGCATCTGCCTAGGCAGAGATGTGGCAACACTGTTAGGGCAGCTGATACTTCTCAAAGACTATTCCAACATCTGCCACTTCACAGCTTGGCATAAGAAATATGTTTCAAAGCACAGACACCCAGCATTGAAGCTAAGAAGGAAACAGGTTGGTTGATCTGATGATATTTTTCACCTATCAGAGGCAAAGTTCATATATATGCAAATACTACATACTAAAGACCAGATGGGGCAGTTCTGAGCATATGACATCCAACTTCTTAGAATGAACTCTTGATTACACCCATGTAACCAATTATCATGTTTAAATCTTATTTCTGATGAGTACTGTTTTCATGTGCCATTCTACTGAGCCTTCCTTTATAATCAAGATTTTAAAAAAGGAAAAAAATCAGTTCCCCAAAACTAAGTAGCACTATTACCTGATTATGTCTGACAATATTTACAATATTCCACACCCATAGTCTCTCTCCTCTGATATTAAAGGAGGGAGGTGTATTTTCTCCATTCTTCTCTGGGCCAAACTCAGTCATGGTAACAGTTTAATTTCATTTTAAAGAGCTTTTTCCCCCATTTTTCCACTGTTGTAGTCATTGTGTACACAGTTCTGGTTTTTCACATTGCAGCAATTCATTTCTCACTGGGCTGCACTCTGGATCTCCACCATGCCCCAGAAACCTCTTCATCCTGGAAGATCACTTCCACCATGGAATTCACAGCTTGACATGGAATTCACAGCTCAGAAGTTTTCTCTGCCCCTGAGGCCCCTCCTTTTCACTGGTGGGCTCTTCCCAGAGCCTCTACTTAAGGAGAGTACCCAAGTCAGTTACTTCTTCAGGACTCACCAGGTTTCATTCCAGATTTCTCTACTGCCACCCCCCTATAACTCCTGCTGGGTACCTTCCTTCCCCCAAACCCCACCCTTAGCTTTCTATTATGTGTTTGTCTTCCTCCATTAGAATGTAAGCTCCTTGAGGGTAAGGTCCTTCTTTTTGCTTGTATTTGTACTCCCAACATTTAGCACAGGATTTGGCAGTAAGTGCTTAATGAATGCTTGTTGACTGACTGGCTGAAAGTCTTTCTAAGCTCCTCTGAGTACTTTGTATTCTTTTTTAGTTTTAAACAGAATAATAATAATATCCACCGTCCACCAAGTTTGTTTAGTCATTCCTCCAATAAAGGTATGTCTATTTTGTTGCTACAATAAGAAGTACCTCACTAAGATTATAAAAGAGACATTTATCTCTATTGTACATTCATATATTCGCCCCAAAAACTGTTTCACCCAGGTGACCTTCTTATGGTATGTGTCTAGCAGTAGGATCTCTGGGTCAAAGGATATGGGCATTTTAATTACTCTTTTTAAAAAAATATGTTTCCAAATTACTTTCTAGAATGTGTGGACCAAATAACAGCTCTACCAACGGTGTATTACTGTGATGTGGTCAATTCTTAATTTCAGGTCAGCTTCCTGTCTATTTCCCACAAAGCCAATCCTGTCCAAAGGAAGAAGCATGGGGCTTGGTTTGGGAATTACAAAATTGTAAGATGTTAGCATCAGGAGAAATCTTTGAGATTTCACTTTCTTAGCCTCAGGTCCAGGAAAGGCGAACAGTTCTCCTGAAGTTACAGAGCAGAGTCTTTTGATTTCTGAACCAGCACTGTTTTCACTATTCCACTGTGGTACTTGTTATTGCTGTAGATCCCTGCCCCACAGCCCGATAAAACCCCCAGTCTGCATAAGAAAGGATAGACTAAGACCCTGCCATTTGGCGTTCACCAAATGTCCCTGGGGCCCCGTGACTGCTCAAGACTCAGAGCCTGAACTAATTAACTAGAAGAAAAGCCTAACTCTAACAGTCTCTTTGTTCCCTGAGCGGGCTTAGAGATGTCTCTATCTTGTGTCAACAAACCCAGATGGAGCATCCCTTTGTCTGTCTATGGCCATTAAGGATGAAAGCCTCAGCCCTAGACATTATCTTGAATTATGTGACTTTTCCTTATCCTGATATTTTATGAGCATATACCATGTTGTGGGATGTTAAAGGCAAATTGGACACAGAGATCTTGGGTTGTAATTTCAGTTGACACTTTGTCAGCTATCTGATTTGTTGTATTTACAATCTATTCCATTAAGGAAGTTCCTCTTCTTCTATCATGGTCATAAAAAGTGAAATAACACAGGCTTGCTGAGTCTGCTAAAAATAACATATGTAAGTTTCAAGAGATAATTAACCACTGCACCTTGATTTTTCTGTATAAATATGACTCCTTCACCCCTACTCTTGGCTGTTCTGATTTGGGCTGTTTATTGCCCCGGAACAGCCGCCGGCTAATAAAATTCTCCATTTAAAACTTACACTCTGTGGCGTGTCTTGCTCGCTGTCGGTACTACACCAGGCTGCCTTTAGATGCCCAGCTCTGCCACTACCTGGCTTTGTGACAGAGTCTTTTAACCATGTCTGTTTGTTTTCTCAAGCAATAAAACAGAATTCTATCTGTCTCACCAACCTCCACCAGAAGGTTAGTCTCTTTAAGGTCATACTTATCAGTCTTGGACACTGTCACTCTATTCACAGACAACTTCCCTTCTCCTAACTCCAGCACCTCAGCTATGCTGGCCCCCATTTCCCTAAGGTTCCCTTAGGGGCCTCTGTGTTGGGGAAGGGCTCAGGCTGGCCATACTTCATTCCTCGATGTTGCTCTCTCATCCCACTTTAGCCTCCTTTTATGTCTTACCTCAGTAGAATGTAAGCTCTTTGACGGGAGTGACTGTCTTTCTTTTTGTTTTTATTTGTGTCCCCAGTAGTTAGCATGGTCCTGGCACATGATAAGCACTTAATAAATGCTGGTTACCTGCCTGCCTGCACCTGAGCAGGTTAATAGTTGTCCATGGTTAAACTGAGCAGGAGGATTAGTTCAAAGCTATTAGACTGAGGCAGTGAGGGGTATGGAACAGCTGAAAGTCCACTAGATTTGAATCCAATCTGAAAGGGCATGGGCTCAAAGTCTTGCTCTGCTACTTTCTGTGTCTACTGACAAATCACTTGACCTCTCAACATACTCATAAGTAAAATGAAGTTGGATTAGATGCTTTCTAGGGTTGTTTCTGGCTTTAAATTCTATAATTCAAGGTGGATTTTTCTATGTGGATTATTTCTATCTGGATTATTCTATTTTGAATAGAAAAAAACCCATTAAATGTCAAAGGATAATTATCAGCAGCACAGAAAAAGACTACATTCCCCAAAATGCCATAGGCTGGAGACGCAGAGCAAAAAACACCGAGCAGGGTTAGCTGGGAAAGAAAAGAACCAAGGAAGATGGGTGAAGAAGTTTTTGAAAGATGGATGATGTAGCTGTTGGACAAACAGTAAGAATTCTGCATAGATCAGGCTAAAATGGTACTGGAGGTGGTGGGTAAACAGCAGTGATGGAGGTTTTACGGGAGTGCCAGACACCTTGTTGGGCTGTACAGATGCAGACTGGGATCCTGTTTCAGTCAGAACTACTCACCTTCCCATTCTTGAAGTGTTTCTTGAGCTGCTTCTGCATGACTTTTAGCTTCTTGGACTGGACCCCGCTATAGGCCAGCAACATGCCGCCAAACTGCCTCTCAGTGATTCGTCCATTGACAGGGTCCTGACGCTCAAACTAAAAGGGAAAGAAAGGGAAAATTTCACCACATGCCAACGTGTCAACATGGGAGAATTTAATTAGTGTGTAAGAAAAATCCTAGAACATTCCTGACAGATAACACAGGACAAACATGTGCATGATGGAAGGGTCTGCTTTTGGGAATTATAGAGAACCCAGCATAGAATGAAAAAATGGTATGTCATGTTTTACCTTTTATAAAGTACTGTCCTTATAACAACCCAGTGAGACCCATAGCACTGGAATTATAACCTCATTTTACAAATACGGAGACTGAGGCTCAGAGAGGTGAGTAACTTAACCAGTCATCTGGCTAGTAAGAAATTGGCTACCTCCAAGGCCAATGTTCCTTCTACCTTCCCTAAGGATCAGAAGGCCTGAACTCTATCCCTGGGCTCTGCCACTATGTGATACGGAGTAAACTTCTAATTTTCCTTCTCTGTAAAATGGAGATACTGTAACACCTTCTTTATCTCCCTTGCAGGGTTATTTGTGAGTCTCAAGAAAGATATAATAATTGTGTTAGTTCTTAAAGAAAGAAACAATAAATAAGTTTGGTTTTGGATAATCCATATCAATGTTCCCTCAAGCACAGATAATCAAGAATTGGCAATCTGACCAGTTATTAAGAAAAAGTTATATCGGCTCTCCAGTCTATATTTATTAATATAATTACCGCGTATCAAGGTTACCCAAATCCCTTGGAGTGTCTTCCTTTCAAAGAAGATTAATGTGTTTTAAAGTTTCCTTCAACATTATAACCAAAAGTGAAGACATGCATAGAGACTCAAACACACACACACACACACACACACACACACACACACACACACCCCACAACTGCAGAAAAGAACAATGACCTGTCTCAGTGTTGTTCTTTATGCTTCTTACTTCACCACAAAGCAAGTGAAAATCACTAAATGTATTTAAATAATGCAGATACCCTTTACCAATGTAAAGGGTCAGCAAAAATGGAATAAAATTTCCATCTAAAATGAAGAGAATGAGAATAAGAAAAAGATTGCTTAGGTGCCAGCTATGATGTTAATGCTACTCATGAATACAGAAATAATGAAATGGATAAAGAAGTATACAAAAGCTGATTGGAACAGGGAAACCTATTAAAGATGTGGGGATAGTAAAATTTCTCATTAGTCCATCATGAGAAACTAATGACTACTGGGCATTTTCAGATTCTATACACGACAGGGTACAATTCTGTGCTGGCAGGATGAATGTGTATGGACTTCATCACCTATGTCTAGATCAAATTAAGTATTTGTTTAGGACCTCTTTTTTTAAATAAGTTTTTATTGATATTTTCTATTTCTTACATCACCATAGTTATTCCAAATATCCTTTCCCCTTCCCTTCTCAGAGACAAATAGCATTTGTCTTTTCCCATATGACAAAAGGTATTTTTTTAGAGGAAAAAAAATCAGCACAGCTGATCAGTACATTGAAAGTGCAGCATGTGACACCTGTGAACCTCCTACCTCCACAAAGGGTGGGTTGGAGGCATCCTCATACATCTCTTCACTTGAGTCCTACTTGATCTTTGATTCTACAACTCCTCCAACATTGACTATTGCCACTTTCTGTCATTTTTACCAATTTGTGGGATGTGAGGTGAAACGTCAGAGCTATTTTGACTTGTACTTATCTTATTATTAGTGATTTAGAGCATTCTTTCATGTGGTTGTGAATACTTTGCAAATCTTTTGAGAACTGTTTATTTACTCCAGTACTTAGCACAGTGCCTGGCACACAATAGGTGTTTAATAAATGTTTACTGATTGTTCATATCCTTTGACCATTTATTCATGGGAGAATGACTATTAGTCTTAAAAATATTTATTGTTTATATGTCTTGGATACCAAATCCTTATCAGACAAATCTGATACAGATTCTGCCCCCACCCCGGCCCCCCATTCAACCACCTCCCTTCTTTTCTAGGTGCATTAATTTTGTCTGTATAGAAGCTTTTCAGTCT